>NW_022436985.1:1292410-1727731 GCF_009761245.1 Sapajus apella
TAAGGCCCCAGGTGACTCTTGGGCATACAGCTGTTTGCTGTGCTGCATATTTCTGAGGCCAACTCTCAGAATCTTCGCCTACACCAAGCCCCTTGTGCCAAGGACGTTGCTCACAGCACCTCATCACCCACACCTGAAAATTGTTTCTTAGCTTTTTATAGTTAGCTTCCCAGGGTATATATACAGTATGACTTAAGGATTATTCAGAACCAGGGATGCAAGCCACAGGTCAAATTAACTCCTTCCCCCCAGGGCCACAGTGCTATCACTCACAAAGCCCTTTCTGCCAGCATCCCTATTTATTTCATTAGGTTGGTGCAAAAGTAATGGTGGTTTTGCCATTTTAATGGCAAAAACAGCAATCACTTTTTCACCAACCTAATAGCAGGGTCACAGAGTCTCCTACAATTACTGATTCTTGCCTGAAAAGAAGAAAAACTTTTTGCCATTTACACATAACACTTTCTTGTGATTTTTGAACACAGTAATGACTTTACAAATTGGTCTCTAAAGCCATCCTAATGGAATAATTTTTTGTTAAGTAGATACACAAAGTTCATAAGAATTCTATTCTGGAAGGACTCCTCCAAGTATCTTCTCCCTTCAAAATAACTGTGTAGACAATTTTTTTCCTTTGGCCTCAAATCCTACTATTTCATGTAACAAATAGCTTCATGTAAGCCTTGACAAAGGGCCCATGTGGTTACTTCTCCTATGACTGCTTATGCCTCACGTGATTCTCTGGCCTTCCTGTTAATGATGTGCACTTATTAAACATTTTCTTGTGCACATTGTGCTTATAAAAGCATTATCATAATATAGCTGTACTCTATATTTATACTTAAAATATATAAACCATTGAGGTTTTTTTTTACCATCTTCAAAGTAAATGAAAGGCAATATGAATAGCAGGAAGAATGTTAGATATGTCTTACTAGGATTTCACTTAATATGTTTCTCCGGTTTTTATAACTAGTAAATCATTTAGACATAAAAGGCACAAAAAGGAGACAATAAGAGGTCAAGTTTGTATAAGAAGACCGAGACATACAAAAATAAATATAATACATGACATAACACAGAAAGTACCTTTAAAGCAGCGCTATGGGAATTTCAAGGGAGCAGTTTCTGAGAGAAGCAGAGGAGGCTTGGGATCGGTTAGCTCGTCATTTTTGGAAATCTACAACAAAGATGTAACATTCCTACCTTTGATTAAACTCATCATGAAGCATTTGCACCATAGTGTGCTTGTTTGGTTTGCTTTAGATTCATCTGTAAATAATGGCAGAATATTACATATATGTTTATTTCTATCTCACATGAATGCAGGAAGTTCAGGACAAGAATGGCTACTCTGAGATCATCACGGACCTAACCTTACTTTCTCTTAAAGATCCATCATACAAAACATGGCTTCCATTTCATGTTCCAATATGGGGTTTTCCAGCTCCAATCATGATGCACTCCAGTCAGCAGGAAAGAAGACAAGGTAATGCAAGGTTGTACCCTTTCTCTTTAAGAATATTTTTCAATATTGCACACACCAATTCCAATTTCACCCCATTGTTCAAAGCTTAGTTACATGACATCTATCTGTGGAAGAGGCCTTTGCCCAATCCAAGAGCCTTCTTACTGAAGGAGAAGAAGAAGGGGAAGAAAAAGGGAGAGTGAGGGAGGGGAAAGTGAAGGAGGGATCGAAGGAACTAGGAGACAGTCACCAAGATCATGTTGCTAATACATACTCATAGTATTTTTAGACGTAGGCAAATTGCCTTTTAGATATTGGAATTTATAGATAACATAATATGAAAAACGGTAGTAGTTTAATGCTTATATGCAGATTAATATTGGGCTAACCAACAGCACAGTGAGAGCCTCAAACAGTTCACTTTAAAAAAAAAATCAGAATTATGCTTTGACTTGATTTTTAAATGATCTACTTAGTACATAATAGTAGTGAGAGAAAATGGCATTTACAGTAGCTTTTTAAAGTATCTTTTCAGGCTAAGAGATAATCTACCATTCCTATACCAACCTTTACTGTTAATTACATTGCTGTTCTTGTGGTGATGATTGCTACTTTTATAGTCATATCTGCTTCCTTCCTGCTGTCTCCCTCTCCTCTATTCTCCATTTCTGGAGAATAGATTGCTATCTAAAATTTACACACACACACACACACACACACACGCACACACACACACACGGATGAAGATGGAAGCCATCATCCTCAGCAAACTAACACAGGAACAGAAAACCAAACACCGCATGTTCTCACTCATAAGTGAGAGTTGAACATTGAGAACACATGGACCCAGGGAGGGGAACAACACACACCAAGGCCTGTTGGGGGTTGTGGGATGAGGAGAGAGAACTTAGAAAATAGGTTAGTAGGTGCAGCAAACCAACATGACACATATATACCTATGTAACAAACCTGCATGTTCTGTACATGTATCCCCCTTTTTTTTTTAACTTTTTTACTTTTTTTTTAAAGGCTAGTCAAGTGAAGCAGGGGGAGTGGAGAAGGAACCCATTTTTTTTTTGGAGGAATTAGAAAATAAATTAAGGTATTATGACAATCTCAAATCATTTCTGGATATTGGAATTTATAGAAAATATAATATCCAAATAAGTAGTACCCTAAAGCCTACATGCAGATTAGTACTAGGCTAATCAACAATATAGTGAGAGATTCATAAAGTTCAATTGACTTTTTTTTAATCAAAATGTTGCTTGGACTTGATTTTCAAATGCTCTACCTAGCATGTAATGATACGGAGAGATGCTATCAGGGACAAGCTAAGACCCTTGTCCTAACTGAGCCTTAAAAATAATTATTCCTAATGATTGTGAAGCATGAAAGAAATACCAATTAGTCAACAAAGGCCATATATTTAGTTAAGGAATAATAAATATGTCAAATTTCAATAAGTATTAGAAGATCCATGTAGCTTGACAAAAGTGATATGGCAGAATCATTATCTTAAGACATAACCATTTTTACCATGGTCCTAGTTTAATTCATTCTTATTTTTAAAATATAAACAATACAGGAAATACCTTCATATAATCATTTGAGAATAGATTACCTTTAAATTTTAGGAACACTTCACAGATTAAATTGTTGCACTTGATAATCACGTTTCACTCAGATACCCCCTCTGCTTCAGGAAGATTTCTCTGAGAGATCTAGACACTATTAGTATTTTGTACAGAGGTTAGAATAAATAAGTATTGATGGAAAAAGAACTGGCACAATGCAATGACAGAATTGGAAATTAACAGCACCATCATTTTATTTTACCTCTGAGCAGCATTCAACACTACTGATCCCATTCTTCTCTGCATCCATGGCTTCAGAGGCACTCTCTTAGATATTTTTTCCCACTTCACCAGCCACTTCTGAGTTTTCCTTAGTAGCTTCTCCTCTTCTACCAAGAATGTTGGACAATTGTGACCCATATTATCTTTCCTTCTCTTTCTACAGTCTTTTTCCAAGGTTGCCATTAATCCTCAGGAAATGTGCTGAATAATATCTCAAATGCCTGTGTATAGCCTAGACCTCACCTGTGAGCAAAGGACTCACATTGGCAACTCTTAATTGGCATTTCTGCTTGGATGTTCCACACATGTCTCACACTTTTGTCTAAATATGAACTAATGATTTTGCTGAGTCCATCCTAACCCACTTTGGTATTTCCATTTAATCAAATGGCATTACTACTCACCTGGTTCATCAGTAATACATTTTTACTTGATACAAAGGTACCACCTTTCTCTCAACACTCTTATTTTAGCTGAGCTTTGTAATGCTTTTTTAATTACAAAAATCCATACGAAGCCCCTCACTTGTCTCCATCCTCAGTGTCACCACCCTAGCCAAACCATCAACTTTCCTTGCCTAGCATTTCTTTGCCAAAGATTTCCAATGATTGCTCTATGTCTGTACTTGTCATTTCTAATCTATTTTGTTAATATATAAAACAACTAAGGAACTCTTAAAACTGAAATCAGCCTCTGTCAATGTCCTGTTTAAACACAAATATAATTTGACTTTTTTAAAAAAAATTGTAGTTTAACCATAGGGTAAGGGCATTTGATGAGGCTAGAGAGGTAGATGACCTGTCTTTAATCTACCAAATGACCATGGAAGCCAGATCATTGGCCTTTCTAACCTCATCTAATGCCCTCTACTACCACACCACCTGCCTTTCAGTTCCTCGAACATGAGGAGTCTTTTTCCTGCCTGTATCTTTACACATACAGATTCTTCTTCTTGCAGTGTTCTTCAATCTTTTCATGTATTTCTGATATATTTTAATACTGCAATTTAAATTCAACTTTCTCAGAAATGCCTTTCTTAACTGCACCACTTAATTAATACTCACCTAACCTACACTTTCCCCTTTCAGGAAACTCCTTTTGTTTCTTTAATAACTCTTGTGTTAACTTTTAATAAGTTATTTGCTCATTTACTTTGTTTCTATTTTGCTCTCTCACCAGTCCATTATTTCCACAAGAAAGCCATTTGTTTTCTTGTTTCCCATTACACCCTCAATGTCTAGCTAGTTCTTGGAATATTATAGAATAAATATTTGTGGAAATAGAAAAAAGGATTAAAAATATGCCATATCAGAAGGGATAAAAATCCATAGATTTGAAAGATTCATTTGGTTGTTGAAGTCAGCCAAAAAGACCTAATTATAAATTATAAGAAATCTAGGCAAGCAAGAGGATTCATCAGTCAGATAGCTGGGGTTAAGCAGCAATCCAGAAAGATCATCTAGTGGAATCAGAAGTATCTGGCATGACAAAGATTGGGCCTGGGAATTGAAGGTTAGGAATTACAGTGCAGCACATATGAGTGCTAGTAAGTGCTAGATACTAGTGCTATGCCTTAGAAACAAGCTCCAGACTCAAATCATACAAAGAATATGCACGATTTTGCAGTCCATAGTTACAAGGAATCAGAAGACCACGCTGAGGTTTAGCAGAAAGAATAAACTAATATGAGTTATGAAACATTTTATTTAGAGATTCCCAAATTCTTCTTAACTCTGGAGAGGATATTTCCTAATACTTAGAAGATGATACCTGTGCACTAAATCTTCCTTTGTGGTTTTGTGCAATACAGCCTATTCAAAGAATAGGCCTTGGGACCAAATCAACTTGAATTTTTCTGTAAAGTTAAATATGTAGAATTCATGAGATCTTGGACAAATAATCTTTAAAACCTCCTGTACTTGTTAATGGTAAAGTTTATATAAGATACTAGTTTTTAGGGTTATTGTGAAGAATAAAGATTAGTTTATACAAAAGACTTTCCATGATACATAGCACATTGTCACCATTCAATAAATGTTGGCTAATATGTTTTTGGCTCTTGCTTTGAGGATTGGGAAGAACTGGGATTGTGGGTGAGTTGGAGGGAAGCAAAATAAACAGCTAGGCTTTTAGCAGGGCTGTGGCCTGACCTCTTTCCTCCTTCGTGCTCTCTCTCTCCACATTAGTAGGTGGACCCTATCAATATGTGTGTGTAAGAAGGAGATGTATTCTTACATACTCTAGGAATGTAGCCTTTAGTCTTTCTGAAAAATATTAAGTGGAACTTTCAATATTTCATTCCAAGAAATTAATAGGGCTCTGTGAGAAGAAAGTCCAATCGTGATCAAATATGGTTTAATGCATGAAAACACTGTACTTTACACTACTGCAGTTAAGTAGTTTGCTTGTTGGATGATTATTATTTCTACACTAGAAAAGAGTAAATATATATAATTTTTATTGTTTAAAGTCTTAATGAAAGTCAGTCACAAAGGTGGAAACAAAACTATGGATGAGTGAATCTCAGTGCAGGAACAAAATGATTAGGCACAGGTCTGTTGTTCTCCGGCCTTCCACATAGCCAGCATTTAGATTTTATAGTTTATGTTATTATTAGAAGGAAAAAAATATTCTTTCAGTTTCCAGGCTGCACAAGATAGTCTAAATACAAATAGGTAAATTCAGAACTGAGTAATCAAACAGCATTAATTTGAAGTGGTATAGACCTGGGAGTCCTTTAATATACACATAAAGAAAACTTGGAAGAAGATGAAAATATTCTAGGCATGAAGGTCACTGCTGAACATTCATGAGCAAGCATAAATACCACTTACAGTGCTTCTAGTAGAAACGGCACTGGCTTGTCACCAAAAGAGCAAATAAAATTGCAATAGAATCAGGGAAAAAGAATCAAAGAATGAAGTCAACTGGAAAAATTTTCATACACAGGTAGAAGTAAATATATTTTTCTTTCTGAACATGAATCCCAGAGGAGCACTATTTCTATTAGACATCCATCTTGATAGCTGCCTATCAAATAGGGGCAAAAAGAGAAGGCAGAAAGGGAAGGAGAGAGAGAGGAGGGAGGAAGGATGGTAGGAAGGAAGGAGAGAAGAAAGGAGGGAAGGAGGGAAAAAGGAGAGAGGAGGGAAGGAGGGGGGGAGAGAGAAAGAAAGGAAGCAAGGAGGGAGGGAGGAAGGAAGGAAGAAAGGAGGGAGGGAGAAAGGAAGGAAGGCAGGACAGAGTGAGGAAGGAAGGAAGGAGAGAGGAAGGAAGGAAGGAGAGAGGGAGGAAGGAAGGAAGAAAGGAAGGAAAGAAAGGGCTCACATCCTTAGAAGCAATTGAGGGGAAAGTCTAAGAGGTGCTGTAGCAGTGGGCTTTTGTTTAGCATCTCTTCCTTTCCCTGTGTGTTGCATCTCTCTCTACATAACAAAGTCCTAATGGTTTTCAGTGCTTATGTCAAACAACAGCATAAAAAAATGCTATGGAATTTAAGTCTGATACTAGGCAATTTTCATAAAAAGAAGAAAATTCAATAATTTTAAATCATATCCATTGATGGATTAGAGAAACTTAAATTTCATAATGTAGAAAATTAGATGTTTATCAAACTATACCATTGTATGATGATTATCCAGTATGTTGAATTGTGATCAGAAAGGTGGAAATTAATTACGGTTATGTTTTGTATAGGAATATTGGAAGGAAGTATACATTTATGATAGATATACAAAGACCATGAATGAGAAATTACATATTTTTTGACATGTCTGAATATTTCTGCTCATATAATAATTCTCTAAAGGTTTTTGGAGGTATAACAATAAAATTTTAGTGCTTCAAGAACTGAAGGCAGAAATTTTTGTAAGAATGTTATCGGTGTTCTATCTACGACATGGTAAGCCATTAGTACTATATTTGGGAAACTGGAATTTGTTACTTTAACTTCTGTTTTACAGCAGGTTTTGTGCATAAATTATTTATATTTATAATACAATTATTAAAATAACAAGTATAAAATTAATAAGTATATAATAATATAGCATCATTAACTAATAATAAAAATAATTATAAAAACATATCTGTATAAGGTACAATTAGTTACAAAAGAATGGGAAGATAGTATGTCAGTGGTAGGTATGTAAGGTGATGAAAATGAACACAAAAGGTTTTTTAAAAATATTGCAATATAAAAATGAAAATAAAGATGTGATTTAGAAAACATAAGTCAAATGATGTCTGTAAACTGAGGCAGTGTGACAGAGTGAATGCTTGAATAGGTTGGTTGGGAGGGCAGTGCGACCTAAGTTTGAATTTTGGAAAGTCACCTGTACTCTTTGAGCCTCAAACTCTTAATCTGTACATGGAGTTAATAATACCTTCCCAAGTTATTTTGAGGATCAGTAAAAAAGATGTATAAAATGCATTTTAAAAGAGTGACTCTGAAATCAAATACTCACTAAACATTTGCCATTACTAATAAAGCTGTTGTAGCCAATCTATTAATTCTATGTAACTTAATTAGCAGCCTTACGATTTTCGAATGGCCTGAAGAAGTAATATCAACATAAAGACCAGTGACATTCAGTAAATCAAAAATATTTAAAGAGTATTTTGATATTTTAAAGCACTTTGAATTCAAATTTGAAATAAATGTCCAATATTTGAAAATTTTAAAATCTTAAATTCAGGGAAGTATTATTTTAAAACAAGATGGGGGATAGTTTTTAATCTTTTTCCAGTAGTATATTATTACTCATGAATAGACAGAGCTGAGTTTAAAACAGTCCCAACCACCATTTACTGAGTACTTTGTGGAATGTTAATTACTACACATGTATGATATGTACATTTCCCGGTTTAACACCATGACCTGACATATAAAGTCCATCTCACACTTAACATGAAGTCTCCTCCATGCTACCGTATTCAGCCCCAATTCTCTTCCTAGCTCCCCCAAAATGGCAGCTGCTTCCTCTTTGCAGCCAATGACCATTTTATCCTTCTAGTAGCCTAGACCAAAAATACTGTTCACCATAGACTCTTCCCTTCCTCTCACAAATGTCATTCACTCCATCAGCAAATCCAATTGCCTCTACCTTCAAACTCCATCTAGAATTCAACCACTTCTCACTCCTACTCTCCTTATACCATCTGGGCTTCCACATTTGCCACTTCAGTCTATTCTCAGCACTGCAGCCAGAGAGATCCTAGTAGATCGTACATGAGATCAAGACTCTTTTCTGCTCAACCCTCCAGTACTTCTTTTCTCACTCAGAACAGAGCCCAAATACTTCCACCGACTTCCAGGCCTCCAATTACCTCTCTAAACTCATGCTCCCACTCAGATTGCTGCTCCAGTCACTCCATTCACTCAGGTGTTGCTGTTTCTTAAACACTTTAGACATACTTTTGCACCAGGAATTTTGTACCTGTTATTTTTCTGCCTGTGGCACTCTCTCCAAATAGATGTATAGCTCACTCCCTTAAATCTTTTCTTTCCAATAATTCCTTCTTGGTGACTATATTTTAAGTTCACATATTCTTTATATTCTTTATACCACTTCCCTATTTTTCTCCTTGGTACTTATTGCAAAGAACATAGTTATTGCATATAACATAGTCTTGCATATAACATAGTTATTTTTACTTTTTCTTCCCTCACTGTGATGTAGTCTCCATGAAGGCAGGAAAAAAATTCTCTATTTTGATGTCTGGGGTTTCCTTCAGTGACTAGAGGAATGTCTGATACATAGTTGACGATGAATAAATATTTGCTGAGTGAAAAATTCACTAATCATTTATTTATCTCAATAACCTTATGAGTGGAAATACATTTATTTCACAAATGAGAAAACTGAAGGATAACTTATATACCTTTTTTAAGATCCCACAACAAATAATGGAGGTCAGTCATTTAAGATACAACCTGGGCTTGAATGGTCCACTATCTGTGCACCCAGCATTCATAATACACAAGAGCTTATCTGATCAGAAAATAGTGTTACCACCTGGTTGGTTGCAGTTCAAAAGTATAGCTGCTATTTGATTGGAAATACATCTTGCTGTAATTAATTGTGGTTATGGTAGCAAGAACAGATTCTACTTTGTTCACATGGGTCAAACAACAGCCACTTTGTGCAGAAACAAATATTGGAACAGTGGTGAATGCTTGTTGTAGGAAAACATTTTTACGGATAAACAGAAGCAGGGTGAAGGAATTCTGGTACCGTGTTTCTAATATCTCTCCCACTACTGTTGGTGTGAGAGCAGTCAACTGGTGAGCTGTGCCGTGCGGCAGTATGAAGTTGCCGGTTCCTGAGAACTGGCACTGCCTCTCATCCCATGTGTCTCTGAAGCACTCAAATGAAACCGTCTGGGTAGTCGCCCCACACTAGGTGGGCTTCCTTAGCTCAGAGATTCCTTATCTTTTGGATCCCATATTCTTTTCCTTCTCACTCTCAAATTAGTTCTTTACTAAGCAAAAAAAAAAAAAAAAAAAAAAAAATAGAACAAATGAAATAATCTATGCCTTTCTGTCTCTTTGTTTCTATCTCTCTTTCTCTCTGTCTCTCCCTCTCTATCTCTATCTTTATCTTTCCCTGTGCAGGAGGGTTCTTTTGTTAACAGCAAAACTTTTCTGCTTCCTAGCCAAGATAGGGAAATTCTATAGTCAATCCCAGGGTCTTGGGTGGGGGTTGAGCATGAGCCCTTTCTCAGACCCCATAATGTGTCAATTGATTTCATCTAATAAAGTAGACAAATAAAGATTAAGTTTTTATGTCAAAAAGGATTACATGTTCGTATATCACTACACCCTTCTGACATCAACCAACTTTGGATTCAATTGAGAGCTTTTTACTTATTAGGAACAAAGCTATGGCATGCATTAAGTAGTTAACATTCCTGGAAATGGAGGCTGGTAAAAGTGTGACCCAAGGACAAAATGTGATCTAAATGCAACGTTCCTCTCAGTCAGTGTTCACTTCACTGGATAATAAAATGTAATAGGTTTCTCAAGAATAGTCAATATATGTAGAGTACTTAAGCCTTTGGCAAATAATTATCATAACTGAGAGACAGCCTCTGGAAAAAAATTGTGTTAGGGCCTTTTGATTTTGGCATTATGTTTGTTTTTATATTAGGTTTTTGATATAACTGTGTTTTAATAAAATAGTCTAATTATGTGATAGCTACATGATAAATATTTTATGAGGTGCGTGAGGTAATGGTAAAAAAAGGAATATAATAAATGGAGCCAAACCAACAATATTTTGATGTATGTTGGAGAGCAAGTGGTGTTTTGTTTCATAAATGGTAATAACAATTTTGCTATCACCCTATAAAATAGAAAATCCTTTAAAATCTTCAAAACTGACTCATGTATGAATAATATAATTTAGGTTTTCCAGCAGTAAAATCCTGCTACAATATTTACATACTGTCAAGATTTCAGTTTTATGATATAGCACGATAAAATGATCTCCTCCTAAAATAGCAGGTGACTAATTGAAAATAGCATCTCATATTTATTTTTTCTTAGATAGTCCAGATTAATATGGAATATCATTGTTTCTGATTAATCATTGTTTTTATAAACCTGATAAAATCTTATTATAGAACTAAAGTAGCCTTCTTAATATATGAATATACCAATATTGATCAAAATTAGCCCAATAAAAATTATTTTAAAAATAAATAGGTAGAAAAATGTAAGAAACCTTTGAAACTGTATTTGGAAAAATGCTACTTTTTTTTATTTTTTTGAGTTATTAAATAAATGCCATTACTACTTAAATAAACCAATCTCCCTACAAAGTAAAATGTCATCTTCTTCTAAATAAAAAAAAAAAAAAAGTAATTCCCAGGCTTGATCCATGACTATTGAAGATCCTATCTATAATTAAATTACATTAAACTAAACTAATATGGAATGAGTATCTATTTACCAAACACTGCAGGCACAGGGGAAAACACATAGTTGAATAAGACAAAGCCTTCCACATAGTAATAATAGAGCACCCATCCTATTTTTCTCAGCTCTTTGAAAAGTACACATAAAGCCCATAAAATACAAGTACATAAGAAATTCAAGTTCACAACTGATTTATTGAATCCAACTTTGAACCAGTTTGTCATAAGTCAAACCTTTCCATGGTTTTTGTCCCTATTTAGAATACCAGTTTCACCTTCGTCTACAGTATCCTGGGATTTGAGCAAGCATTATTCATGCAAGCTTTCACATCCCTGTAGACCTGGTAACGGGTATTCTCCTTGGCACTACCTAGAACTTTTCACACTGAGAACTGCTCTTGGCAGCCCCTGAGACTCAGCATAGGCCTCCTGGAAAGCCAGGTCTTTGTACGCATCTGTTAGATGTGGTTGCAGAATACCTGCTAACTTATTTTATAACAAAGCAACAAAAAGTGTTGAACTTCTTTTCTTCTGTTTTTCTCTTTTATAATTTTTTCTTAACACATATGATTGTAATAGAAGTCTCCATTCTAAAATAATTGATTTTATAGGCTAATAGTCAACAGACAGAAAAAGTAAAAGAAACATTCCACAAACTTAATTTTAGTCAGCAGTTTAATATGTCCTCTCTCTCTCTCTCTCTCTCTCTCTCGCTTACTCTCTTTTTCTCATTAGAACTGAAAAATTAAGTAATAAGATTTCCCTTTTCCCAGATCTTTTCTGAAAGGAACGTTAAAAGTAGTAGAAAGACAGAAAGTTAATGAAAGAAATAGATGAAACAAAAAGCTAAATTAATCCACCCATGAAATCCCCCTTCTCCTGGTAACAGAGATGACCATTTGGGTTTTGATTTTCAGATATAATCTACTGTCCTGAAATACTGAGATTTAAAAATAGATGCCCTCCATTTTATTGAGGTCACTTAATTAACTAAAAAGGACAAATAGAGTGTATAAATCCTCCTAAGTCCTTTCTCGCATTCTTTATTTCACTTGCACTGAAATACTTTACTCAAAGGAATGGGAAGTTATTTCCTATTGTTTATATATCTACCTCAGATAATTTAAAAGATACTGAAATTCTGAATCTACTTTTTAACCTGGGTATCAGTCTACATCAATTTTTTCAAAAGAACATAGGAAGAGCTCTATTTAACAAATCACTTAAAGTTTTGTCCTTGCAAGCAACTTTTTATTACAGGTTAATGAGAAAAAGTGCTGCCCTTCCCTCAGTTACAGATTTTATGTTTGCAGACCATTTTTTAACATGTTAATGTTTGTCCAAATAATTTGCATGCAGTTATGCCTTGATCCACTTTTCCCCCATAATTTTCTCCAATGTAATTATTAATTATTTGGGAATTATTTTTATCTCTTGTATAAAAGGGTGAAAATGAAGTGCAGAAAATGATGTATTTTTTTCTCTTATTTTATTGGGAGCTGTAATATTTTAGGATAAAAGATGTAAATTTAATGGGAAATAACATCGTAATGTCTTATAATCTAAAGCTACACATTTCTACCAGAAGCGCATCAAAGGACACATTGTAATCAGAATTGAGTTGGAAATTTTGTCACCAGCACCCAGGTCAAGAGATAGAACATTAAGGCAATGCAGAGCAAGCCCAAGTGACAGGGGAGGCCCCATTTCTCTCCCAGTCACTCCCTTCTTCCTCTCTTAGTTAACCAGTATCTTTATCTCTTTTATTGTAGATTAAGTACACCTATTTTAGAATTTTATAGAAAATGAAACCATGCAGCATGTGCTCTTTCATGTCTGATATTCTGTTAAGCATTATGTTTGTAAAATTTATCCATACTTTTGCATATAGTAATCATCTGTTGTGTCTCATTGCTCCAAAAAGATACTCAGGAAAAAAAAAATTATTTAGCTCTTTAGATTATCTTTTTTTTTTTGAGACAGAGTCTTAATCTGTTGTCCAGGCTGGAGTGCAGTGGAACAATCTCAGCTCACTGCAACTTCTGCCTCCTGGGTTCAAGTGATCCTCCTGTATCAGCCTCCTGAGTAGCTGGAAGTACAGGTGTGCACCACCACACCTGGATAATTTTTCTGTATTTTTCCTAGAGACAGGGTTTGGCCGTGTTGGCCAGGCTGGTCTCAAATTCTTGACATCAGGTGATCCACTTGCCTTGGCTTCCCAAAGCGCTGGGATTACAGGTGTGAGCCATCACGCCTGGCCTAGATAAACTTTTTTTTTTTAAAGTACATGCGGTCAGGCATGGTGGCTTACGCTTGTAATCCCAGCACTTTGGGAGGCCGAGGTGGGCGGATCATGAGGTCAAGAGATCGAGACCATGGTGAAACTCCATCTCTACTAAAAAATACAAAAATTAGCTGGGCGTGGTGGTGCGCGCCTGTGGTCCCAGCTACTCGGGAGACTGAGGCAGGAGAATTGCTTGAACTCAGGAGGCGGAGGTTGCACTGAGCCGAGGTTGCACCACTGCACTCCAGCCTGGCGCCTGGTGACAGAGCAAGACTCTGTCTCAAAAAAAAAAAAAATACATATATGCTTAATTATTTTGTCTGTTTTTCTATTTTATTTTCTTTGCTTTTGAATTGATTTTAGAGTTTAAAAATACTTTCTGCATGCAAATCCTTTGTCAGATTATGATTACACACCTTTTTATCAATCCTGCAACATACATTTCACTTTCTGAATAGAATCTTTGGATGAATGTTTTTAATTTTACTGTAGTTCAAATTATCAACTTTTTAAGTTTCATAATTACTTTATCCTATGTAAGAAATCTCTATCAATTCCCGAAGTCCTGAAATGTTTTCCATAAGAAACTTAACTGCTTTACATTTCACATAGGTTGGAGTCACAGATAATGCTTTACGTTTCACATACAGGTTCAAATGCCAACTGTAACTGATTTTAGTATATATTTGTAGCTATGGTCTAGTCATTTTTTTTCCATATTATATCTAATCTTTTGACACTATATGTTAAGAAGATGATCCTTTCCTCACTGCACTGCAGTGATTGTATTGACAATTCAGTGACTGTGAACATGTGGATCTCTTTCTGCAATTTTTTCTGTTCCATTGGTCAATGTTTTCATCCTTGGGCTAATGCTACACTGTCTTAAATTTTGTAACTTTCAAATTCTTTGAATACATTTAATTTTGTCTTATAGTCATTCTATCTAGAAAGATGAAAAAAATTTTCACATGGTCATGTAGCTTTTCGTGTTGTGAGCTCAAAAATGCAGCATAAAACTGGCAGCACACTTTGCATGTGACTGATGGATTTAAAAACATTGTTATTTATGTAATCTAGAACTTCATATTTTTAAGGTTATTTATAAGTATGCATCTTGGGTTTTTCATTATGATGTTCCCACAAAGTAATTGGGTATTATTTGTTCCATTTTATATCTTAGAAAACCAAAGTTAATTGCCACACCTAATGTGAGATAAATTATTTAAAATTAGAATTCACAGTCCCTGTCTTCTCATTCTGTTGGTTAACCAGTGAGGCAAGATGCCATTTTAAGCCATTAGTCTTCTTTAAGAAAACAGAATGCCGTGTTCCTGAAATCAAATGTTGTTTACAGACCTTGATTAACTCTTAATTTATAGCCAAGAAAACTCAAAATTTCCTTGCTAAATGGCATGTGCTTGGATGAGTCATGACTCATGACATAACTTATTCAGTTATATCTTAGTAATTTATAGTAATTTAAGTCAATTGAGTCAAATAACAACATGCCACTGAACCTGAATTTAGAAGATTTCAGATTCTGCCTTTGCTCTCTCTTTTCAATTATCAAATCACACTAATCATCATTACTGTTCAAATTGGCATCTGTATCTTCCAGAGTATTTCTCTAACTCCCAGCATTTGTGTTCAATGGTTTTATTTGCATTCTTTTCCATGCCTAAGAAGTACTTATATTTCCTGTTTTTAACCCTCTGGATGTGAAATATGTCTTCATCCAACTTTTCCTCATGCTGTGTCTGCCTTATTCTAAGCTATTTCTCCTAAACACTAATTATATAATTTCTGCATTTATTTGGTTTCTACAAGTATTCTAAGCTGTGTATGTATTTAGTGGATCTTAAAACAGACAAATAATTAGGTCAAACGACTTGTTTCCACTTGTGGTTTTTTTTCATTCCACGATCTTACAATCAAGTACACCTGGAAGATTTATGAATAAATTACAGTTTTAGTTTATGTAATATGTATACATACATATATGTGTATATATATACACACATTATAACATACATATATACATATATATATATTATATATATATGTATATATATATAGAGAGAGAGAGCAAGTCGAATAGTTTTGGCATTTTATAGCTCTAATTCATCACTTTTTAAAGGAATTTTTTTCATTTATTCAGTATGTTTTTATTTAGCACTTATTTTCAGCCTTATTATTTTTCCAAATATGATTTCTTTTTTAACTTTTGGCTTAAAGGATGAAATGACTTAAATCTTGGAATACTGCTGTAATATGGCCTTGACCCTGTGAATCATAACATTTTTATTTATTAATTGGCTTTATGCTTCTTCATTATCTGTGACTCTAAACTATTTTTTCTTTTGCATTTAGGTTTGGTAACCAACCAAAATGCTAATCAACTTAACAACTTAAAGACGTAAAGGCTCTGGGAAACTCTTACCAAAAGGAATCCAAGGTTTTCTCATAATAAAAGTGTCGCATATAGCTTATCACTGTTACTTAGTCTTTTAAATTTTGAGGTTAAAAATTTCATTTAAGTATGTATTCAATAACATTGGACAGTTTACAACTGCTGATTCTAAGACATTCCTGGCAAAAGACACCAATCTACTTTAATAAATTTTACTGTAATGAAATTTAAAAGTCATATTGGAATCAACTGATGCGTTGTAATGGTCAGAAAATGAATAAACAACACTGTTAGTATGAAGCTCATTGATATAAACAAGTAGACATATTTTGACTGTGAGGTGTTATAGCAAATTCTTAGAATTTTATGTTGCCTTGGCATTTATTTAGAAGATAAGTTTAACTTTTTTATACTAGACGCAGGATTCGGGCACCCATGACACAGTTTCTAGCTCTATATCTCCCCCCATTTCCTCAGTGTGGTCCATCCAGTATAGGCCTGTAATGGTAACAACACAGAAAGTTTTCTGCCTAGGCATTATAAGTAGAACACCACACCCAAATAGCCCAAGTCAGTGACTAGAGATAAGAGCTTGGGGTCAGCTTTTCTGCCTAGCATACTGGGCTTCCCATTTTGCTGCTGCTCCCTTTAAATGGATCATTCTGGTATTTGCCCCTCAAGCTAAAGCAACCCACTTCATATTCCCCAATATTACTGCTAGCTGTCAGGCTCTCTCTCAGCTTGACTCTTCATTTCTGCCAACCCCTGACCTTCTAGACCTGCCTAGAACTGCTCTCCTAACTCATTGTTCCCATCCTGCAGGTAATATATCTTTGAATTTACTTCCAATTGTGGAGGTGTACTGAATTTGAATCTCTCACCTGAAGAACCAGGGACTACCATAGCCTGGGTTTTCTCCCAGATACCAGGGAGAACACAAAGGCAGGCTCCTCAAACCAGACTAATGGTCAGAGAGACATAAGCTGGACATAGGTCAGATAAGAACCACAAAGATGTCTCACGATGTAAATAAATTTCCTGTATGAAAAACACATGGTCACATGCAGGAAAACTAGGTATTAGGCCATCCATCAGATAAAAAGACTATCCTGTGAAAGGCAAGCTATAAACACACATGCCTTGCTCCTCTTCATTTCTCATCAAGGCAAAGCTGCTGGCTACCCTGGTACTGGAATTCCATTTTAGGTTAGGGCTATCAAGACAGGTGTACATTGTCATTATTTGAAATATGATATTTCTATAAAGAAGGACATAGGATTGATTTCATGACATGTTGTTCTATTAGTTGTACTTGCACCAAGCACACACACACACACACACACACACACTCATATAAACATATTACTGGCTGAGAAGGGATTTCAATTCATTTGTTGATAAATAAGAAGTGCTTTCAAAATATTTGTTTTAAAATCTACCCACTATCTAGATTTCCTCTTTCCTACATGGAATTCAGCTCTTTGATGATATTTCCATCTGAAGCCATGACTTTTCAATTATTATTTCATATCTGAAAAATCTCATCACTGCCTAGAAGGCTCAGTCAAGCCATTTGAAAATTTCTCTCATTTTATAGTTAAACCTCCTTTTTCATTTCTCAAGAATGTTCCATCAGATGGCCTCTGTCTTTTATTTCCAGCAAATATTGTTAGTGTATATTTTAGAAAAGAAGTATGTGTTTTACTAAACTGCCTAAGTAGAAGTTCCTGTTCTTTCTCTGATTAGCTGTAACTGCTTGTCAGTTGGGTTGGATTTCTGGAAAGCAGAATCAGATGAGTAGAGCTTCTAATGTATTTATCTGGAAAAATTCTTTGGAAAGGAAACCTACCTGGGCAAAATGGGAAATTGAGATGCAGCGTGGGCCTGAGAACAGCTATTGCAGACTCCCTCAAGACCTCTTGACCTAAAATGGACTTTGATGATTTTTCTGAATTCTTTCATCCCTCTGCTCTCTCAGTCACTGGATGCTAGCCATGACCTTTGGTGAGTTGGTTCTCTGTACCTGAGGCAATCCCTCCAAGGATGACAGCTCAAGGCTGTTTGCAAACAGCAATGCCCAGAAGCTATGGCAGTAAGTCCTTCCTTGAAGAGAGAAACTGGATGACATATCACCATGTCCACCACACTGCCTTTGTTGGAAATCATGTGAAAAGATGGTGACTGCCATAGATCCCACAGACGGAGGACTTTTTCTCAAACAGTTCCTGTAGATACTATTGCCTTTTAAAATATTTGACCACATTTTTTTTTCAGCTGACTTCAAGTTGCCTTATAGCCAAAGGCCTTAAGCAACATTTGTTGATTGTCATACTTCTTTGAGAGTAACACTGGAGGTCCTGTAGCTCTGGATCCGATAGGCAGATTTAAACCCAAATCTCCACACTTCCTGGTATCAAAAACTCAGGCAAAGAGTGGAAATATCAACTTAACACCACTACACTACAGTATTTCATCTTTAGCATTATGAGAAGTTTCTGTGAGATACCTCATCCCTCTCTTCATGAATATTCCACTGTCTCTACAAGTAACCTCTTTTTCTTTCTTACTTATCTTCTTATCTGTGAAGGTAGAGGAAAGTTAAGGAATACTGGTTCTGTTAAAATGACAGCCCTCAGTAAAGCCACACAAACATGTATCTGGGCCTCCCTGAACTGAAAATAGAATGTATTAGGAAACATTTTCTGTCAATATAGGTCTTAAGAGAAATTTCTATATTTAATAACAAGTATAATTCTATTACACATTTACATTTCTATGACTGCCTCAGCATGTAGGAGACTAATAGGCTGAAGATTAATAGATCTAATTTAGCAAAGCTACCACTTTATAGAGATGTTTTTATTAATTATTGAATTTAGTTATATCCTATGAGAGTCCATAATTAATAACCATATATTAAAAATATTAAATATACTATTGCTATATATTTTAATTTTTAATAAAATTAAAACCACATAGACTTTTTAAAGTATATTAATATGTATTTACATGTTTTTTCATAAATATCTGCATTTTCTTTACATTTATTTTGTTGGTTCTAAAGTATATGTGTATTATTTTAGAATATTGGAAAGTATTTTATAGCTCCCTGATTTCTCCTCATAATTTCTAGAACTCAGCTAGCTATCTGTGGGTCCACATTATATAAAAATGACAAAATTATGACTTTCACAAAGTCATGACTTTTATTATGTCCTTCCCTATAAACAATTAAGTCAAATTAAGCAGATCTAGCATTGACAGTGTATCCCTAGTTTGTCATGTTAGTAAAAACATAAATGGTGATTTGAAATTAAAATATGCCAATGGTTTTGATACACTTGTCTTAAGATATTAATTAAACACTTCAAAATACTGATTTTAAGTGTCCAGATTCTCAGATTTCTATTACAGTGTTGTGTTTCAATGTGTTTGGATTTTTTTTCTCAGTGATGATATGGAACAATGTGATGTATGAATTACACAAGAACAGAGAAAGAATATTCTAAGTAAGAGGTAAAAATACTTGAAGATCACTCATATAGAGCAGGGAATAGAACCTATTCCCAGTAGTCACAGTGGTAAACCTCATAAATTACAAGGTATTGAAGAAAGTTTTCGGAATGTTTTTGCCTTAATAATGAGAAAAATTAAACCTAGACTAAATGATGCTCTGGTCCTCCCTGCAATATCTTTAAAAGCAAGATCTGACAGGATCAATCTGTTTCAATGTAACCCAGTTACCTAACTGAGTTAGATAACTCTCCCAAAAGTTTAATCATGTTTATAAGAATACAAAAATATTCACCAAGATAAAACTCAATATGACTTGCATTAAACAAAAAGTTATAAGGTATGACATAAGCAGAAAAATACTACTCCTAATAAAAAGAAAAATTTGCATTTAAAGTGACCCAGAGTTGACACAGATAATAAAAATAGAAGACAAGACATTAAAAAAGCTATTATGTTTCCTATATATCAAAACGGCTAGAGGAAATATCAAATAAGTTGAGACATGAAAGATATAAATAGACCCCAAATTGAACTTCTAGAATTGTAAACTATGGTGTTTAATTAAAAAAATATATATCACATGGATTAATAGCACATTAGATACTGAAAAAGAAAAGATTAGTGAACTTGAAAATGTAACTGAAGAAACTAGTCAAATGTAAAACACTGAGAGGAAAAGAAAGGCAAAACCCAATGAACAGAGCACCACTATCTCAAATAGCCGAACACATAACTGGTGTCCTTAAAGGGGGATGAGGGTACACAAAATTTGAAAAATAGTTAAAAAAAATTTCCAAATATGGGGAAAATAAAGAATCTATGCATCCAGATAGCTTTGGAAACTGAAGAACAAGAAACACGAAGAAAACTATACCATGTAACTTCATAAGAAAATTGCTAAAATCCAAGAGTAAGGAAAGAGTCTTAAAAAGCAGGTAGAGGAAAAAAGGTCACAATATATATAAGCAAAAAAAGATAAAGCTATCAGCAGCACATTATGCTGAAGAGACATGATAAGAAATTAGATGATTTCTCATAAGAAATAATGTAAACAAAAAGGCAACAAAGCAACATTTGAAAATTACTGAAAGGAAAAAGAAAACCTTTCTTCCTACTTTTACCCAAAAAAATTTTTTTCAAAAAAATGAACTAAAACTTTTCATACACAAAAATCTGAAACAATTTCTCACTTACAGAACTACACTACCAGAAATATTAAAAGATGTTATTCAAATAGGAAAAATGTTATCAGCTAAAAATCTGTACTGGATTGAAGGCCATCAGAATTGGTAACTCTGTAAATAGATAAAATACTGTATATATAATTATTTAAATCTTCTCAAAAGTTATTTGACCATTAAATGCAAAAACAACTCATAGTTGTGTGTGTGTGTGTGTGTGTGTGTGTGTGTGTGTGTTTGTGTGTTTAAAACAGTCTGGCACCAATATTCTGAAGACTGAGAGGTGAGAGACAGAAGTATACTACAGTATGCTTTTTACCATATATGAAAACGTATACTGTTACTTGAAGGCAGACTATAAGTTACAGATGTGCACTATATATCTTTAAGCTATCACTAAAAGTACAACACAGAGTTATATCGAATAATCCAGCAAAAAACTAAAATGGAATTTTAAAAATACCTGATCAGAAAGAAGGGGTATAAAAAGAACAAATAAATGACAAAAGCAACAAATAGAACAAATTGAAAACAAATAGCAAAATGATAGATAAGGCAAACCATATTTATAATAGCATTGAATGTAAATTAGAAGACTGATTATCAGATTAAATTTTAAAAATCAAGATTCAACAATATACTATTTAAAAAATATTAATACGTTAAAAATGAAAGGGTAGAATACAATATGTAATGAAAACCTTATTTTTTAAAACTTGGAGTGGTCAATTTTAATATCAAACAAAGTCAATGTCAAAGAAAACAGTATTAAAAGGGGTGATAAGAGCTAATAAATTACAATGAAAGAGCTTGTTCATTAAGAGAAAATAACAATCTAAAAGTTTATTTACTTAATAACAGCTTCAAAATTTATGAAGCAATAATTTATATAACTTTTCAAAAAGAAATAGACAAATCCATAGCTATACTTAAATCTCATAACATTATTGTTAGTATTTGATAGAAACAGTAACAGAAAAAATATATGGAAGACTTGAGCACATTGTTAACAAAATTGACATAGAATACTCCACTCAAAAACAGCAAAATAAACGTTATTTACAACTGTCCATGTAATGTTTATCAAGATACACCAAGCTGTGGGCCATAAACAAGTCAAAATAATTGAAAATGATTTGCATCAGGCAAAATATGTTCCTTGGTCACAATGGGACAACAGAAAGATACCTGAAAAGTCCCCAACTATTTGAAACTAAATAACACATTTCTAAACAACACATGAATCGAAGAAGAAGAAAGACACTTTAGAAAATGCTTTTACCAAATGAAAATGTCATTAAAACATGTTTTAAAATTTGTAACATGTAACTAAAGTTTCATCTATAGGAAAATACATAACATAAAATGCCTATTTAATACAACAGAAGAAAGAACTCAAATTAATAATTTTATTTTTCCACCTTAAAGTTTGTGTAAAAGAGAAAATAAAACTCAATGTTAAGTAGACAAGATAAAATAAACATCACAGATGAAAAATCAATGAAAAATAGACCAAAAAGTAGAGAAAAAAATGGAACCAAAAGTTATTTCCTTGTGAAGACCAGTGAAATTTATAAGCCAGTGAAACTATTCAGGTACAAGACAAAAGAGAGAGAAGATACAAATTCCAATATCAGGAATGAGAATAATGACACCCTTACAAATTTTTCAAATACTAAAAGGATAATATATTAACAACTTTATGCCAATAAGCTTAACAACTTAAAAAAGACTAAATTCTTGAAAGACACAAACCATTTAAAGTTTATTAAATAAAACATAGAGAACTCAACTATATCTGTAGCTATTAAAGCAATTGAATTATTGTATATAAAAATACACAAAGGAAAATCTAGGTCATAATGGCTTCACTGGAAAGTCTAACAGACATTTAAGGAAAAATAGTAGGTAAAATTTCTTCCCAAATTAAAGAGGATCAATTATATTTAATGACATTTTATAAGGCCAACATTACTCTGAAAACAAAAGCAGATAGAAACCTGAAAACCTATACTTTCATTGCCTGCAATGACAATCTCTAATGAATATGGATTAAAAGATTAACAAATTCTTAACAAATCAAATCCAACAACATATAAAAAAGGATGACATATTATGACCAAGTAGAGTTTAATCGTAGAAATGTAAGGTGGGTTTAACATTTGAAAAATTGATCAATGTAATTTAGCTTACCTACAGACTAAAAGCAAGAACATTATATGATGATCTTAGTAGACACAGAAAAATCATTTGATACTGTGTATGTATACATCTTAAAACTGAGAAAACTAGAAATGGAAGACTACTCTCTTTAGCATAACAAGGACAACTGCAAAAAAGTTACAGTTAACATCATATATAATGGTGAAAGACTGAAATGTATCCTTCCTAAGATAAAAAACAAAGCAAGAATGCTATTTTTTTTTTACTACTTCCATGTAGCTTTTTCCCCTTGGATATTCTAGCCAGTGCAATGGACAAGAAAAGGAAGTAAAGTAATTCACACTAAAAGTGAAGGAATTAGATGGTCTTTACTTGCAGATGACATGATAATCTACATAGAAAACCATATCAAACTTACACAACTGACTTCAAGACATTAAAGTGACATTAAGCCAATTAGTGCAGCATTGGTGTGAAGACTGACAAATAGAGCAATGAAACAAAGAATCAGTAAATAGTGCCACATATGTGTAAGGAACTGACTTTTCACCATTACAAATGCAATTTAATTCAGAAAACAGACACTTTAAAAAATTATGCTGGAACAATTGGATATCCATATGAAAAAATATATAAAAACTCCTCTGATTCACACTTTGTACCATTTGTAAAAGTTTACTCAAAATTATTTATAGTCCTAAAGGTATTTTTTAAAATTGTAAGACTTCTAGAAGGAAACCAAGGAGGAAATCTTTGTTACCTTGGGTTAGCCCAAGATTTCTTGGAAATAACACTAAAAGCACAATCTATTTTAAAAAATGTACATCTTTCTTTGTGAAGTACTGTTTTTGTAAAGTATATTTTGCCACTATATGACTGGGTTGCTTGATTCTCTGAAATTGCTCTCTTTCTTCTTGTTCCCTTCCTTCTTCACTTTCAAGCTTCTGTTTCTGTTCTAATCAAATAAAGGTGAGCGGCAAGTAGAGTTAATGTGGGTCTTACTGGAGAGTGTGACTTCATATAATCTGAAGTTAGAAAATTGTTAACTTTGAATTTACTGACTGTTTTCGCATTTCTTTTGGAGAGTTCTTGGTTGAATCCCATTGGCAGAACTTTTACCTCTTAACAATGTTTTCTATTACTCTCACTCACAAGGTTAACTTCAAGTCCTGGTTCACTGATGTTCAGTTCTACACCAATGTTCCACAGTAAATCTATAATACTAGATTTCCTTCAGTCTCTTTGGTGATCCTATTGAAAAAAAATTTAAGTGGTTCTAGATTTACTTGCTTTTCTATATAAGTCAGTTATGTTGCCTGGGAAACATTCATATGTTACTTGATCCAAGAAACTCATGGCAATTTAGCCTGATCCTAACATAGTCACCTCTATCTTACTGCCTCAGGACACACTTTAGCTGTATTTTCCTTATGACCGAGTCTGGTCTCAGACTTCTTTTCCTCTCAGCTGCAACAAATTCATTTCAAAGTCTCTGAGTGGCCTCATGAAGTCCCCTTCATTAGAGTTGAAGGCAAAGAGGTATTGACATCCACCTCTTACACAAGAAAATGCATAACATGGCAACAACTCTTTAAATAAATATCTGCACAAATTCAACTTTTTCTCTTCAGGCTGTCACAATTATTTGATATTTTCGAAATGAGTAATGGAATTCATGAGTCATGGAACTGATTTTGAAACATCAAATATTTATTTTATAAATTATCCATATGAAGATATAAATTTAGATTGTCTTATGCTTTTTTGTAGACTTTTTTTTGACAACTTTTAATTTTAATGATTCTGTTTCATGCAAAATTTAGATTCTGAATCTGATTGCTTATGTCAAAAAATAACAATTCTAAAAAGGTGCAGTGTTCCAAACATTGTGGTACAGTGTCATAAGAATCACAGTATGACTTTCTGAGTTAGTAATACTTGCTTGACCACCAGACGGGTAAGCTAAATAATGACCTTAGTTCAAATTATCTCCTTGAAATATGAGGTTATGCCATGAGTTGATATCAAAGATCCCCTTCAATTCTACCATTTTATATTTCCATATAAACAATAACATTTTCAGTCACAAGAAAGAATAAGTTGTCTGTTAGAAAGAAAGAAAGGTGCTAATAATACTAAATAATACTAAAAAAAATAAGGATAGTGAAAATGCTCTCTTTTACTTCCACCAACTGGATTTATAGTAAGAATAAAGAATTTGTAGTTAACATTATGTTAATGTTCTGAATATGCCTCTTTATAACCATTTGTAAATTGACAATCCTTGGTAATTTACGCTGCTTCCACTGAAAAATTATACCCTCAGAAGTCTCCCCATCTTAGTTAATTCTAAATCTACTCTGGTCGTCTGTCACATGTGAGCAGAACTTATCTATCTTTCTCTTTTGCCTGTCTTCAACTCTGGTCACCTCCATATGGGAAGCCATGCTAGGGGATTCTTTCCCCTCTCACTAAGGTGTTTACTGTCAGGCATCGCAATCATTGCCTCCTTCTGGGTTACACCATTGCTGCTGCCAATATCCACAGGCATTTGTGTTTTTTGAAGACTTTAGTTTGATAAAGCCAATTTGTTAACCTTATAGTAGCTGGCAGTTTTCCTTTCTCTGCTTGAGTGTTATTTATATCCTCAGGGATGCCAAAAGCCTTTGTCCTTATACTGCAATATCTTTGCAAAAACTTTTGTGAAATAAGACTTGTGGCTTTTATTTGTAGTTACTGTCACCTCTGCCCACCACACAAGCATGCGCACGTGAACACACACACACACACACACACACACACGCCATTCTTCCTTGTCTTTTGGGAAGAATGTAGGAATGGGTGTATCAATAGTAAATAAAAATTAATTATTGTGATAAGTGAATGATACTTTATACTTGGATTCCAGCCAGATTGTGCAGAAAGAGAAACGAGCAGGCATGGGCGCATGAAGAGCAAGGATTCGTGAGGGTGTGGTGTGTGTACTGTAGTGCCTCAGAGACATGTTTGTTGTGCTAGAATGTGCTGTACTTAAGGGATATACCATTAAGAATTAAATCAAGAAGGAATTGTCTTATAATAATGTGGGGGCCGGGGGCGGTGGCTCACGCCTGTAATCCCAGCAGTTTGGGAGGCCGAGGCGGGTGGATCACGAGGTCAAGAGATCAAGACCATCCTGGTCAACACGGTGAAACCCCGTCTCTACTAAAAATACAAAAAATCAGCTGGGGATGGTGGTGCATGCCTGTAATCCCAGCTACTCAGGAGGCTGAGGCAGGAGAATTGCCTGAACCCAGAAGCGGGGGTTGCGGTGAGCCGAGATCGTGCCATTGCACTCCATCCTGGGTAACGAGAGCGAAACTCCGTCTCAAAAAAAATAAAATAAAATAAAATAATGTGGTCTATATTCATCAAAGCGAATAAACTAAGAGGAACTGCAAGTTATTCAATACATGTATTATTTGATAAACATGTTTTGACAACCTACAGTATGGAAGAAATAGCACATCAGAGTGGCTGTAAAAGAAGTGGCTACCTTTTTCACACCAGGAGAAAGTGAAAAATATTGAAGTTGTCAGTGTTTGAGTTCTTAAATATACCACCTCTAATAGTTTGTGCTTGTGTTCCTCAGTGTGATCTTGGCCCAGTGCCTGAAGGCTTTAAAACAATCATCCATTCTCTATGAGGAGTGAGTCGGAAGACACATTTGAGTTATAAACATTTCATTAAATTCTGATTATCCCCTGACTCTAATGACTAATGTTTTGTTACTAGATCAAACTGTCTGCTTTACTTTTTTCCCATAGTGTAAGTAGATTCCTAAGAGACTTTTAAATTCCTGATACAAACAGACTTTGACTGGATTTGACGGATTTTCCCAGCTATGCACAAATACTAATATTTGATTGAGTTGAGATGAAAATTGAGCTATATGCAACAGTGTACATGTGTCTAATAAATTATTCAAATTGTTTGTCCCTCTCATTTTTCACTTGTAAAATGAAGAGTAATACCACATATTTTAAACTTTAACCCATTTCAAACCACGAAGTCTTAAATAGATTAAAATAATTGCACATGCTAGTGGCATAATAGAGATGGTAAAACCAAGAACAGGTAAGATAATCTGAATAAAAATAAAATACTGAAACGAGATTTTTTAACGGTATAATTTTTGAGCTTCATTTATGTTACGAGCTTTCACGTTCCAGTTAAATTGGGAGACACAGTCAATTATTAAGTTTTCAATATTAAAAATAAACTTGAGTTCCACTTTTACTTAGAATGCCAAAAGAGGGAGATATTGCTTCTCCACCACCAACAAAAGCCATACAAATTGCATAATTATAACTTTATCCCTCTACAGATTTTTTAAGATTGAGGTTGTAGGTGAACTAAATTTCAAAGGGCAACAAGCATCTTGAGAGATATAGGAAGTATTCAATGTTACACTTTAGGCAGATTACAGGAGGAAGACATGATAGACATGAACATGGGCTGAAAGTAAACCTGTGTGTGCAGACATGCATGTGGTAATTGGCTGACATCTGTGGGCAGGACTGAATAATGCCAGTGTACTGAACTCTCGTTTTATGAAAGTAATATCTTGGGATTATGTTTTCCACTCTAGTTATTGAATGTCACAATAACTGAGCCATTGAAATGAGAGCATTTCTTGGATTCATGTCAAATAGATTAACTTCTCCTATTTAGTATCAACTACACGAAACACTAAAGTCATTTTTATTTGCATCATATACGAATGGTGATTTTTTTGGAGTGGAGAAATTGCTGATTATTGTTTTAAAAACTTTTTGACGGGGGCCTTCATGATGAATTACTAGAAGCATCTGACACTTGCCTCCTCCACAAGAAATAATCAAAACAGGGAGTGGTTAATCACACTTTAAATAGAGCATCTAACAGAGATCACTAGAATGCAATGGAGAAAAGGCAGAAAACACCTGAGGCATAGAAGAAGGAAGCAAGATAGCCAGTACAGCCGGGATCTGCTGCGAGCCTGCAAAGGCTCCTTAGTATGGGGAAAGGGTAAGCCAGAGGTCCCCAGCAACCCACATTCTTACCATGGATTCCTGCAATCCTAACCACAGGAAAGCTCCTCTATCCCTGCAGACTGGGAGATTAGTAAAAGGAGCTACCTGGAGTCTATGAAAAGGCAGTGTTCCAGAGACAAAGTTCGCACTGGAGTTCCACATCTCACACACTTCCTGAGACCCAAGCAGCTGTAGCAAGGCAACATTTTGAGAGCCCAGCCCCTATCAGACAGTATTACGCTGTAGGATCCAGAAGTCTCTGCATTTCCACATCCCTAGAGGCCTAGCAATATCTCCTACATCCATCCAGAGGGCTGCAGTGACATGACATTTGCTGAACCCATAGTGCAGCCAGATCCCCAGTGCTCTAGCCCACACTCTAACCTATACCTTGGAAAATAAGATATGTAGCACACTGGGGAGGCAGCTCTCAGGACAAAGGGAGCCAAAGTATGTGCTCCCTAGAGCCTGAGAGCCCTCTGCCTAAAGCAGCTCATTCTGACAGCATCCAGGCTCCCCTCAGCAGCACAGCAACAGTGCACTTACACATGACCTGATGATAGGCTCTCCCCGCCAACTGCTACTGCAGCCACAACCACTCAAGCACACTACCCAGGAACTTCAGAATTGGCTCACCCACGACCCTCATTCACAACCTGCACCTATGTAGGTCTGAGGATCCACTACCTGGAGCCACCTCTCCCAATGCCTGACCACACCACCCAGCGGCCTTGTCACTAACCCTGGGTATGCCGATGCGCCACAAGGAGGCCTAATAACAGGACTAGAATGCCTGCAACAATTGGTCCCCAAGCACACCATCCAGAAGCCTGGGAATTTCCCTGCTTAGCCCAACACAGCCTGCACCTATGTACACCATCAGGGGCCTTAAGGGTAGATGTACCCAGCCAGGCAATGCTCCCCTGCAATTTCCTAGCACTCCATCTAGTTCCTGGGGATTCCCCCCACTCTATCAGTTGCTCCAGGCATGCATGCACACATTTAGAAAGCCTAACAGTATGCTCAGAACAACTGCCACTGCTAAGCATGCCATCCAAAAACCTGTGTATTGCCCTGCCCCATCCACCACCACTGGTATCCATACACTCTTCCTGGGGACCTGAAAATGGACCTGCCTAGCCTGCTGCCACCAGCATTGCTGGAACCCCTCTCCACACACACATCACCTGGGGGCCTTGGGACTGGCCCCCCAGCCTGTTTCTGCCAAGGCTAACACCACTTTGTGCCACCTGTTAGCCTGAGGGTTGTCCTGCCACAGCCACTGCTGTCATCTGTTCCATACATGTTGCCCAAAGACCCAGGGACACACCCCCACGCATGGTTCACTGCTGTCACTCCTGGCACCTAAGCAAGACGTACGAAGGCCTAAGAAACAACTCAATAACACACTTGAACCTATTAATATCAATGCATGGATATGTCACTTAAGGGCCCAGGACAGGCACACACAGCCCACCACTATAACAACTGAAGCCAAGGACTGGTCATCTGATATCCTCATCCCCAGAAAATCTTCACCACAGCCTCCACTGACAACTTTAACCTAAGCCACTGAGGAAATCACAAACATGATTGATGCTCTTTACAGCTGAAGAAATCATTCAAAGACTGCATTACTGCATGCACACAGAATAAAAGCTAAAGTGCCCTGCCCAACAAATGCCATAGGTATAGCTACAGGAGAAAGTCTTGCCCTATGAAAGCCAATCCAAAAAACTGGAAGAAGTGAATGTTATACCAGATGCACGGGTATCAACATAAGGACACAAGAAACATGAAAAAGTAAAGAAACATGACATCTTCAAAGGAACACATTAATTCTCTAGCAACAGATGGAAAAGAAATTATGAAATGCCTGGAAAAGAATTCAAAACAATATTATTAAAGAAGGTCAGTAAGACACAAGAGAACACAAGTAAATAATACAAATGAATCAGAAAAAGAATTTAGGATAAAAATGAGAAGTACACCAAAAAGATATATATCACTAAAAAACCCCCAGAAATCCTAGAAATAATAAAAATCAATGAATGACATAATAAATACAATTGAGAGATTCAACAGATCAAGAAGAAATTATTTCAAAAGTTGAAGATGGGTCATAGAAATAACCCAGTAAATAAAAAAATAAAAATAATTAGGAAAGCCTATCTGACATATGGGACACCATATAGTGACAGAATTTTCTAATATTGGGTGTTCCAGAGAAGAATGGAGTAAAGGTATATAAATCTATTTAAGAAAATAATGGCTGAAAACTTCCCAAAGTGTAATAAGACATTTAAATATCCAAATACAGGAAACTCAAAGATTCCAAAACACATACAACTTAAAAAGCTTTTATTCATGACACACTGTAGTCAATCTGTCAATAGTCAAAGAAAAAGGGAGAATTCTAAAAAAAGAAAGAGAATATAAACAAGGAACATATAATGAAGTCCCATCATTATAACAATGGATTGTTCAGGAGGAACCTTACTGGCTAAGAGAGAATGGGATGATATAGTCAGACTGGTGAAAGAGGGGAAAAAAATCAAACAAGCAAAAACCTGTCAGTGAAGGACACTACACCCAACAAACTTACTCTTCAGAAATGAAGAAGAAATAAAACCTTGTCCAGACTGGCAAAAACGGAGTCAGTTCATCAGCTGATGAGCTCTACAAGAAATGTTTAAAGAAGACCTATGCCTGGAAGTGAGGGGATAATATCCACTATCATAAAAATAGACAAAAGTCTAAAAGTCAATTATTAGACTTTTGGTAGAACAAACACACATACACATATGAGGAAGAGAAAAGATTGTATTTTTTGTTGTTATTGTGGTTGTTATCACTACAAAAAACACTGACCTTCAATGATTAACAATAAAAGAGAAAGGAATAAAGAATATACAAAAAAATCAGAAAACAAAATTAGCAAAATGACAGAAATGAACACTTACATATAAATAATAATGTTGAATATAAATGGATTAAATTATCCACTTAAAAGATATAGGCCGGATGAATGAATGAAACAACTGATCCAACTCTATATTACTTATAGCAAATTTACTTTACCTGTGATGGGTCATATAGACCGAAAACAAAGGGTTGGGAAAAGATATTCCATGCAAATGAAAAAGAAAAACAGGCAGGAATAGCTATACTTGCATCAAATAAAACAGACTTGAAGTCAAAAACTATAAAAAGGGACAAAGAAGGCTATTATACAATGATAAAGGGATCAATCCAGCAAAGATATAAAGGAACACCCAGCATGAGAGTACCCAGACATATAAAGCACATATTATTAAATCTAAAGTAAGAGATAGACTCTAGTACAATAATAGTTGAGGATTTTGGCACCTCTCTGTCAGCATGAGACAAATTTTCTAGATAGAAAATCAACGAAGAAACACAGGATTTAAGCGTCACTTTAGACCAAATAAACTTAACAGGTCTTTACAGAATATTTTATTCAAAAACTGAAGAATACACGTTCTTGTCATCAGCACATACAACATTTTCCAGGATCCACCGTATGTTGGGCCACAAAATAAGTCTCAAAAAATGGTAAAAAGATCAAAATCATATAAAATGTCTTCTAAGAACACAATGGCATAAAACAATAAATCAATAGGAAATTTGATAATTGTACAAATAGCTGAAACTTAACATGCTCCTGAATGACCATTAGGTCAATGAAAAAAGTAAGAAGGAAATCAAAAAAATTATTGAAACAAATGAAAATGCAAACAAACCTACCAAAACCTATGGGATACAGAAAAAGCAGTGCTAAGAGGGAAGTTTATAGCAATAAATGCCTATGTCATAAAAGCAGAAGGATTTTAAATAAACTAATGATTCAACTCTAGAAACTAGAAAAACAAAAACAAATCAGACCCAAAATTAGCAGAAGGAAGGAAATAATAAAAATCAGAGCAGAACTAAAGAAAATAAGGACTAATACAATAATAAAAAGAATCAACAGAAAAGCAGTTTTTTAAAAGATAAAACTGATAAGCTTGCTATGCAGACTAACCAGGAAAAAAAGAGAAGATTCAAATGAACAAAATCAGTAACAAAAAATGAACACCTCAGAACAAGTAATTCAGAAATACAAAAGATAAGCAGAGACTATTTTATAATGTACACTAATCTACTGGAAAAAGTTGAGGAAATCGATAAATTCTTGGACACATAAATGTTACAAACATTGAATCAAGATGAATAGGAAACCTGAACAGACCAATAATAAGTAATGAGATTTAATCAGTAATAAAAAATCTTCCAATAAAGAAAAGCTCATGACCAGATGGCTTCACTGTCAAATACTGCCAAATATATGCAGAAGTAACAGGAAATCTCAAACTCTTTCAAAAAATTGAAGAGGAGGAAATTCTTCCTAACTCATTCTATGAGGCCATTATTATCCTGATACCAAAACCAGAAAAGATACAACATAAAAGAAAACTGTTGGCTAGTATTCCTGAAAAATATAGACCAAAAGTCTTCAGTGAAATACTAGCAAACAGAAACCAACAGTACATCAAAAAAATAATACACCATGATCAAGTGGATTTATTCTTATTTTATTATTATTTATTGCAGGGATGTCTCAGAATACACAAATCAGTAAGTGTATGCAAGGATGCAAGGATGGCTCAGCATATACAAATCAATAAGTATGATATATTACATTAGCAGAATGAAAGACAAAACCACGCAATTGCCCCAGTGGATGCAAAGTATTTGATAAAATTCAATGTCACTTCTTGATTAAAAAATGTTCAAGAAAATGAGGCATAGAAGGGATATACTTCAATATAATAAAGGTCATATATGATAAATTCACAGATAACATCATATAGAACAGGGAAAAGCTGAAAGACTTTCCTCTAAGATATGGAACAAGACAAGAATGCCATTTTCATCACTAATATTCAAAATAGTACTGAGAGTCCTCGCCAGGGCAATCAGGCAAGTAAAAAGTGGGGAAAAAGCCATCCGAATTAGAGAAGAGGAAGTAAAACTGTCCCTTTTGGCAGAATATGTGATCTTAAGTCTAGAAAAACCTGAAGATGCCATCAAAAGTCTTTTAAATATGATAAACAAATCCAGTAAAGTTTCAGCATATGAAATCCACATATAAATATCAAATGTTTCTATATACCAATAATAAACTAACAGAAAAATCAAGAAAGCAATTTCATTTACAATATTTACAAAACAAATAAAACATCTATGAATAAATTTAGCCAAGGAGTTGAAAGACCTCTGCAAGAAAAACTGTAAAACATTGATGAAAGAAACTGAAGAGGACACAAACCAAAGGCAAAATATTTCAAGCTCATTGACTGGAATAATTAATTTTGTTGAAATGGCCATACTATCCAAAGCAATCTAGAGATTCAATGCAATCCCTATCAAACTACCAATGACATTTTCACAGTAGTAGGAAAAATATCTTAAAATTCATATAGAACATAAAAGGATCCCACATAGTCAAATAAATCCTGAGCAAAAAGAACGAAGCTGGAGACATCACACTACCTGACTTTAAAATGTATTACAAGGCTATGACAACCAAATGAGCATAGTATTAGTGTAAAAACAGAAACATAGACCAATGGAACAGAAGAGAAACCCTGGAAATAACTCCGTCATTTTATAGCCAACTGATTTTTAACAAAGACACCAAGAATATACATTAGAGGAAGGGTACAGTCTTCAATAAATGGTGCTGAAATAATTGAATTGCCATATGCAAAAGAATACAACCAAACCCCTATATCTCACCATATTAGAAAATCAACTCAAAGAGGACTATGGTCTTACATTTAAGACCTGAAACTATAATAATACTAAAAAAAATGTACAGAAAACATGCTAGGTCATTTGTCTAGGCAAAGATTTTATGACTAAGACTTCAGAAGCTCAAGTAACAAAAACAAATGTAGACAAATGGGACTATATTAAACAGAACAGTTTCTGTATACCAAAGGAGACCATCAACCAGAGTGAAAATACAACCTGTTCAATGGGAGAAAATATTTTCAAACTCTTCATCCAACAAGAGTCTAATATGCAGAAACATACAAGGAACTCAAACAACTGAATAGTACAAAAAAATGAATAATCATGGGCCGGGCATCATAGCTCATACCTATAATCCCAGCACTTTGGGAGGCTGAGGCAGGCAGATCACCTAAGGTCAGGAGTTCAAGAGCAGCTTGGCCAACATGGTGAAACTTGGTCTCTACTAAAAATACAAAAATTAGCTGGGCAAGGTGGTAGGTGTCTCTAATCCCAGCTACTCAGGAGGCTGAGGCAGGAAAATCACTTGAAGCCAGGAGGTATAGGTTGCAGTGAGCTGAGATGTGCCATTGCACTCCAGCCTGGGCAACAGGAGTGAAACTCTGGCTCAAAATTATAATAACAATAATAATAATAAATACTAATTAATGGCAAAGGACATGCCTCAAAAAAATACATACACATAGTGTTACACCCGAGCGAGTGGAAGGAAAGTGCCACACTCTTAAGTTTCAATTGAGATTCCTTCATTGCCAGTGACCAAGAGTCAGCTCATGCTCAAAAATCTTTTGGCCCTGACTGGGGGATGTGATTTCCTTTTATACCTACTCTAGGAGAGTGGGGAAGGGGAGTCTAGCTGAAGCGGAATTTTACAGAAGCAGAACAAGCAAGTTAGAAGAGGAAGCTTGTAACCAGGAGGCAGGAGGTTCCCATAGTTGCTGGTTACCAAGATGGGGGGTATTCACAATAGCTAGGGGACTTGCCAAGCAGGATGTGGTTACAAAGTTCTGGGTACAGCATGACCCAGCTGTGCACTCAATGGAGAGAATGGCAGGGAGGGAGAGGCTAAGATGGAGTCTGTCAGGCTCACATCTAAGATTGAGTCTGTTAGGTTCACATCAATAGCCAAGAGATATTTTTTTAAATGCTCAATATCATTAATCATCAGGGAAATGCAAATCAAAACCCCAAAGAGATGTCACAGTCCAGTTAAAATGGCTGTCAGCATCAGAAAGACAAAAAATAACAGACACTGGCAAGAATGTGAGAAAAAGGGAACTTTATATCATTGATGGAATGTAAAATAATGTAATAATTATTCAAAACGCTATGAGATTTCTCAGAAAACTAAAAACAGTACTACAATACAATCCAGAAATCCCACTAATAGGCATTTATCCAGTGGAAAGGAAATCATGGTACCAAAGAGATATCTGCACCTCCATGTTTATTGCAGCACTATTTACAACAGACAAAATATGGAATCATCTTAACTGTCCATTGACAGGTAAATGAATAAATAAATGTACTATATATACACAATGGAATTCTATTTGTCATAAAAAATGAAATCCTGTGATTTGCAGCAACATGGATGAAACTGGAGGTCATCATATTTGGTGAAATAAGACAGGCACAGAAAGACAAATTTTGCATGCATTCACTCATATGTGAGAGCTAAAAAAGTAGATCACATGGAAGTAGAGAGCAGAATGATAGAAATCAACAGCAGAGAAGGATGTATGGGTGAAGCTGGGGATGAAGAGAGGTTGGCTAACGAATTCAAACATTCAGTTAGATAGAAGTTGTAAGTTCTAATATTCAATAGCAGTGTAGGGTGGCTACAGTTAATAGTAGCAATGTATTTTATATATTTCAAAGTAGCTAGAAGAGAAAATCTGAAATAGTCCCAACACCTAGAAAGAATAGATATTCAAGTTACTTTCTATGCATTTGACAAAATACCACATGTAGCCTATACATATGTAAAATATTCTGTATCAATAAAAATATATAGTAAAAACAGTACTGGCTGTTTTCTTGTCTTCAATTTATAGGTGGACCCCACATGTCTTTTGTTTCAACACTGCTCAGCATAGCATGGGACACTAACTAATATGTTGATTAATAAATCAATTCATTTGTCCTGATCAATATTGATTAAATGAAATCATTTGAATTAACAAACACAATATAATAACATAATCAGTATCCAGAGAAGTGATATTAGATTTTATATTTCCTACTAAAGCAGGAAATTTGTATTTTTAGCTATAAATGTTTCAATAGACTAAATTTATAACTAAAAATAATAAATAGTTTAGGAATTTACTTCCTCTTACCTCTAATTACATTTTAGGAACATTTTGAGAAAACCTTCAGAAAGGGGATATCATAAATTTAGACTTATTTTTTAGAGAGATTATTTATTAAGGGCTAAATGAATGAAGAACAACTAAATTTTCTTTTTTCTTTTTTTTGTATTTTTAGTAGAGACAGGGTTTTACCATGTTGGCCAGGCTAATTTCGAACTCCTGACCTCAAGTGATTCTCCCGCCTCGGCCTCACAAAGTACTAGGATTACAGGCGTGAGCCACAGCATCCGGCCTATACACATACATATATACATTATCCTGTCTCTTTTTTTTTTTTTTTTTTTTGCAACTGAATTTTCCTTGATCTTTTTGTCAGCCTTACAACTTAAAAAGTGATTTAAAAAGAGGCAAAGCTTCCCAATTGGTAGGTCATATTGCAATTGACCACACAGAGCTCTTGAGTCAGTTAGCTAATGAGATTTTACTTTCTATCCGGAATGAGAATAAAGACAAAACAGTATGTTTTATCAGGGTGGGTCATTCAACACCATGACCATGCAAGAGGCTGAAACAGAGATGAAATGTTCAGTAAACTCCAACTCATTATCTCTTAAAGCGGGGGTCTAAAGGGCAAAGGTATTAGTAGTGACTTTCAAAACAACTTAATGTATGTTTCATGGAAATGATCAAAAAGATTATTTTTGAGAAGAAAATGTCACATTATTTACTTTTAGGGGCTCTGTTGCAAAAGGGGCAGAATGATAACTTAAGGCAAATGATTGCCCTAGTCTGATGATTTTCAGGAAGTTGATTAGCATTGCTAGGAATTCTTTGGTATTAAATTATTCCTTTATTAGGTATTGACAGCAGTGTTTAGAGTTAGTTTTCTTTAGGAATATTTTAAATTTGAACCTTTTCTCCTTTTAGTCCACTCTCAAACACGGGTCACAAAGGTAACTCAGAAAAAGATTCTGTATGTATATCAGGACAATATGAATTACTGGGGAAATGCTGGGAAGCAAGAACATTCATTATTTTCATTTAGAAGCTTCTTATCTCCCTAGAAAGCTCCACAGATTAATGAATATATATTAGAGTACCAAGCTGAGTCATATGTGAAGGTTTCAGGCCTTCACCTGAAAAAAATCTGCTGTGCAAATCATTCATGTTTTTGTGAGAGCAAAAGACAAAGGTGATATTAGTCAAAATTATCTATTTGATTTTTCTGATGTCACCTCTTTAGTAAGAACAGCTTGATGTACATATGTGTAGGTAAATAACAGATTAAAGAAGATGATTTGTAAGCACATAATCAAAATCACCACTTTAATTAGCCTTCTTTAACAGGCACTGCTTGGATGTAGCATTCAGTTTGGAACACACAGCACTGTCTGATTTCATTCCTCCCTAAGCTTGTCTGTATTTAGAAGTCATCAATAATGAAACTAATTTCTTTCATCTCTATAGGCACTGACAATGAAAAATGAGAAAACAAGTTGAAGTGAATATAAATATTAGATGCTTAAATACATTGCTGTTCATCATGACACAGGGGCTGAGCATTGTGTTGATCTGGGTGCGTTCTACATCTCACAGTCATTTCAGTTTCTTTCAAAATGATAAATAGGTCAAGGAGATCAACCACATAACTAGTAACATGTATAGGATCTAACTCCCCATATAAAAATGTTGAATTTTCTATGCTTGCATTAATTTTTCATGAAAAAAAGGAAGAGAGAAAGAGAAAGAGGAGAAACTTAAAAACTGTTAAAGGAACCGTAGTTATTTTTTCATTTCTTTTTTTTCCTAATAGCTTGTGAAAATACACAGTTCATTTTGCTATTGGAATTTTGATATAAAAACAAAATGTAGGTAAGTTAATGTTTAAGAGAATATCAATATATAAGTGCACTGTTTTAATTTTTGTGCTGACTACTAAGAACTCTTTGCCTATTCAAAAATTTACGTTGGCTCTTCATGACTAACAAACTGGGTACAGAGTCCTCTGACTTGGCATTTAATTTTCTCTGCAATAATGTATTAGTCAGGATTCTCCAGAGAAAAAGAACCAATATATATTATATAGATTAAAATTGTTTATTAGGGAAACTGGCTTACATGATCGTAGAGTCCGAGAAGTCTCAGTATGCCATCTGCAAGGCAGGGGACCAAGAAAGTTGGTGGTGCAATTCAGTTTGAATCAGAAGACTCAAGAGCTAGGATCTCTAATACTCAAGGACAAGATAAGATAGATGACCCGGCTCAAGAAGAAAGACACTGTCTTTCCTTTCCCTACTTTTTTTTTTGTATATGGATCCTCAATGGATTGAATGATGCCTTCCTGTATTGGTGAGGGCAAATCTTCCTTACTTAGTTCACTGATTCATATCTTATTTAGTTCATATCTCTTTCAGAGACACTCTTATAGACTCACAGACACATCAAGAACTAATGTTTCACTAATTATCACAGTATCCATTAATGCAGTCAAGTTGACACATAAAAGTAATGATCATAAATCTGAATGTTACCCATCTCTTTATATGTATGGCCTGTTGCTTATCTACACTTAACTAACACAAAGTACCTGGGCCATTCTCAGAAACTATCCTGCTTGTCCTTACTTCTGATCCTTAGCTCACATTATTGTCTTTACTATAAATGTTCCCCTAAAGTACCATGCTTTTAATTTTTTCTTCTTCAGTGATTTTGTCTTAATTCCCCCAGCTCCATAAGGCTGGGGGTTTTTGTTTGTTTTGTCTTGAGCAATATCTTGCACATAGTGGAAGCTCAAAAAATAATTGTTGAATGAATAAAGTGCTGATTTATTCTGCAGCCCCTCTTATGCCTCCTATTTTTTTGCACATGGTGGACAGTCAGTACATACCTATTGATCTATGGAATATTTTTAAATGATATAAGTACAAATGTTAGCTGCAGATGTCTGACTTTGAAACCTAATTAGTGTTTATCTCTTTGGAGTTATGAATATTTTGAAAGCAGTTCTATCGAGGAGTGGGCATTAAGATTTGGACTCTCCTCAAGACAGAAGAGCTCTCCTGAGGCCCTTTAGTTTTATGATAGCTCCACTGTAAAAAAGTTATCCCTTGACTAAAAGTTTTATAATAAAAATAGATTTTACCACAGCCTGCTTTCTTTCTTTTCTGTCTGGTTACATAAAAGTCATCTTCTGTTGAGATCTAGATTCCTCTTCTTTAGTATTTTTCCACTTGTGCTCTGTGAAGATCTACAGCTCTACAGCGATACTTCAAGGGTTTCCGCAAATACTCAAATCAAATATCATAAATATAAACAATGTTTTAAAAGTTTCAAAAAATGCTACAGCACTGGAATATTGTAGCACATTTTAACACATCGGAGATACAAGAAGTAAATGTGTATTCTCAGCTTAGCTAAGATTTTGTGCTATTCTTCTCATCATGGCTGTTCTTAGTTTAGAATGTTTTGAAAAAGCATAAAGAGTAGAGATGTGAGCAGTCCTGCATTGCTTTTGCTTTACTTTGTTTTTGAATCTAAAGTTGTGTGGGTTTGTACAAATAAAAGCATACCAATATACAGTACTTCAAGACATGTGTGTGTGAGGAATCAATAGCAATGCAAGCTTTAATACATGAATTCATGGCATGTTATCCTCATTAATTCATGTGATAAATATAAAACATAATATTACATAAGTGCCCATTAACTACCAATAAAGTTCTAGACCCTGGAAATGTAGATGTAAACAAAACAAAGTGCTTTCATGGACCTGGAATGTTAGTGAAAGGTAGGAGATAAAATAAGCAATAGCAAATGCTTATATAATATGCTAGGTCACAATAAGAATGTATGAAAAAAAATGAGCAGAGGGTAATGGTTTTGAAATACCTATCTAATGAGATGATATTTAAGCAGAGATCTGAGGGGATGGCAAAACCCTTAGAAATTCTTATGGCAGAGTGTTCTGGGAAGTGCCAGTGTGAAAGCCCAAAAAGTTAGTCCTGCCCATCAAGGACAGCAGAGTTCTGGATGACCAAAGTGAAATCAGAAAGAAAAAAATCAAAGGGAGATAAGCTCAAAGAGTTTAGCAGGGAGATTGATATGAACTTGAAGAGTAGTTTGAGATTGTAAGAAGAGCTGTTAAAGTAAGAGCAATTTCTCTGTGGAAACCAGAACACTCTCAGTATCATGTACCCAAAACAAAAGTGAGGCAGAATCTATTAGAGGAGCAGAAGAACCACTAATAACACAAAAACAAACTGTTGTGTTCATCGAAACCATCGAAGTCTTTACTGATTTACTTTATAAGGTTACTTATTGCAACTAAAATCGAATATCAAATCTTACTTTTATCTTCTTTTAGTTTTTTAATGCCCAATAATATTTTATTAAAATATAATTTTCAGCTTAAAGGGGTTTATTATGTATAACTTACAATCATTTATATAGTCATTTGAAACTTGGATAACTTAGGTAATGTTGTAACACAGTGGCAGCTAATGTTGTAAACTTGGATAACTTAACAGGTAATGCTGTAACTTAGTTTTTAAAAAGACTGTTGAAAATGTTTTAAACAAAATAGAGTCATTCACAATGACCATTTAATATTATAATGAACTCTTCTTGAAAATATGTCCAGGTCTGCATCTAGACATATTAATATATAAAGAAAATAAATAGAAGTAATATGATACATAAATAATATGTTTAATTTATTTTGATTATGTACAGTAACAACGATAGTGCAATAATAAAACAATATTTAGTTCACTAAATAATAGCTTTATTATATACTTGTATAATAGAGTGTGGATAATAAATTGTAACTAGTTTTTAAAACTAGTTTGATATTTGAAACTATGCCTTAACTGAAGAACTGAAGTAATTGCCCTATATAAAACAATAATCAATATGTACTAAAATAAAAAACAAGGATTTCTCTCTCATTAAATTATACAGCAGTTGAGAGAAAATTGATAATGATATAGAATACCTGAACACATCATCAACTAAATTTATCCATTTGAATCCCAACTCAACAACTGGAGAATACACATTTTCTCAAATACACGTGAAACATTAACAAGATAGATCATTTTCCAGCTCATTAAACCACTACAAACTAGAAAAAAACAAAACAAACAAACAAAAAACCTTGTATATTTTCTTGTCTCATCATGAATTAAAATCTAAAATCAATAACAGAAGAATGTCTTTTAAAAAACCCAAACATGAAAATTAAATAAAACAATTCTAAGTAATGCATGGTTCAAATAGGATGTCTTGAAGGAAGGAAATTACAAAATATTGTAAAAGAATAAAAATAAAAACGCAGCATGTCAAAACGTGAGATTCAGGCAATGTGGTGAGTAGAGGGACATTTAAAGCACTGGCTATTTTTATTAAAAGAAAATTAATTATCTCAAATCAGTTACCTGAACAAGCCACCTTATGAAACAAGTAAAATAATATAATTTATATCCAATGTAATAAGAAGGTATTATATAGTAAAAATGTGGGCAAAATCAATGAAATTGGGAACAGGGAAACAATAGAAATTATCAATGAAAAAATTATCAAAATTTTTGGGAAAGAACAAAATTTATATAGCTGTAGCCAACTGGCCAGGAAGAAAAAAAAAGCATATCTAGCAACTTCAGGAATGAAGGGGTAGTCACAGATATTAAAATAATATGAATGGAATACTTTGAATAACTGTATGCGTATAATTTTGAAAACCTAGATGGAATGGGTTAATTTCTTAAAAGAACAAACTCCCAAAACTTACTCAAAAAGAAATAACCTTAATAGACCTATATCTATTGAAGAGGTTTAATATGTAATTAAAATCTTTTCAATAAAGAAATCATCCTTATAGTACACACATTGCCTATGGAGTATTCTTGCCAATAATATATAACTTAATTATTTATGTGAAGACAAATAGAGAGATGTTATGAAAAGCAACTGATTTCAATTATTCAAAAATATCAGTGATTGGCCCAGCACGGTGGCTCACGCCTGTAATCCCAGCACTTTGGGAGGCCAAGGCGGGCAGATCACGAGGTCAAGATATTGAGACTATCCTGGCCAACATGGTGAAATCCCATCTCTACTAAAAATATAAAAATTAGCTGGGTGTGGTGGCATGCACCTGTAGTCCCAGCTACTTGGGAGGCTGAGGCAGCAGAATTGCTTGAACTCGGGAGGCGGAGGTTGCAGTAAGCCGAGATCACACCACTGCACCCCAGCCTGGAGCCTGGCTATGGAGCATGACTCTGTCTCAAAATATATATATTTCAGTGATCTCAAAGACAAGAGGCTGGGACATGTTCTACATGACATTGTAGAAAAAAACCTGACTCACAATGGGATCCTAGATTTAGGTAAATAGTAACAGAAGAAGAGTTATAAAGTACATTAAAAAGTTAATTGGGAAGTCTTAAATACAAACTTTATGTCATAATTACATTTTATTGTATTGTATCAATATTTTGTTTATGGGCTATACTTATGGTATTGGTATTATATAGAAGTATATGTTAGTTCTCAGAATTTGTGTTGAAATATTTAGGGGTAAGTGCAAAAATGTCTACAAACTAATTTCAAATGCTTTAGAAATAAACTCATAAATGCCCTGATAATGAGTGTTATTGAGCATTTTTTCATGTTTGTTGGCTGTTTGTATATCTTCTTTTGAAAATAAAATGGTTATTCATGTCTGAATAATCAATCATTCATATCTGATATGGTTTTGCTGTGTCCCCAGCCAAACCTCATTTTGAATTCCTACATGTTGTGGGAGGGACCCTATAAGAGGTAATTGAATCATGCGGGCAGGTCTTTTTCCTGCTGTTCTCATGATAGTGAATAAGTCTCAGGAGATCTGATAGTTTTATAAAGGAGAGTTTCTCTGCACAAGCTCTATTCTCTTGTCTGCCGCCTTCACTTTCTGCCATGATTGTGAGGTCTCCCCAGCCATGTGGAACTGTGAATTCTCCATTAAACCTCTTCAGGAATGAAGGGGTAGTCACAGATATTAAAATATTTTCATTAAAATGATAATTGCTGAGTCTTGGGTACGTCTTTATTATCAGAGTGAAAATAGACTAATACAGTAAATTAGTATGAGTAGAGTGAGGTGTTGCTGAAAAGATACCCAAAAATGTGGAAGTGACTTTGGAACTGGTAACAGGCAGAGGTTGGAAGAGTTTGGAGGGCTTAGAAGAAGACAGGGAAGTGTGGAAAAGTTTGGAAATTCCTGGAGATTTTTTGAAAGGCATTGCTCAAAATGCTGATGTGATGTGAACAATAAAGTCTAGGCTGCGGTGGTCTCAGATGGAGATGAGAAACTTGTTGGGAACTAGAGAAAAGGTGACTCTTGTTATGTTTTAGAAAAGGAATGGGCGATATTTTGACTCTGCCCTAGAGATCTGTGAAACTGAATTTGAGAGGGACGATTTAAGATATCTGGTGGAATAAATTTCTAAGCAGCAAAGCATTCAAGAGGTGACTTGGGTGATGCTAACGGTCTTCAGTTTTATAAGGAAAGCAGAGCATAAATGTTTGGAAAATTTGCAGCCTGAAAATGTGAGAGAAAAAAAAAATCATTTTCTGGATAGTAATTCAAGCCGGCTGCAGAAATTTGCATAAGTAACAAGAAGTCAAATGTTAATCCCCAAGGCAATGGGAAAAATGTCTCCAGAGCACATCACAGGTCTTTACAGGAGCCCTTCCCATCACAGAGCCAGAGGACTAGAAGAAAAAATAGTTCTGTGGGCTGGGCCGAAGGTCCCCATGCTGTGTGCAGCCTAGGGACTTGGTGCCCTACACCCCAGATGCTCGAGCAGTGGCTGAAAGGGGACAATGTAGAGCTTTGGCTGTTGCTTCAGAGCGGGGAAGCCCCAAGCCTTGGCAACTTTCATGTGGTGTTGAGCCTGCAGGTGCACAGAAGTCAATAATTAAGGTTTGGGAACCTCTGCCTAGATTCCAGAGGATGTATAGAAATGCCTGGATGCACAGGCAGAAATTTTCTGCAGGGCCAGGGCCTTCATGGAGAACCTCTGCTAGGGCAGTGCAGAAGGGAAAAGATGGAGTTGGAGCCCCCACACCAAGTTCCTACTAGGGCACTGCCTAGTGACCTGCAAGAAGATGGCAACCGTCCTCCAGACTCCAGAATGGTAGATCCTCTGACCACTTGCATTGTGAGCATAGAAAAAGACACAGGCTCTCAATGCCAGCCCATGAAAGCAGCTGGGAGGGAGGCTGTACCCTGCAAAGCCACAGGGCAGAGCTGCCCAAAACCATGGGAACTGACCTCTTGCATCAGTATGACCTGGATATGAGACATGGAATTAAAGGAGATCATCTTGGAGCTTGAAGATTTGACTACCCCACTGAATTTTGGGCTTGCATGGGAACTTTAGTTCCTTTGTTTTGGCCAATTTCTCCCATGTGGAATGGCTGTATTTACTTGCCTGTACTTCATTGTATCTAGGAAGTAAGTAACTTGCTTTTGATTTTACAGGTTCCTAGGCAGAAGGGATTTGCCTTGTTTAAAGATGAGACTTTAAACTGTGGACTTTTGAGTTAATGCTGAAATGTGTTAAGACTTTGGGGCACTGTGGGAAGGCATAATTGGTTTTGAAATGTAAGGAGTAAGATTTGGGAGGGGCCAGGGGCAGAATGATATGGTTTGGCTGTGTCTCCACACAAATTTCATCTTGAATTCCCACGTGTTGTGGGAGGGACCTCATGGAGGTAATTAAATCAAGGAGGCAGGTCTTTCAGGTGTTGTTATTGTGATAGTAAATAAGTCTCATGAGATCTGATGGTTTCAAAAAGGGTAATTTCCCTTCACAAGCTCTCTTCTTTTGTCTACCACCATGTGAGACATGCCTTTCACCTTCTGCCATGATTGTGAGGCCTCCCCAGTCACATGGAATTTTGAGTTCTCCACTAAACCTCTTTCCTTTGTCAACTGCTCAGTCTCGGATATGTCTTTATCAGCAGCATGAAAACAGACTATAACAATGTCCTTAGTCTACATTTTGATGGGATTTTATCTTTCTTTTTAATGATTTTTTTTGAGTTCCTTGAAGATTCTAGATATTAGTCCTTTGTCAAATGCATGATTTGCAAAAATTTTTTCCAACTCTGTGAGTTGACTGCTGATTATTTCTTTGGTTGTGTGGAAGCTTTTTAGTTTAATTAGGTCTCATTTATTTATCCATTTATTTATTTATCTTTTTGTTGCATTTGCTTTTGAGGTCTTGGTCATGAATTCTTTGCCTAAGATGATGCCTAGAAGAGTTTTTCTGATATTATCTCCTAAAATGTTCATTGCTTCAAGCTTTAGATTTAAATATCTGATCCATCTTGAGGTGATTTTTGTGTAAGGTGAGAGATGATAATCCAGCTTCATTCTTCTACATGTGACTTGCCAATTTTTCCACTTCTTATAGAATAGGGTGTCCTTTCCTCACTTTATGTTTTTGCATGCTTTGTCAAAGGTCAGTGGCTGTAAGTATTTGGATTTATTTCAGGGTTCTCTATTCCGTGCTATCAGTCAAGGTACCTATTTTTATACTAGTAACATGCTGTTTTGGTAACTATAACCATGTAGTATTATTTTAAGTTTGGTAATGTGATATCTCCAGATTTGTTCTTTTTGCTTAGTCTTGTTTCGGCCATATGGGCTTTTCTTTGGTTCCATATAAATTTTAGAATTGTTTTTCTAGTTCTGCGAATAATCATGATAGTATTTGGATGGGAATTGCATTGAATTTATAGATTGCTTTTAACAGTGTGGTTATTTTCACATTATTCATACTACCCATCCATGCGCATGAGATGTATTTCCATTTGTTTCTATTATTTATGGTTTCTTTCATCAGTGCTTTGTTTTCCTTGTAGAGGTTTTTCACCTTCTTGGTTAAGTATATTCCTAAGTATTTTTTTTTTTGTAGCTATTGTAAAAGGGATTGAATTCTTGATTTGATTCTCAGCATGGTTGTTGTTGGTATACAACAGTGCTACTTATTTGTGCACACTGATTTTGTTTCCTGAGACTTTATTGGATTTATTTTTTCAAATATAGAAGTCTTTTGGGGAAGTCTTCAGGGTTTTCTATGTAAACGATCATATCATCAATGAACGGTGATGCTTTGACTTTCTCTTTTCCAGTTTGGATGCCCTTTATTTCTTTCTATTGTCTGATATCTCTGTCTAGAACTTCCAGTACTATGTTGAAAAGAAGTGATGAAAGTGGACATCCTTGTTTTATTTCTGTTCTTAAGGGAAATGCTTTCAGCTTTTACCCATTTAGTACGATGTTGGCTGGGCGTTTGTCATAGACAGCTTTTATTACTTTGCTGCATGTCCCTTCTATGCCAATTTTGTTGAGGGTTTTTCATCAGAAAGCATGCTGAATTTTATCAAATACTTTTTCCTGTATCTGTTGAGATGATCATACTATTTTTGTTTTTAATTATGTTTATGTGATGTATTACATGTATTGATTAGTGCATGTTAATCCATGCCTGCATTCCTGGTATGAATCCCACTTGATCATAATATGTTATCTTTTTGATATCCTATTAGATTTAATTAGCTTGTATTTGTTGAGGATTTTTGTGTCTATGTTCATCAAAGGTATTTGTCTGTGGTTTTCTTTTTTTGTTATGTCCTTTGCTGGTTTTGGAACTAGAGTGATACTGGCTTCAGAGAATAATTTAGAGCAGATTCTCTCTTTCTCTATTTTTTGGAATAGTTTCAGTAAGATTGATACCAATTCTTCTTTGAATGTCTGATAGAATTTAACTATGAATTTATCTGGTCCTGGACTTTATTTGTTGGCAATACTTTTATTACTGATTCAATCTCCCTGCTCATTGTTCATCTATTCAGAGTTTCTATTTCTTTCTGATTTAGTCTAGCAGGGTTGTATATTTTCAGGAATGTATCCATCTTCTCCAGATTTTCTAGTTTGTGTGCATAAAGGTGTTCATAGTAGCCTTGAACAATCTTGTATATTTTTCTGGTATTAGTTGTAATAGCTCCCATTTCATTTCTAACTGAGCATACTTGGATCTTCTCTCTTCTTTTCTTGGGTGATCTCACTAATAGTCTGTTAATTTTGTTATCTTTTCAAAGAAACAGCTTTTTGTTTTATTCATCTTTTGTACTTTTTTGTTTCAATTTCATTTACTTCTGCTCTAATCTTTACTTCTGTTGGGTTTGAGTTTATTTAGTTCTTGTTTCTCTAGTTTCTTGAGGTGTGACATTGTTCATATCTCTATTATAATTAATAGCAAGTTTTTCATAGCAAAATTGTCACAGCATTAATAATTTTTGCATTCCCCACTGAACAAGCACACACATTGGATAGGGCAGACACACAATATGTGTTCTTTGAATGCAATAACTTTGGACTTAATATTTAGGCTTTATTGCAATATGTTATATAAAAACTATTTTCAAAAGCCAAAATTGTGTGAAATAAGCTTGTCAAATTGTATGCATTTAATCACAATCTATGAGACTTATATTAAGCATTCTTAGATGTGGTAACAAAATTGGTCTACGAATTGAATGTGGAAATGAGGAAAGCCATTATATAAATATATATTTGTGGATGTACATTTAAAATGAGAACAGAAGATGGAAGCATAACAAAACTGTAATAAGCAAATAGCCTAAGTGTTTAGTTCAAACATAAGACTTATTGTGGATGGTTATAGATGATGATGGAATCTTAGATTCCAAACATGTTTTTCTCCTTCAGAACCCCTCATATAGTGAGGCATTTATTCAGTAGAGAAATAAAGAATGACAGATGTCTTCTGATTTTGCTCTGATACTTTTATCACTATAATAGGATAGCAAAGTTGCTGTTTTATTTAGAGTCTCACAAGAGGAATTACATTGGATTTTTTAAAGAAATGATGAGAAAATAAGGAAGTGTACTATATGTGTTTCTAGCTGTGTTTAATTTTCTTCATAGTAATATCACCAAACATTCTGACATAGAGATTTGAAAACCAAATTTTAGAGACAAAATAGGTAATAGCAAAAATATTATTATTTCTTACCAAGCTAAATAAGACATTCAATCTTATTTCAAGAAATGTACTAAGTAAATAATGTATGTGGTTTGTAAATAGGGCAAAAATCATGAAGATGGTTTGAATGAAATTTGTATACTTTGAAATTATATAAAATATCTCTTGCTTTCTAGCAGCACATTATTTTAGTTTTAGTCTTGAGCATTGTTTTTTATTTTCTGATCTTTACACTTATTTTCAATGGAAAGCTGGAGAAGTCTATTTGTAGTAAGTTAACAGATATCCATTTTAAACCATAAATCACAAGCTAAGTAGGAAAAGGAACAGATATTTTAAAAATTACCATTTTGTAAAATTTCAACAAGATAAAGCATGACACATTACATTTTATCTTTAAGTTTTCTGCTTCAGCACACATTTGCTATACTATGCAATTGCACGCCAAGATTTTCCTCTAATCCTGAAAGCACATCTTTCCAGAAAAAGTAACAATTTACTTTCAGGTTCCCAGATGTGTAGGAAAAAATGGTCGGTTCAATAAAACAAAGTGACAGATTTTTCAATTGTCTTTCATTTCTTTCAGAAAACATCTGTTGAGTACTTATGTTAGTCATTGTGGATGCACAGTGAAATAAGATGGGTGTACTGAAAGACCTGAAGTTAGTAGAGAGCTATCAGCAAATAGCTTAATTTTGCCCCCCACCATTGTTTTCAATTGTTTCAGTTGTTTGACCTGTTAGGGTCCTCTTCTCAGTTCTTGAGCTTTATCATTTATCTTGGATGCTGAACGTATCCGCAACTAGTAAGTACAATGTGATCTAAATCACATTTTTTTTTTCTGACACACAATTTGAAATAGTTTCCCTTTCCTCAACCAGGGTCTAACCCAGATTCAGTTATCTATCAAGAGAAAGGGAATCATCGTTGGATTATTTACTTGATTCCTGTACCTCAATCTGTAATTGTAAGCAGCTGTTTTTGATTTCCCCATGATCAGATGGATGAAGAATGAACAAAAAGAACAAAAGGAGGAGGAGGAGGAGGAGAAAAAAGAAGGAGGGAAGAAAGGAAGGAAGGAGGGAGGAGGCAAAGGAAAAGAACAAAGAGACAAAGCCTTTACTAATAACTGCTGCTGTAATTGAGCATTGGGGCCTTTTGTGTGCCTTTCAGTCACCTGGGCCTGTCAGGCAGCATCCTCTGGCAAGATCCTTTCAGAGGGTCCCACCTCCACTGCTCTTGCAGTCTAATGTGGCACACAGGGAAAGCTTCCCATTGTTAAACACCCCAGCTTAGAGCAAAGACTGCTCCACATGTGATCCTCTTGACTCAGGAACAACAGCTTCTTGATTATAGAGTTTTGTTCCAGAGTCAAACACAAAACTTTGTGTGTGCCAGATTCCAGGGACACAGTTCACATGCTCTCCACAACAATTAAATAAAATGATGTGATTTAATGTAAGTAGAGAATTAAATGTACTGCAGATACTGTCCAAATATTAATATTCATAATCTGAGTAGTGAAAATATAGATTTACTTTTCTTCTATTTGCATGACCAACTGTTGTAAAGTAACACATTTAACTGAGAACCTACTTTTATTTTTAAATTTGTAATCTTGGCTTCTTTAAGGAAAATTTAATTTATATTACAGGTATCAAAACATTTCAAATATTGGTTCTCCATACAAAACACACTGGCCCGGTTGCCCTTTTAGCTGGCGATTGGAGCCCCAGGGAGGCACAGTCACCCATTCATCTGATTAAAAAGCGGACTGAAACAGGGAGCCAGGCCAGGAGATTACCGGGCAAAAAAAGCACCACGAATCTCAGTGCTGCTGTTTCAGCCAGCGCAGTGAGTCACAGCATGGGAAATCACACAGATCCTGGCACCTTTTCAACAGGCAACTGGAACACCTGGGAGAGAGTTGACTGTTCAACTAAAAAAAAAAGAGGGTCAGAGGCAGGGAGCCAGGTGATCAGGCTCGGCTGGTCCCAAATCCACAAAAAAAAAACGAAACAAAAAAAAAACAAAAAACAAAAAACAAAAAAAAAAACAGCAATTGGAAACACTCTGGGTTGAGAGTTTCACAGCAAACACAGCTGAACCTGGGACAGTCCAGCTCCGTGGGGGAGGGGCATCCGCCATTACTGAGGCACTCCACCACTACGGAGGTAGTCCACCATTGCTGAGGCACACCGCTTTTGCCAAGGCAACCAGCCATTGCCAAGGCAACCTGCCATTACAGAGAGAGTCCGCCATTACAGAGGTGGGTCACCATTGCTGAGGCAGTTCTAACTACACCCATATAAACAGGACTGCAGGGAAGATCACACAGCAGCTGGGTGGAGCCCACAGCAGCTCAGCAAAGCCCCTGCTGGCAGACAGTGACTAGGCTGCCTTCTTGCTGGGCAGGACAGCCCTGAAAAAAAGGCAGCAGCACAATGGAAAATCATAAATAAAGCCCTAACTCCCTGGTACAGCGCACCTAGAAAAAAAAGGGGTTTATGAGTTCTGCTGCAGCAGACCTAAACTTACCTGCCCAACAGCTCTGAATGAACAATGAAGCTCACAGCTCAGCACTTGAGCTCCTATAAAGGACAGACTGTCTCCTCAAGCAGCTCCCTGACCCCCATATATCCAAAGAGTCACCTCATAAAGGAGAGATCAGAATGAGATTTGGCGGGTATCCTTCCGGGAAAAGATAGCAGAAGAAGAAACTGGTAGCAACTCCTACTGTTCTGCAGCTGCTGCCGGTGATTCCCAGGCAAGCAGGGCCTGGAGTGGACCTCAGCAGTCCTACAGCAGAGGGGCCAGACTGTTAGAAGAAAAACTAAGAAACAGAAATAACTTCATCATCAACAAACTGGACGTCCACTCAGAGACCCAATCTGAAATTCAGCAACTACAAAGACAACAGGTGGATAAATCCACTAAGATGGGAAGAAACCAGTGCAAAAAGGATGAAAACACCCGAAACCAGAACACCTCTCCTCCTACAGGCATCACAACTCCTCACCAGCAAGAGAACAAGGCTGGATGGAGAATGAGTGTGATGAAATGACAGAACCAGACTTCAGAAGGTGGGTAATAAGAAACTTCTGTGAGCTAAAAGAACATGTTCTAACCCAATGCAAAGAAACTAAGAACTTTGAAAAAAGATTTGACGAAATGCTAATGAGAATGGACAACTTAGAGAGGAATATATGTGAATTGATGGAGCTGAAAAACGCAACAAGAGAACTTCGGGAAACATGCACAAGTTTCAACAGCCAAATTGACCAAGCAGAAGAAAGGATATCAGAGGTCGAAGATCAACTCAATGAAATAAAACGAGAAGGCAAGATGAGATAAAAAAGGGTAAAAAGGAATGAACAAAGTCTCCAAGAAATGTGGAACTATGTGAAAAGATCTAATCTATGTTTGATAGGTGTACCTGAATGTGATGAAGAGAATGAATCCAAGCTGGAAAATACTCTTCAGGATATTATCCAGGAAAACTTTCCCAACCTAGCAAGGCAGGCCAATATTCAAATCCAGGAAATACAGAGAACACCACAAAGATATTCCTCAAGAAGAGCAAACCCAAGGCACATAATCTTCAGATTTACCAGGGTTAAACTGAAGGAGAAAATGCTAAGGGCAGCCAGAGAGAAAGGTTGGGTTACCCACAAAGGGAAGCCCATCAGACTCACAGCAGATCTCTCAGCAGAAACCCTACAAGCCAGAAGAGAGTGGGGGCCAATATTCAACATCCTTAAAGAAAAGAACTTTCAACCCAGAATTTCATATCCAGCCAAACTAAGCTTCATAAGTGAAGGAAAAATAAAATCCTTTGCGAACAAGCAAGTACTCAGAGATTTCATCACCACCAGGCCTGCTTTACAAGAGCTTCTGAAAGAGGCTTTACACATAGAAAGGAACAACAAGTACCAGCCACTCCAAAAACATACCAAATAGTAAAGAGCTTCAAAACAATGAAGAATCTGCATCAACTAATGGGCAAAACAGTAAGCTAGCATCAAAATGGCAGTATCAAATTCACACATAATAATATTAACCCTAAATGTAAATGAACTAAATGCCCCAATCAAAAGACACAGGCTGGCAAATTGGATAAAAAGCCAAAACCCATCGGTGTGCTGTATCCAGGAAACCCATCTCACATGCAAGGATACACAAAGGCTCAAAATAAAGGGATGGAGGAAGATTTACCAAGCAAATGGAGAGGAGAGGGAAAAAAAAAAAAAAAAACAAGAGCAGGAGTTGCAATTCTTGTCTCTGATAAAATAGACTTTAAAGCAACAAAGACCAAAAGAGAGAAAGAAGGACATTACATAATGGTAAAAGGATCAATGCAACAAGAAGAGCTAATGATCCTAAATATATATGCACCCAATACAGGAGCACCCAGATACATAAGGCAAGTTCTTAATAACTTACAAAGAGATTTAGACTCCCACACAATAATAGTGGGAGACTTTAACATACCAAAACATTTCAAATATTAAACAATTGTACTACTTACCAATTGTTAGCTCCCCAGTTATACCCATTATAATTTTGGTATAATTTATTTTTATCCCAATTGCTATAATCCCCTCCCCCCATTTTTCAATAAGCCTCCCTTAGTCCCATATGAAGTATGACTTACATGATTTTTCTTTTTTAGGAAATTGCTGGCATTTGAGATTTTTTTTTTTTAAAAAGGAATGAAAACTGGAATGTGCCTATGATTGAATTATCAGGGAAGGAATTTAAATATTTCACATTCAAGAATAAGCTGGTTCAAATTTTCATATTGTTTTCTACTTTTTCTGAAAGCTTTACATTATAGTTTCTTCTTCTATACATGCTGTCTTTAAGAAAATAGCATTATTTGCAATTGCAAAATTTGCTGTATCTATTAGGTTGTTTTCTAAATAATTAGAAAGTTCTGTATTTTAAAATGCAGAAGTTCCAGTAAATATTCTAGCAATATCCCAAAGATATAAACCAGAATAATGCAGAAAGTGGAAGTACTCATTAGCAAATTATTTAAAGTAATTTTCTTTCAGAAAGGCAGAGATGTTCTACTTCAAATAAGAAGCAGAAAAATTAAAAATATATAATTAATACATTGGATTTGTAAAAAAAATATAAAGCTCAGTTTTTCCTTCAGAAAGGACATCTTTGAGTTTTAGTACACTGAATTACTCTGTTCAAAAAGAACTTTTGTATAAGCCATCATTCAAGTAGGGGTCATAGGCATAAGAGATTTTTATTTATAGAAAGTTTTCACTTCAAGGCCTAGGCTGATTACAAAGTAAATTATAAAGGCATTTTAGTGTAATAATTGTTTGATATCCACCAACATTGATAGGCACTAACAAAGTTTTGTCTCTGGTTCTAAAAGCTAATAATACAGTCCTGAGGTAACACCTAATAAGTTTCTTTCAAACAGTTAGACTTAGTTGTTTAATACATAGAATTCCCTCCCTTTCCAAAAAAACTTTAGTGGCCCTTCCAAATTTTATAAATAGGCCCTGCCCTATTTTATAAATCGTTTTTCCAGTTATAAAACAGGCTGTCCTTTCCCCATTGAATTACATTGGGACTTCTGTCATAAATCAGTTGCCCATATATTTGTGAATGAAGTTACTCTATTTTATTCCATTGATTGAGATATCTATCCTTATTCTTAAAAAATTTCTAATTATGATCACTTTATACAAAAATAATAATGTAGAGTCATTCATCTTCTTTTTTTTTAATGTAGTTGTTTTGGTCATATTTCTGGGCCATATGTTTTTCCATATAAATGTAAGAATTTGTATGAAAAGCTTATCATTTTCTATTAAGAAACTCAGAAACTTCAGCTGAGATTGTGTAAAATCCATAAATCATTTCAGAAAGAACTGCTAAACATTATTGAGTCATTCCAACTATGAGTAACATTACATAAGGCTCAATTTTGGGAGATCTTTAATTTCTTTCAGAAATGTTTCTAGTTTTTTTGTGAATTTTTTGTTATATATATTTAATGTGTTGATTTTTTACTTTAAATTTTAATTTTAATTTCCAATTGTTTATGTTCAATACTCATGTCATTTTATATAAAGACAGCTTTCTTTCTTCCTTTTCAATTTATTTTATATACTTAAATATATATATATATATATATATATATTAATCCTTAGTTCACATCCTAGGACCTCTAGTGCCTTCTTGATGGCAATAAAGTTGGTGGATATCTTGACTTGCTCCCAAACTTATGGGAAACGAATTCAGTCTTTCACCAGTAATTATCATCATCACTTTAGGATTTTCATAGATATTTTAGTGAATTGCCTTTTCTGCTTCTAATTTGTTGAGAATTTTTATTACGAATAAGCTATCCTTGAATTTTATCAAATGCTGTTTTCACATTATCAAGATGATCTTGTGTTTCTTATTTTCTTAATTATTTTAGTAAGGTGATTTTATTCCAAATTTAATATTTTCCTGTATTTGTGGATTCTTTTTGCTAAAAATTTTAAAGGTGAGTCAATTTAGATCATTTATTAATTCCATGAAAAATATTTATTTCACCTAAGTTGTCAAATTTATTGGCATTATTTCATTTATAACATTTCCTTATAAAGCTGTACACTCCAGAGTGTTTCTCTTCTTTTATTCCTAATATTAATAATATATCTTCATATTGTCTTTCTTTATTAATGAAGCTGGATGTCTATTATCTTTATTAATTTTTAAAATTATTATTTTATGATTTATTTGCTTACTTCCTTCTTTGTCCATCATCAATTTTACTGACTGTTACTTGTACAGTTATTCTTTTCTTTTTAGTTTGGATTTAATTTGCTTTGCTTGTCAAACTTCCTAAGAGATTAGTAGTCATCAAATTGTCGCCTGTAAGAAAAATTCATCCTACCACCTATTTCTGTAGCACAGGAAAGCTGAGTGGTCTTTACATTTTTAAATGTTTGAAAAAATAAAAAATATTTTGTTCATCTAAAAATTACATGTAATTCAGATTACAGTCTCCATAACTAACTTTTAAAGAATAAAACCATACTCATTTATTTATGCATTATTTATGGTTGTTTTCAAACTACAATGACAGAGCTGAGTAGTAGTGACTATAGACTAGGAAGGCTAAATTATTGTTCATCTGACCCTTTAGAAAAGGTTTTGCTAACCCTTGCCTTAAGTGATCGATTTAAATTTGTGTTTGTGTGCTTCTGATTTAAACATTTAAAGCTATAACTTTCTCTTTTCACACTGTTTAACTTACATTCCATAAATTTTTAAATGCTGCTTTTTCTTTTTTTTTAATTTAAAATAGTTTCTAATTTCTCTCTTGACTGACTTGTGGGATATTTAGGAATGCTTTGTTTAGCTTTCAAGTGTTTGAGACTTTCCAGCTATCTTCCTATTGTTGGTTTCTGATTATTTATACTGTGGTTAGAGAACATACTTTGTATTTCTGATTTTGATTTACTTAAATTTGATAAAATTTATTTTATGGCATATCATGAGGCCTATTTGTTAAACATTCCATACTTTTAATTTTGTGTGTGTGTGTGTGTGTGTGTGTGTGCGTGTGTATGTGTGTGATGGAGTTTTCCTTTTGTTGCCCAGGCTGGAAAGCAATGGCATAATCTCGGCTCACTACAACCTCTGCCTCCTGGGTTCAAGTGATTCTTCTCCCTCAACATCCTGAGTAGCTGGGACTACAGGTGCCCACCACCACACCTAGCTAATTTTTGTATGTTTAGTAGAGACCAGGTTTTACCATGTTGGCCAGGCTGGTCTTGAACTCATGACCTTGTGATCCACCCACTTCAGCCTCTCAAAGTGCTTGGATTATAGGCGTGAGCCACTGTGCCCAGCTCATACTTTAAAATTATGTATATTCTGCTATTATAGGCTGAAATGTTCTATAAATGTAAATTAGGTATAATTGGTTGATATTATTAATTTTTCCCATATTTTTACTGATTATATATTTATCATTTATTCAGAGGGGATGTGGAAAATGACAACCATGATTCTGATTTTGCCTATTTCTCCCTTCATTACTGTTAGTTATTTCTTTATGTATTTTGCAGCCATTATTAAACATGTAAATGTGAAGTAGTATTACGCTTTCTTAAGTAATTGACTTCCTTTTCATTATGAGATTGCTATCTTTATCTCTAGTAATATAGATTATTTTACAGCAATTTTTACCTATTTTTGCAATAGTCTTATCAGCTTTTTTATGCTCAGTGTCTTTAGGGTTTATATATTTTTTATTATCGAACTTATTGATATGGTTTGGCTCTGTGTCCTCACCCAAATTTCATCTTGTAGCTCCCATAATTCCCCTTGCTGTGGAAGGGATCCAGTGGAGATGATTGAATTATGGGAGCAGGTCTTTTCTGAATAATTTGAAGCTGGGGGTGGAGTTTGCAGTGAGCCAAGATCACACCACTGCACTCCAGCATGGGCAATAGAGCAAGACCCTGTCTCCAGAATAAATAAATGAATAAATATAAATATTGATGTTTTTTATAAGTTTTACTTATTATGTCATCTGTGAGAATCAACAACAAATCAAGCACAAATCCCCTAACATGGTTTGTTAGTTACAATAGAATGCTTTCATTTCCTATTAGTTACATATGTACTGATATGGTTTAGCTGTGTCCCCACTTGATTTTCATCTTGAATTGTAGCTCCCATAATTCCCATTAAACCAAGGAAGGGCCTACTGGGAGGTAATTAAAACGTAGGGGAAATCCTTTATAAAGAGATGGGTGTTTCCCATGCTGTTCTCATGATAGTGTGTAAGCCTCATGAGATCTGGTGGCTTTATAAAGAGGAGTTCCTCTACACATGCTCTCTTGGGACTTTGCTTCTCCTTGCGTTCTGCCATGATTGTGAGGCTTTGCTTTTCCTTGTGATCTGCTGTGATTGTGAGGCCCTGCCATAATTGTGAGGAGTGTGAGTCAATTAATTTATTATAATTTATTAATTTATTGTTATTAATTTATAAATTACCCAATTTCAAGTATGTCTTTACCAGCAGCATGAGAAAAGACTAATATATGCACCTACGGTCCATTTTTATCACTGTATATATTATCTAAGTGGAAAGCTATTTTTATCCCACACACTGAAATGTCCTTCACAAGAGACTGTCATATTTTTACAATTACAGTATTTTTTGTTTACTTAATCTGTCACAGGCTCTGCATTTTCAACCATATTTTGATGAAGATGACACAGGTGGTCAGTAAAAAAGTATAAAAGGAAAAATAAAATGTAATCTTAAAAAGTTTTTCTCTAGTTTGATTGCATATATTTGTGCCTTGCCTCTACCCTCATTTCTCTCTATTTTAGAGGAGAAGAGTTGTAGGACATGATGGTACTAGTTCACTTTCACACTGCTATAAGGACCTATCTGAGACTGGGTAATCTATGGCTAACAGTTATGCAGGTATACAAGAAACTTGCAATCATGGCAGAAGGTGAAAGGGAAGCCAGCCAGTCTTTGCCGTGGTAGAGCAGGAGAGAGAGAGAAGGGGGATGTGCTGCACACTTTTAAACAACTCAATCTCATGAGAACTGACCCACTATCATGAGTACAGCACCATGATCTGCCCTCATGATCCAATCACCTCCCATGAGGTCCCTCCTCTGACCCTTAGAGATTACAATTAGTCATGAGATTTGGGTGGGGGCACAGAGCCAAGCTATATAACTCCACCCCTTGTCCCTCCCTAATCTCATGTCCTTCTCACATTTCAAAAGCAGTCACGTCTTCTCAACTGGTCCCCAAGGTCTTAACGCATCCCAGCATTAACTCAAAAGTCCAAGTCCAAAGTCTTATCTGAGACAAGGTAAGTCACTTCCGTCTATAAGCCTGTAAATGTCAAAAACAAGTTTATTACTTCCAAGATACAATAGGGGTACAGCCATTGGGTAAATACTACCATTCCAAAGGGAAAGCAGGCCAAAACAAAGGGGATATAGGTCAAAACAAAAGGAATACATGCAAGTCTGAAACACAGCAGGAGAGTCATTAAATATTGAAGCTCCCAAATAATCTCCTTTGACTCCATGTCTCACACCCAAGGCATGCTGATATAAGAGGTAGGTTCCCATGGCTGTGGGCAACAAAGCCTCTGTGGCTTTGCAGTGTACAGCCCTCATGGCTGATTTCATAGGCTAGCATTGAGTGCCTACAATTTCTCCAGGTGCACAGTACAAGCTGTTAGTGGATCTACCATTCCCGGCTCTGGAGGACTGTGGTCTCTTCTGACTGCTCCACTAGGCAATGTCCCACCATGGGACGGTGTGAGGACTCAAACCTACATTTCCCCTCCTTACTGCCCTAGTAGAGGTTTTTCATGAGGGCTCTGCCCCTTCAGCAGACCTCTGCTTGGACATCCAGGCATTTTTACACATCCTCTCAAATCTAGGTGGAGGCTCCCAAACTCTTGCCTTTTATGTACCTCAGAACCAACACCATGTGGAAGCTGCCAAGGCTTGGGGCTTGTACTCTCTGAGGTAATGGCCCGAGCTGTATGTTGGTCCCTTTTAGCCATGGCTGAAGCTGGAATGACTGGGAAACAGGGCACCAAGTCCCAAGGCTGCACAGAGCAGCAGGGCTGTGGGCCTAGCCCACAAAATTATATTTCCATCCTAGGCCTCCCAGCCTGTGATGGGAGGAGCTACTGTGAAGGTCTCTGACATGGCCTGGACATTTTCCCCATTGTCTTGGCTATTAACATTCGGATCCTCATTTCTTACGCAAATTTTTGCAGCTAGCTTGAATTCCTCCCCATAAAATAGTTTCTTTGCTTTTTTTTTTCCCTATCGTATGTTCAGGCTCACATTTTCCAAACTTTTACACTCTGCTTCCCCTTTAAACATAAGTTCCAATTTTCAACCATCTCTTGTGGGCACATACTATACATTTTCAAGAAAAACCAGGTCACATCTTCAATGTTTTACTGCTCCGAAATTTCTTCTACTGGATACCATAAATCATCTCTCTCAAGTTCAAAGTTCCACAGATCTCTAGAGCAGGGGTACAATGCCATTAGTCTCTTTGCTAAAACATAGCAAGGGTGATCTTTTCTCCAGTTCCTAATAAGTTCTCTATCTACATCTGAGACTTCCTCAGCTTTCCTTGTCCAAATGAGTATTAACATTTTAGTCAAAACCATTCAACAAGTCTCTAGGAAGTTCCAAACTTTCCCACATCTTCCTGTCTTCTTCTGAGCCCTCCAAACTGTTCCAACCACTACTTGTCACCCAATTCCGAAGTTGCTTCTACATTTTCATGTATTTTTATAGCAGTGGCCCATTCTGTGGGAGTCCATTCTCAAACTTGTATAAAGAACTATCTGAGACTGCATAATTTATGACAAAAAGATGTTTAATTTACTCACAGTTCTTCAAGTAAGCATGGCTGTAAAGTCTCAGAAATTACAATCATGGCGGAAGTGAAGGGGAAGCAAGTATGTCTTTGCCATGGTGGAGCAGGAGAGAGAATGGGAGTATGCCACATATAAATGATCAGATCTTGTAAGAACTCATTCACTATGCCAAGAAAAGCAAGGGGGAAATCTGTCTCCATTATCCAATCACCTCCTACCAGGCCCCTCCATTAACCATGGGGATTACAATTTGACATGAAATTTGGTTGGGGAGACAGGGCCAAACCATAACATGGTGGTTTCCAAAAAACCATAGTAAGATGTTTGTGGTAAAGGAAAATCGGAAAACCTTTGGTAAATGAAGAATGAATATTGTTCTTTAAGCAGGTCATTTACTGCATACCAGGTGCCATGTGTGTTATAGGTTAATTGGATATAGTATTGAAAAACAAATTTCTACCTTTGTCAGATTAATTATTAAAAGTAACATTTACATAGTACTATGTGCTAAGCACTTTTGTATATATTAACTAATTTAAACTTTACAACAACCCTATGAGGTAGGTAGCATTAGTACTCATATAGATACTGTGGAACAGAGGGGTTACCTAATTTGTTCCAGGTCCCACAGTTAGTAACAGGCAGACCTATCATTAAAACGTAGGGCAATAAATGCAAAAACTTACATATTCTTATATATGCCAGCGTGTGTGGCTTCTGTAATTGTGAAAATAAACAAAAATACGTAGTAAACTAGTTATACTATATTAGTTATTTATAATGGGGAATAAAATAGAACAAGGAAGGAAAATTATGAAAATGTGGGGTTGGGAGGGTGTAAGGGGCTGCTATTTTAAAGAGAATTTCCAGGAAATACTTCATGGAGAAACTGGAATTTGAGTAAATCTAATGTTGTAGATAGATAGATAGATATGGATATAGATTTATATGTCCTTTGAGGTCAACTAGATGAAAAAGACTAAAAATTTCAAGTCAATATGAATATTAGTGTAGGACATTTGATCCATTTACATATATTATATTTTAGTATAACCATTTCTGTCAATTAACATTAATTTTACATAAAAATATTCAAATAAGTATTAGTAATATAAAATATTAGTGACTTAAAATGAAAGCTAATGGTCTATTTTTTTCAGGTTCTGAACAATCACTAATGCATTTTAATGTGATCAGCTCTGTTCATAAAATTGAATGTAATCGATCACTATAAAGTATACACTAATGATGATTAATTTTACTGATTAAACATTACTGCTAACCCTTGCAAATATTCAGATTGTCATGTTGGAAAAAATTAACTCTAAATGCAAAAATAAGAGAATGCAACTTATTTTGTTTAACCATAACATTATTCTGGGTTTTACTATTACTATGTATACTTGTATAGATTCCTATACAACTTACTAATAACAGCTGATGCTTGATGTACTTTTTTATAAATATGTCCCCAAAAGGTCAAAATATCATGATTTGATTTTTAGCATATAATACATTTTGTAAGGAAAGAGCCATCATTTCATAAGAAGCTTTTCATTCAGACTTCTTTTGTAAATCTAATATTTTATACAATATAATCATTTATTGTGTTCCAAGTCAATTAGCCTGCAAAAGTATAGACATACCTTAAAGCGCACACAAAAAAGAACAGCCAAAATCTCTTCGATAGTATGGTGTTTCAAATGAAAATGTTATCAATGCTGGAGAAGAGGTTGTTAAGCACAGAGAATTATGGCAGGATTTCTCAACCTTAGCACTATTGAAATTTGGGGATGGATGACTCTTTGTTGTGGAGGACGGTCCTGGGTATATCTCAATAGAAACTACATCTCAACAGAAGCTCCTCACCCATCTGCCTGGTTGTTGACAACCAAATATTTTTCCATACCTTGTCAAATGTATTCTGGTGGGGGGGAGGGAACGGGAGCAAAATCATCTTTGGTTGAGAACTACTGATATTGAAAATGCCTTCTTCTTTTTAATAGTTATATTTATAATAATGAATACTATTTATTGAGCACAATTAAATATCAAGTGCTTTGACAAGTGCTGGAGACAGAGCATCTGATAAATTCATCTCATCTGCCACAAGAGGAAGGACAAGAGTGATGTCCGTCTTAGAGACATGAGGCTTAATTATATGTCCAAAGTCATATGGCAAGCAAGTACCAGAGCAACCATTAAAACCAGAAAGTTACATCTGTCTGATATTAAGAATTATGCTTTTACCTACTTCTCCTTTACAGTGCCCTAGTTTTCTTAAAATTTGGACTTGAAAGATCTTCAATGATTTAAGGAATCAAAAGGTAAAAAGAAAAATTTATAACATATACAAACATTTTATGCTTTTTATAGACTCAGGTAAATATCATGGGTGGCACTCAAAATGTACAAAATGCATCTTCTACCTCATTGCTCGTCAGTGAGGACTGGGGAATATGTTTCACTGTGATTCAGTTTGGCTTACAGATCCAAGGAGGAGGAAGGCATCAGCAGGAGCACTTCTCAAGAGACTGCAAAACCCTAAGGACTGAGACAACTGACAGAAGGAACAGAAAAACTGAGCCAAGTGGGGACATAAAGCCTCTCTGTAGAGAATATGTTAAGTCTGCCAAATCAGCAGAATAAAAAGATACCTGTGACAAATCTTCTGATAACCAGGATATTAGATTAATGAATTAAAAACAAAAATGATTATTGCCACTGCTGACCTTTGGCCAGTGGCTATAGCTCCCTGGGCTTTGACTAAATTCAGAATCAGGGATGAGGGTCTTCACTCACTCTGTTCTGCTGGGAGAGGCACATGCCTGCTCAGGAAAGAGCGTTCATCTGCAAATAGGAAAATGTCTCATGCGCCCAAGGCTCTTGTGTTATTCTGGCCAGGGCCACAACGGAGAGGTATATCTGGAGCCTGAGTCCTCCATGGGGTAGGGAAATTACTGGATTTGTGATTTGGGAAGTGGGTCTGAAAGCAGATTCTGGACTGCTCATAGGAGGACTCTCCAGTAGATACTAAGAGAGACCCAAGGTATATTATCTCCTGAGTTCCTCTCAAGCACCATGATTATAGCAGAGAGTTGCAGAAAACCATCTCCAGCCCTGTCAATGCTTTTATTATTAAACACATAATAACCGGAGAAGAAAAAAAAAATATATATATATATATACACATATGTATGGGTCACAACAAAAAAAGAGAACCAAAGATCATCCCAAGATTTGTCATGCATTAAGTTCTACTATTTATATTCTTGGTCTACTTATATATTTATGTATGTTCAATTTTCAGAAAAGTGGGCTTATACACATCTGGCTTTGTAGCCTGCCTTTTTCCTTTCAATAGCCGTCACAAACATCGGCCCATGTTAGGAAGTGTAGATCCACATCAACTGTCTGAGTGCTTTTCCATTGTTTAGCTGCCCCATGTTATTTGGCTTTCAGGTTATTTTCAAAATTCCCCTAACATGCGCAATGCAGCAATTGAATCTCACTGTATGTACTACATTGTACTACCTCTATGCATATATGTGGATTACTTCCATAGGGTAAATGTCAAGAAGTAAAATTGCACAGTCAAAATATTTATAAAGGATATAAGAAACCAATTATATTCTTATTTTTATAAATTAAGAATATAGACAACAAAGGGATCTCCTTAGTCATTTGGAATAGCTCTTAAACAAAGATATGCTATATCTACTCTGCTGAAACATTTAACAAGATGGTGGTTTTCTCATGACAACAATCACTCCTTTGATTACAGGCAACTGCTAACTTAAAAACTTTGCCACTCAAAATTTGATTGCAATTCAATTGCAGAACAAAATATTCAGTGATGAAATGCTTGTAAATGCTAGCTAGTTTCTTTTGTGAGTCACCAAATAGCTGTTAGTAGAAAGAAATCTGAATTCTAATTCAAAACTAACAAAAATCTAATCACCCTGTAAATACTTTCCAATTCTAGAGTGGGAAAGGTGCTAGGCTCTGTGCAAGCCGCTGCTAGAATACATTAATAGATCAAAACTGAAACAAGTAGGTAAAAAAGATCCTTGTGTGTAATTAGTTCCTACTAAAAGCCAGCAATATAGATGAAGAAGAAATAATGAATTATTCATTAATATTGTGGAAAAGTTGATTACTGTATTAGTTTTCTATTGCAGCAAAACAAATTACCACAAATTTGGCAGCTTAGAACAATACACATTTACTATCTCACATTCCATGTGTCAAGGCTAGGCTGCAATTCAGGTGTTGGCTAGGATTGCATTCTCATCAGAGACTTAAGAAAGATAAATTTCCAAACTGATTTGATTCTGATTGTTGGCAGCATCTATCCCTTTACAGCAGCAGAACTGAGGTCTCCATTTTCTTAAGCAGGAACTGTTTTTAGCTCCTAGAGGTTGCCTGCATTTCTTTGACATGGTCCTCTACATAGGTCTTCAAATAACATGGAGGTTTATTTCTTCAAAACCAACAAAAGAGGAAAGTCTGTATAGCAAATGCTTGCATACAAATACATATGTATGTACATAAACATAAATGCATGTGTTTATGTAGAGATAGACATAGTAGACATAGATACAGACATGGATATAGAGATAGATATGTGTGTAATATATATGTGCATATTTACAGGTATTGTATTTGTATATAGTTGACCCTTGAACAACATGGATTTGAACTGCACCGGCCCACTTATATGTGGATGTTTTTTAATAAAAGTACACTGCCTGTGCCTGCCTATCCTGCCTCCCTTTGCACCTCCTCCACCTCTTCTGCCTCTGCCATCCCTGAGACACTAAGACCAACCCCTCCTCTTACTCTCCTTCTTAGTCTACTTAATGTGAAGATAACAAGAATGAAAACATTGATAAACATCTACTTCCACTTAATGAACAGTAATGGTAAGCTGTTATGAGAGAGAGAGAGAGAGAAAGAAAGAGAGAGAGGGAGAGAGAGAGGAGTTTGATTTATTATAAGAAACTGGCTTATGCAATTTTGAAGGCTGAGAAGTCACAAGATTTGCAGTCATCAAGCTGAAGACTGAGGAAAGCAGGTGGTATAGTTCCAGCCAAGGTTTGGAAAATACCAATGTCCTAGTTCAAGCTTTCAAGATGGTAAAATTCTCCCTTACTCACCTTTTTTTTCTATTCATGTCTTCAATTAATTTTAGGAGGCCCATTCACATTGAAGAGGGTACTCTATTTTGTCAGTGTACATATTCAAATATTAATCTCTTTCAGAAACACCCTCACAAACAAACACAGAATAATGTTTGACTTAGTATCTAGGCGCTATATGGCCCATTCAAGTTGACATTTAAATGTTTCTAATACCCTGTGCCAGATATACAAGTTTACATTGATGGATTTTTAAACTTCACAAGAAAAGGGGAACAAACAGAAAACAAAATAATAAGCACAAAAATATAAGAAAATAAGCATTTTAATTGAAAATGTATATTTTACCTCTTCATAGCACAGAATTTCCTGAATATAACATTTGCATCAGACATTTTGGGCAGCTGTGCCAAGGCACAATGTAGCATTTCCAGGTCTATCTTCATGATTCTTTGGAAAGATATTTTGGAAATACTTCTCTTCAACCCCCCTTCAAATAATGTAGCCTATATGGCAGTCACAAATGAATTACTGAATCTAAGATTTAATGACAAGATACGCCATTGCTTTATGTTCTATCTTAAGAAAAACAACTAATAATTAAATTTTACTTTACTTTATTACTCAATTAAAACTCTTTAGATTTAGCTTAACTAGATTTTTGTGATTCTTTGACTATTAAAAATAGAAAGCTTAAGTAAATTATTAGCTATGCTGGTCCTAATATTTATACACTTCCAGAGTATGACTCCTTTAATTTATCTTTCAACTCAAAGTTAATGATTACTGCTTTGTCCAAACACTATAGTACGCTATCCTTTATCAAGAGAAATGGAAATGCAGCATATCTTAAAAGAGTATTTTTTTCTTGTTTCTAAGCCAAAGCCACATAAAGTCAGCTAATTATTTTTCATTTGGGGAAAATAAGAATCTCTGTTTTAGTATTTGCTAATGGGGCTATATTGATTTCCTAAGGGTGCCATAAGATTGGCAAGGGTGCTAAAATTTATTCTTCCACAGGTCTAGGAGCTAGAAACCTAAAATCAATATACAGCAGGTTGGTTCCTTTTAGAGGTCACTCTCCTAGCTTCTGATGTCTGTGGGCAATCCTGGCTCCCTTGGCCTTCAGATGTATCACTCCAACACTGTCTCCATCTTCACAAGAGCCTTCCTGTCTCTTGTCTCCATGTGTATCAAAAAGCTCTCTCCTTTCTTTTATGAGGACAACAGTCATCAGATTTAAGGCGCCCCCCAAATCCAGGAATATCTCATCTCAAGGTCTTCAAATGTCAGGTTTCTAAATAGGGTCATATTCACAGGTACCAGGGATTAGGATTTGAAAATATGTTTCCGGAGGATGCTATTTAGTCCACAAAATAAAATTTTGCATTTTGAAATTAGATTTCTTCATGGTATTGGCATTAACTACTATTATTTGATCAATTCACATATTAAATTTATATTTTGTTTTATCAATAAAATTTTACAGATGCAAATCCGGCATCAAAAGATCTAGGGGTGTATGCTAATGTTTTAAATGCAACTAACGGGAAAATAGTATTAAATTATTCATATGAAAATTAGAAACATAAACATTAGGGTTCTTAGAGATGTGAATGACAGGTAACATTACCTTTTGAGTTTGGCCACTCTTCCATTTCAATGAAAACATGTAAAATTTTAATGAATTGTATTGTTTACTGCCCAAGAAGGACATTTAAAATCTATCTGCTTCCTCATTTGATAGTTATAGTTCTTTCTTTTCAAAGTTAGTCATATTAAATGCTTTATGGTGAATGCAGAAATATATTAATTTCCTGATGGGCTCTGAAAGTAATTTTAATGTCTTGGCCTTTAGTTTCCAAAGACATGCAAAGATTATTTTTTTTTTTTGTAGCCCATTTTCAAGGACAATTGATTTTGTACACATTCTTAATTTTCAAGTCTTGTTGTCAAAGAAAATTACATAGTAGAACTGGTAGCAGCATTTAAAAAATGTGAGAAAAACTGAAGTGATTATTTCTGTTTACATAGAAAAGAGTAACAGATTCATTATCTCTCACAAATGATATCTTTTGGAGATATGCATATGCTTTAGAATATTTGTATTTGAAAGATAACATAAACCTGTGCCTATATACAACATATATGCATATGTACACCCATAATTTTAATGCTTAGGATATGCACTGGGACACAATAGCTGATTAGATGCAGCTGCAGTCCACAGCAACTCACAAAGAGAAATGGCAAGGGAGAGTGAATTCGGTACCTTCAACTAAAATATCCAGATTCTTGCATTGGGACTGACTAGGCAAACAACTCAACCCATGGAGAATGAAGAAAAGCAGGGTGGGGCAACAGCCCATCCAGGAGTGGCATAAAGCCAAAGGAACCCCACCCCTTCCTAAGGGAAACAGTGAGCAGGACTGCATGAGCCTGCCCAGGAAACCAGTTTCTCCCATGGATCTTTGCAACCCCTGGATCAGGAAATACTCTCATGAGCCCATGCCCTCAGGGCCTTGGGTCTCATACACAGAACTGAGTGGAGTCTTGATAGATCAGTTGCTCAGGCATACACAGAGACCCAGGAGTTTTACATGCTCTGCTCCAAGATGGCTGGCAAGGCAGGAGATCCATCTGTACATATCCCTAGGAAGGGTGCTGAATCCAATGAGCCAAGCAGCATTGTTCTGCAGGTCACACTTCCACAGCACCTCACAAGTTAAGACCCACTGGCTTGGAATTCCAGCTAGTCAAGGCAACAGGCTGGAACCTGCCTGAGACAGGACCAAGTTCCCAGGGGAGGGGCAGCCACCATTTCTGCAGTTCCATTGACTAAGCCATTCCGGCTTGCCGGCTTTAGAGAGTCCAAATGGTGTGAATGAGGAAGGATTCCGCCCCCAACACAGCACAGTTGCTCTACCAAAAACAGCCAGACTGTTTAGGTGGGTCTCTGATCTTGTTCCTCCTGAGTAGGTGAGACCTCCCCACCGGAGTCTCCAGCTGCCTCTACACCTGCATTCAGGTTGGCAATGGATCAGTACCCCCCTGAGACAGAGCTCCCAGAGGAAGAAACAAGCTGCCATCTTTGCTGTTTCACAGCCTTCACTGGTGATACCTCCAGGTACAGGAAGAACTAAGACAACTAGGGTCTGGAGCTAACCATCAACAAACCGCGTCAGCTTTATGGGAGTGTGGCCTGTTAAAAGAAAAACAAACAAAAAACAAGAACAAAAACAGCATCAACAAAAAATACCCCACTAAAACAGCATTCAAAGATCAGTAACCCCAAAGATCAAAGGGAGATAAGCCCACAAAGATGAGAAAGGATCAATGCAAAAATGCTGAAAACTCAAAAAGCCAGAGTGCTTCTCCTCCAAATACCTTCAAAACCTCTACAGTGACGGCACAGAACTGAGCTGAGTCTGAGATAGCTAAACTGACAGAAGCAGGTTTCAGAGGGTGAGTAATAAAAAAAACTGATGAGCCAAAGCAGCATGTTGAAACCCAATGTAAAGAAACTAAGAATCATGATAAAACAATATAGGAGCTGATAGTCAGAATAACCAGTTTAAAGAGGAACATAATCAAATTGATGGAGGTAAAAAGCACAACACTAGAACTTCATAATGCAATTACAAGTGTCAATAGCAGAACAGAACAAACAGAGAAAAGAATCTCAGAGCTTGAAGAGTATGTTTCTGAAATAAGACAGGCAATCAAGAAAAGAGGAAAAAGAATGAACAGGAATGAACAAAACCTCCGAGGGATATGGAATTATGTAAAGAGACTGAACCTATGATTGACTGGGGTACCTGAAAGAGACAGGGATAATGGAACAAAGTTGGAATACATATTTCAGGATATTATCCAAGAGAACTTCCCTAACCTAGCAAAAGAGGCCAACATTCAAGTTCAGGCAATGCGGAAAACCCCAATAAGATACTCCATGAGAAGATCATTCCCCAAGACATATAAACATCAGATTCTCTAAGGTTGAAATGAAATAAAAAATGTTAAGGACAGCCAGAGAGAAAGGTAGGATTACCCACATAGGTAAGGCCATCAGACTAACAGCCGATCTATCAGCAGAAACTTTACAAGCCAGAAAGGATTGGTGGCTAATATTCAACATTCTTAAACAAAAGAAATTCCAACTCAGAATTTCACATCAGGCCAAACTAGGCTATATAAACTAACAAGAAATAATATCCATTTCAGAGAAGCAAATGCTGAGGGAATTCATTACCGCCAGGCCTATGTTGCAAGAGCTCCTGAGAAAGCACTAAATATGGAAAGGAAAAAACAGCCACTGCAAGAGCACACTGAATTACACAAACCAGGGGCACTTGAAGCAACTACATAAACAAGTCTGCAAAATAGCCAGCTAGCATCATGATGACAGGATCAAATTCACACATAACAATACTAATCTTAAATATAAATGGGATAAATGCCCCAATTAAAAGACACAGAATCACAAGCTGAATAAAGAACCATTATCCATTGGCTTACTGTCTCTAAGAGACCCATCTCACATGCAAAGACACATAGAGTGCCGAAATAAAGAACAGAAGAAAATTTATGAAGCAAACGGAAAACAGAACAAAGTGGGGTTGTAATCCTAGTTTTTAACAAAACAAAATTTAAATTAACAAAGGTAAAAAAAAAAAAAAGGCAAAGAAGAGCATTGCATAATGGTAAAGGGTTCAATTCAAAAAGAAGAGCTAACCATTGTCAATATTTATGCATCCAATACAGAAGCACCCAGATTCATAAAGGAAATTCTTACATACGTACAAAAATGTTTACATTCCCATGCAATCATAGTGGGAGACTTTAACAACCTCCCCTCCCCGACAATAATAGACAGATCATCAAGACAGAAAATTAACTTAGATATTCAGGACCTGAATTCAGCTCTAGATCAAGTGGACCTGACAGATATCTACAGAATTCTTCACCCCAAAACAATAGAATGTACATTCTTCTCATTGTTACACAACATTTACTGAAATTGATTACATAATCGAAGTAAACACTCTTCAGCAAATGCAAAAGAACTGAAATCATAGCAGATCACAACACAATGAAATCAGAACTTAAGATAAAAAAATTCACTCACTAACCACACAACTACATGGAAATTGAACAACCTGCTTCTAAATGACTTTTGGCTAAATAATGAAATTAAGCAGTAATCAAGAAGCTTTTTGAAACTTATTAGAGCAAAGAAACAATGTACCAGAATCTATGGGATGCAGCTAAAGCAGCGGTAAAAGGGAAATTTATAGCATGAAATGCCCACATCAAAAAGCTTGAAAGATCTTAACCTAACATGGCAGCTAAAAGAACTAGAGAACCAAGAGAAAACAAACTTCAACGCTAGCAAAAACAAGAAATAACCAAGAACAGAGCTGAACTTAAGTAGATAGAGACACAAAAAGCCTTTCAAAAGATCAATGAATCCAGGAGCTGGTTTTTAAAAAATAATTAATAAAATAAATGGAACTCTAGCTACACTAATAAAGAAGAAAAGAAACAAGAAGCAAATAAACACAATTATAAATGATAAAGGGGATATTACCACTGACCCCACAGAAATACAAACAACAATTGAGAGTACTATAAACATCTCTATGCATGTAAACTAAAAAACCCAGAAGCAATGATAAATTTCTGGACATGTATACCCTCCAAAGACTGAGTTAGAAAAAAATCGAGTCCCTGGACAAACCAATAATGAGTTCTGACATTGAGACAGCAATAAATAGCCTGCCAACCAAGAAAAAGACCAGGATCAGACAGATTAACAAAGGCACAAAGAAAACCTGATACATTACCATTGAAACTATTCCAAAAAATCAAAAAGGAGGGACTCCTCCCTAACTCATTCAGTGAGGCCAGCATCATCCTGATACAAAAACTTGGCAGAGATAAAACAAAGCAAAACAAAACAAAACAAAAGCTTCAGGTCAATGTCCTTGATGAACACGGAAGCAAACATCTTCAATAATACTGGCAAAACAAATCCAGAAGCAAATCAAAAAGCTTATCCACCACAATAAAGTTGGCTTAATTCCATGGATGCAAGGGTGGTTTAACACATGCCAATCAACATGTGTAATTCATAACATGAACAGAATTAAAGACAAAAACACATGATTATTTCAATAGATGCAGAAAAAGCCTTCAGTAAAATTCAACATCCCTTTACATTAAAAAACTCTCAATAAATTAGGTACTGAATGAACATATCTCAAAATAAGAGCCATGTATGACAAACCCACAGCCAATATCATACTGATTAGGCAAGTGCTGGAAACATTCTCATTGAAAACCAGCACAAGGCAAGCATGTCTTTTCTCAGCACTCCTATTCAACATAGTATTTCAAGTGCTGGCCAGGGCAATTGGGCAAAAGAAATAAAGTGCATTTAAATAGAAAGAGAGGAAATCAGACTCTCTGCAGGTGACATGATCCTATATCTAAAAAACCCCATTGTCTCAGCCGAATAACTTCTTTTTTTCTTTTTTCTTTTCTTCTTCTTTTTTTTTTTTTTTAATTGTACTTTAAGTTCTGGGTACATGTGCAGATCTTGCAGGATTGTTGCATAGGTACACACATGTCATGGTGGTTTGCTGTCTCCATCTCCCCGTCACTTACACCAGGCATTTCTCCCAGTGTTATTCCTCCCCAAACTCCCCACTCTCCCACTGTCCCTCCCTTAGTCCCCCACCCCCAACATCCCCCAGTGTATGACGTTTCCCTCCCTGTGCCCATGTGTTCTTATTGTTCAACACCCATCTATGAGTGAGAACGTGTGGTGTTTGATTTTCTGCTCTTGTGTCACTTTGCTGAGACTGAGATCAATTGTCCTGGGTTGAACTCAAACTGATGTGCTGGCTGAGAAACTCTCAATCAAGAGGCCTTCAGTTTACTGGCCTTTGTGGGGGTGGGACATGCCAAGCTGTATCACCTGTCTCCCTACTTTCAGCTCTCCCTCTTTCTGGGGGCCGGTAGATCTGTCCCACTGGTGCTTTTGCCACTAGTCAAAACTTCTGCCCAGTTTTGTGCTGATAACTCACAACATCAGGCCAACCAGAGCTGTTGCTAAGATCTGTGTTGGTAACTCGCTGTGCTTTTTAGCCCGGCAGCATTTTCCTGGACTGTGGGTTGCAACCGTCCATGGGAGAAGTGCAATATCTGAACCGGAGTGCCAAAGGGGTAAAGTCCCTGATCCTCCTGCCAGCTGCACTTCACGGGTGAGGCAGTGCCCCGCCCATACTAGGTTGGCCCTCCTTGGGCTGCACCCACTCTCCAACCAGTCTCGTTGAAATGAACCTGGTACCTCAGTTGGAAATGCAGAGATCACTCACCATCTGAGTCTCTCTCTCTGGGAACTGTGCTCTGGAGCTATTTCTATTTGGACATCTTTGCAGAAGTCCCTGAATAGCTTCTTAAGCTGATAAGCAACTTCAGCAATGTTCAGGATACAAAATCATGAGTGCCAGATCATGAATGAACTTCCTGTCACAATTGCTACAAAAAGAATATAATACCTAGGAATACAGGTAACAAAGGAAGTGAAGGACCTCTTCAAAGAGAACTATAAACTATTGCTCAAAGAAATCAGAGAAGACACAAACAAATGGAAAAACTTTTCATGCTCATAATCAGAATACTGAATATTGTGAAAATGACCATACTGCTCAAAGTAATTTATAGATTTGATGCTGTTCTCATTAAACTATCATTGACATTCTTCACAGAGTTAGAAACAACTATTTTAAAATTTGTATGAAAACAAAAAAGAGACCAAATAAACAGGACAATCCTAAACAACAACAAAAAAATGAAGTTGTAGGCATCATGCTACCCTACTTCAAACTGTAGTAAAGGCTACAGTAACCAAAACAGCATGGTTCTGGTATGAGAGCAGACACGTAGACCAATGGTACAGAATAGAGAACTCAGAAATAAGACCTCATACCTGCAACCATCTGATATTTCACAAACCTAACAAAAACAAGCAATAGGGAAAAGATTCTCTATTTAATGAATGGTATTGGGATAAATGGCTAGCCATATGCAGAAAATTGAAACTGGACCCCTTCCTTACACTTTCTACAAAAATTAATGCAGGATAGATTGGGACTTAAATGTAAAATCCAAAACTATAAAAACCCTAGAAGAAAATCTAGGCAATATTATACAGCACATAAGCATGGGCAAAGATTTCATGACAAAAATGCCAAAAGAAATTAAAACAAAAGCAAAAATTGACAAATGAGAGCTAATTAAACTAAAGAGCTTCTTCACAGCAAAATAAACTACTATCAGAGTGGACAGACAACCTACATAATGAGAGAAAAATTTTGCAATCTAGCCATCTAACAAAAGTCCAATATCCAGAGTCTGCAAGAAACGTAAACAAATTTACAAGAAGAAAACAAGCAATCCCACTAAAAAGTGAGCAAAGGACATAAAGAAACACTTCTCAAAAAAAGACATACATGTAACCAAGAGATATAATAAAAAAGCTCAACATCACTGATCATTAGAGAAATCTAAATCAAAACCTTGATAAGATACCACTCCCACCAGTCAGAATGGCCATTACAAAGTCAAGAAACAACAGATGCTGGTTACTTTTCAGAGAAAAGGAATGCTTTTACACTGTTGGTGGGAGTGTAAATTAGTTCAACTATTGTGGAAGACAGTGTAGCAATTCCTTAAAGACCTATAGCAGGAACACCATGTGACTCAGCAATCCCATTACTTGGTATATACCCAAAGGAATATTAATCATTCTATTATAAAGATACCTGCACGAGTATGTTCATTGCAGCACTATTCACAGTAGCAAAGACATGAAATCACCAAAATACCCATATGGTAGACTGCATAAAGAAAATGTGGGGATGGACACGGTGGCTCAAGCCCATAATTCCAGCACTTTGGGAGGCCGAGGTGAGTGGATCATGAGGTGAAGAGATTGAGACCATCCTGGCCAACATGGTGAAGCCCCATCTCTTCTAAAAATACAAAAATTAGCAGGGCGTGGTGGCATGTGCCTGTAGTCCCAGCTACTTGGGAGGCTGATGCAGGGGGATTGCTTGAACCTGGGAGGTGGAGATTGCAGTGAGCCAAGATCACGCCACTGCACTCCAGCCTGGCACCTGGCAACAGAGCAAGACTCTGTCTCAAAAAAGAAAGAAAGAAAATATGGTACCTACGCACCATGGGATACACAAAAAGGATGAGATTATGTCCTTTGCAGGGACATGGTTGGAGCTAGAAGCTGTTATCCTCAGCAAACTAACTCAGTAACAGAAAACAAACACTACATATTTTTACTTTTAAATGGGAGCTGAATGATGAGAACACATGGACATGTGAATGGGGGGAAAAACACACACTGGGGCCTGTCAGAAGGGGTGTTGTGGGGGGATGGAGAGCATAAAGAATAGCTAATGGATGCTGGGCTTAATACCTAGGTGATGGGATGATCTATGCAGCAGAACACCGTGGCACACATATACCTATGTAACAAACATGCACCTCCTGCACATGTACACCTGAAATTAAAATAAAACTTGAAGAAAAAAAAGAGGACTGGAGATGTGGCCATAACACAAACTATAAATGGAGAAAATGAATGATTGTAACTGGGTAAGCAACATAAGTTGCAACCTGCTGTTTAACTTATCTGGAGTCTGACATCGACTTGAATAAAATCGACTATTTGTGAAAAATTATTTGATATGAGTTAATTCTCGTGCCTTGTCTTGTTTTTGCAAATAGAGATATAGCATCTTTGTATCACATTCTTCAAAGCATATACCTGTTTTAGACATATAAATCAGTATTAATCATGTACTACATTTGTTATATAAATTGAAAGTTTGAAACATGTAATTAGAATGAATTTAGAACATGGGGAAAGTATGTCTGAGTAATTAGCTCCCTCTACGATGTTTTTAGATGGCTCTAGCTACCCTTTGTCCATTCCTGAGAGATGAAGCTTGGGGCAAGCTATCTGTTTAGACTTTTTAGCTAAGACTGATAATAAATATTTTTTCCTTTGCAACCATATAAACTTTTGAATATAAACCCATTCATATATCTTTTATTGTTGTTTGGTATAGAAAATATGTATGTTATTTCTTTGTTTATATTTATAACATGTATTTCAAATATTTTTCCTTTCTTCAAAGAGAAAATAGAAGACTTGGCAATGCTCAGTTTTGTATTCAAAATACATGGTTCAGTAACAAGCCAATGAGTGATAATTATATTTTTCTGGAGCAAATATATTACCATGTTGCTCCTTGGTGTTTTGTAGCACATTAGATGCTACAAAACTTTAATGTGTAGAAACATTTTAAAGTTTGTGCTAGTGATAGATCATACATTAGCTGCTCTTTATAAAAGAAATACCACAAAGAAATATGATAATATCCCTACTGATTTTTTATTCCTTGTGGTAAGGAATATAAGGTACATATATACTGTCACGTGTATCTTCATTCTTGTTCTAATCTAGAAGCTGTGTCTAGTTTAAGGAAAGGAAGATGGCATAATTTTCAGAGCACTTAACTTCACATTTTATTGACTATTGTATTGGAGAATTTTCTCTTGCCCAAATAAAAGCAAAGAATCCTATAACAAAAAAACTAGTTAGCAATTTGCCAGAGAAATTCTTACACTCTTAACATTTTTCTTAATAACTCAATACATCTCTTAAATGAAATAAATGAAAATCTGTAGATATTTTAGAAGTGAACTTGCCGATTTATATACTTATGTAATATTATAGCAATGGCTAGGTATTAGATAGAAGAAAATAAAACAGAAGAAAAATAAATTTTATGCCCACCACCCATCTATTTGAAGGTCAGTCTATCTGAATTTCTTAATAAATTATCTGTTCTTTATTAAAGTAATAAAAAACTATAAGAACTATAGAGTACTATCTTTATTACTTTGAAATAATTTATTTTATTCACATTGTTGCCCAATATATGAATATGCTAGTCTACAAATATGCTCCACAGGAAATTTAATATTAAATTGCTATCTCAAGTAGTGTACTAAAGATTCTGTTCTCAAAAATCAAATGCATTTAAAAACAATGTAAATTAAAACAGCATTTCTAATTTTTAAATGATAATATATTATATGCTACAATGTTAATTCTAAAAGAGAATTTCTATTTTTGAAAACTGTATGCATCTTAATTGTATGCAGACCCAGATTGACTCTTTCAAAAGATCTACTTTAGGATCTAGAAATTCCAATGTACTTCTTAAAAATCATTTATATTATTACATACATAATTCTTCCATGTTTAATGTTTTTAGATGTATATTATGGTACTTCCATCCATTTTAAAAAGGGTATTATCTTCATTTTGGCATAATTTCTGAGATCCCTAGAGACCATGTTCTTTTAATTTGTATGTGAATCTCATCGTGGTTAAATTAATTCTCTCCTTAACTAAATGTATCCTTCCAGATGGAACAATTTTGTTAGTAGACTAAACAAATTATTAGACAAACCATTAAAATAAGTATTAGTTGTTATATTGAAGAAACTCCAAAAAATAAAAATACAGCTGTGAAATGTCATTAATGTATGACCCTTGCTTTGTTCACTGAGTGGATTCATTACAAATAAATGTATATATTTAAACTTTCTGGAAAACTGAGTAGGTCAAAAATATTTAAATAAACAAGGTTTTACATAACTTTAACAATTTTTGTTGAGCCAAGAAAACCTTAAAAACTACCTTTGCTCTGTAGCTGTTTTTCTATATATGAAGAAAATACATAATTGGTATTGATTAGCTTGATTAGCATTGTTTATATTGGTTGACTATAATTAAGCTATCCCAGATGAATTTCCCTGATTGGTATAACCCTGAATCAACTAACAATCAATGCTACTTTAAATATTTTTTTAAAAATATCAGCATAGCACATGTTGATGAAATATATTCCTGGTAACTTGTATTTTCTTCTTATTGAACTCTGTCACTTCAAGTGATAAAACTGCTCAATATTGTTATTGCTATCCATAGAATCTGGGGGGATAACTTGTTTTCCTTTAAAAGCAAAATTCAATGAAAGAAGGACTACATAGGCTATTTAGGCTTCATCTGTTTTAAAGCACTACTTCAAATGTTACTATGTGGAAAAATCATAAGGGAACAGGTTAAAATACAATCTGATTCAGTATTTCTGGGCTGGGGTTTATAATTCTGTGCTGCTTGTCCCAGTTACTGTAGAAGCTGTTGATTGATAAGCAAGTTTTTAAAGAACAAGAGCACGTTCTCCCTTTTCTCTTGGGGTTTACTAGTGTAGACATGTATCAATTGCATCATGGCTAGTAAGTTTAGTTTGCCATAATTAAACTGTATATCCTCACCTAAAGGCAGTATCAAGATACTTTGTGGTTTATATTTTCTTTCATAGAATCATTTATTTTTTATTAATTTAATTAACTAGTGAAACCATCTTTCCCTGAACCTCAAAATGAAAAAGGAAACCCACCAAACTCCTTCCACATTAAAATACTGTCTCCTCAAACCATCATTCAGATACTTTCCTCATTTTTTTATTAGCCTTTTACAACCTTCACAATTTAGATAATTTTTTTTTTCATTTTCCCCATAGTTTGAATACAGAATATACCTGGATTTGGAAACAGGGCAAAGACTCAGTGGTGATTGTAGCACGTCACACTTTGTATTATATTTTACACTAGGGAAAGAGTGGAATGTGTTTTCCATCCAAGAAAAACATAATGAGATGTCTCTGTATTCCCTCAAGTTGTCTATCCAGCTCCATACCAAGACTTCCATGGCAAGTATGAGCTCTGTGCCAAAGGGAAGCTCTAAAGTTCCCTTTAAAGAACTCCTACAGGGAATACATGGAAAATGTCCCTGGCTAGAACCAACTGCTTTCCCCCATAGCCTTCACTCTGACTATGAGTTAATAAATCAGAAAATAAAAATTGTTGCAGAAATGATGCAGGTGAAGTTAAATTGTCTTCACTGTAGAGCCGAAAGGAGTATAATATCACAATCTCCTTGAGGACAAAGTCTACTTATTTCTATAATTAAGAAAGTTTGAGCAATATAGAAGTGTCCAAAGAGTGGGAGTTTCTCCAACTTGAATAAACCTCGAGTGTGAGAATGTATTTCAAAAAGACAGTTCCGCTAAATTGTTAGAGAAGTTCTTAAGAACCTAAAATCTTAAACTGTGAAGATAAATTCCAATTGGGAATTGCCATTGACTTAAGAATCTAAAGTCTTAAGCTGTGATTATAACATTCAGATGCTCATTTGAAGACTACATTTGAAAGTTGAGGCTTACAGCCTGATGGCGGTAGCGTATGCTTGAAAAAATATTTAAAAACGAATACTGCCTCTTAGGTTGAACCCAGTTACTTATAAACTGGGATGTGGATACAACCGCTGAAACCTCACAGCAATATTCAGTTATAAGGAGTTTATAATAGGTAATGCAGAAATATTTTCTATTATTTTTAGTTAATGAAATAGAGATGCAAACTAAATAAAGCCCGATAGATGACCCAGACACCCCTGAGAATATATTCACTTACTAGTTTTCAGATATTTGTATAAATTAAGGATCAAAAACTTTTTAAAACAATGTAAAACCCCATATTTTAGCTTTCAGGCAATACAAAAACAAGTGAAAAGAAGGAATAAGCCCATGGGCATAATTTGTTGATCTTTGGCATAAACAATGCATATGAGTTCAATATTGAAATGGTAGTGGTCAATCTGTGCAAAGTCCCAGATTTCAAAGGTTAGAAGGGTTTTGGAAACAGAGCATCATGAGGAAGGTATGGAGCACAGCAGGAACATATGCACCTGGAAATATCTGAAAGAAGATTAAACAAAAGAGACATTTATCCCTTTTAAGACAGGGAGGAAGTTGAATTTTAGAGTCTTGATTTTGAATGTTACTCCAAAGCTTTCAGGTTAGTTATAATCAAAGATAAGGGCCTGATGAAATGCTTCAGGGAAGGATCAATCTGATGGTAATATGCAGGATGATATGATTTTAATGAAGGCAGGAAAACCAGTTAGAAGGCTAGTACAAAAATTTAAGTATGATCAACTTGACCTAGAGAAGTGGTAATAAAAATAAAGAGGAAGGGAAAATAAAGTTGCACAACTATGTTAATAATCCATTTGGAATCTGACCTAATATCTTTAAGCTAAGAAGAGGAAAAGAGAATTTAAACATATTTCTAAAGTTGGAATTTATGTAACAAGAAAAATGAATGGTATCACTGATACTGTCAGTGAATTCTGGAGGGATGAGCAGTTTAAGAAGGAAGATTTTGATTTTAGCCTTGAGTTAACAAATCTAACTCCACTAAAGGAAAAGGCCCAACTGCCAGTGAAATATAGAAAAGCCAGTATTTGTCAATCAGGAATGAAAATAAAAACTATTGATAGAGATTGGAGAAATAATTAGAACTGTGGAAATGCTGAAACATGGTAATATCTCCAAGATTAGGAAAGAGTTTGAAAGAGACAGAGGTGGTTATTGTGTCGAATTTATAAAGCTCTATTTTTGGCCGTCAGGCTTACAATTCTATTTTGAAGGTGCAAATAGCCATATTCTCACCCTTTGGGAATGTTCAATTTCTATTTAAACATAAGCACTTGCTGTGTGAGTGACTGCCATCTCACTGATTGCTAGTGTGAGGCGAAGCTGCAACAGAAGGCTAACAAAAGATTTTCTGGTAGGTGTATTTTTCCCATTACATGAAATATAAGCTTTATAATCAGGGCATTATGATCTAAAGAATGATTTTGTTTCAGGCTCATCTCTTCTCCCATGGGATGTGGATATGTGTGCGTGAGCCAATTTGCACCCCTTCACAACACTTTCATTCATCTAAAATTACAATACCATCCTTATGTGATTTCTGTGCACCCAGAGGAATTAAGCTCATCATTACTATTATGACAGTAACGCTCTGTTAAGAAGTTGCTATGTTGGAAGTTTTCCCAAATGATTCATTGAATTCTCATGCCCTATCGCTAAGTGTATAATTTTCCATTTCCATTTTTAAGATACTTAACATGTATTATATCTAGTGTTTTTAAAATATTTATTTAAGATAATTTTAGTAAGACTTACATCATTTACAGGAAACAGACTATTCTGTAATTTGCCTATCAGAATTGCTGTGTTCACAAATTATACATGTGAATGCAGGAATTTGGTATTACATGACTAGCTACAGTGGGGATATGTTAAAGCACTTTTATTTCCTGTTTAACACAAGTTAAATGTCTGTTAGAACACATTCTCTAAGTAGAACACATCTATCTTTCATGTCTTTCATCTGGAGCATGGATCATTGAAGTACCTACATTAATCACCCAGAACAATTTAGTGAACAGAATTTTTAATGGATTTAGTAGTTATTTATACACAGATTGGGACATTCTTCTCTGATTATTTAAATTGCTTAGTTTTTAGAGAAGCAAAAGCTAAAATTTCAGATGTCTTTGATTAACATGTTTTCAAACTATAAAAAAGCTGAGTAAAACAGATAATAAGCTGTTTATATTTGGCAGCTGATTATCTTAATTATCCTTGTCAGCTGGGGATGGGTTATTCCTGTAGCTTTGTTTAGAAACAGTGTTGAAAAAGCAAGGGATGTACGCTGTTTCCCCTCGTGGAGAAAGGATTAACATAAATATGGAATAGGCTATAAAACATGGTATGTACATGAAATAAACTTCATATATTTGCTAAAAAATAAATTAGTGCTTTTTTCTCTAAAACGCTGAAAAAGTCACATTTTTGTTTTATAAATTGAAAGCAGGGAAAACTTGAGGTCTATTTTATGAAATCACCCACCATTACCTTGTGACCTTATTCTCCATCTCCTCTCACTATACCCAACTAATTTCTCTGTGTAATACTGTATTTGGATAAAGAAATAGTTTGTGAGAACATAGGTTGTTCATAAGAAATTACACTATTAATAACATACTTATCTATATTCTTTTTTCAATAAATGGGTATAATAAAAATGATTCCAATTTCACTTTTCAAGGCCAGAGCAGAAACATATACTTTGGTAGTAAACATACCTATGTAAAGAAGGTGATTAAACAGTGATGTGTTCTTGTCCATGCACATGAGGAACGCAAGTTTAGTTCAAAGTCAATGTGGAAAGAATCCTTTCCCATGGTCTGACACCTCTAGACTGGACAGGAATGTTTAGAGCAGGAGAACATTGATTCCTAAGGAGAGAGTTTGGACACAGCTGCCTACCTCAGACGGACAACTCATAAGCATTGTTTTGCTTTCCGTCGAGTGAAAAAAGTAAGACCAAGACTTTAGTGGTAGGGACAGTGAACGAGGAGATGTCCCAGAACACATTCAGCTTCCTTAGGGCCATGTTGGTTGCCTTGGTAAGAAAAAGTTTAATAGAGGATACATTTTATATCCTTTATTGTTCATTGCACATAAATATAAACACCAATAACTATGGTTCTCATTATTGAATGTGGATTGTTATTTTAAAAAATTCTTTTGTTTTCTTCATAAAGTCCTAAGTTAAATAACCCATGATATAGTGTAATTAGACATTATTTTATAGTGACATTACATTATAATGTAGCAGACATCTATGGCTATACTGAATAAGCCAATATTTATTACTAAATCAGGAGTGTCACTGGAACTCCTGGCCTTAAGCGATTCTCCTGCCTCAGCTTCTCGAAGTGCTGGGATTACAGGAGTGACCCACTGTGCTGGGTGAAAATTATTTTCTTTGTATTTTTTTTTTAGAGTTTTCATATGTTTTATTACCAATTTAAGTAAGGTAAAAACTTAGATCTGGATTGAACTGCAAGATTTGATTTCCAGTTCTGCCACTTATTATCTGTATGCAAGTTAAGCTCTTGATGTTCAGATTCTGCATTTGGAATGAGTTGGTTGTAAAACTGAGACTTAAATACACTTAAGAATAGGAATTTCAACAATATTACTTTGATTTTTTATTTATTGTTTAGTTTTAATTAATTTTCCGATGATGAGTAATAGAGAAATATGTTAATTTTTTGAGTGTTAGAAACCCCAAAATCTAAGAACTAACTTGCATGAGTATTTCCTTAACTGGTGTTATTTCTGTTAGGCTATGCCATGGTAAAGCTTTCACATCACATAGTAGATGACGCTATATTATTTCTAGATGTATAAAGCAGTAATAATCAAATCAGTTCAACATTGACCCAAAAATAGACAAATAATAAATGGAACAAAATAGACAATCCAGAAGTAGATTCGCATGCATTTGGACAATTGATTTTGATAAAGCTGAAAAGATTTTTGGAATTAACATTCTGGGATGATTTTAGAATTAAGATACAGCCCACTTAACTCATAAAAAGAAATGGAAGATTAGCTTTCTTAAATTGTTTTATTTTAACCAAACACACATTATTGCTGCTCTGACAATAAATATCGTGTTTGAATGTTACTTATAACCTGTAACATTTCAATACAGCTGGCTACAAATCATGTGGTTTTTTGTCTCTAGATGGTTGATAGAAAATCCCATATAGGAAATAATGCCAGAAATAACAAAGTTAGAAAATAATAGCAGAATATTATTCCATAATAGTGTCATGGAAAGAGCATGATGTTATCATCTTTACTTCATTTAAGACTATGACCAAGTTATTTATCTTTGTTCAGTCCACAATTGCCTGTAAAGTTAGCATTAAAAGATTACCATAGAGAGCACTAGTTCAGGTGACATCAGAGAACACAGGATCAAACTTACATATCCACAAATAGTGATTATCAATTCTAGGAAATAAACACACAGATATGCACATGCACACACACAGACACACACACACACACACACAGACACACACACACACTATTTCAAAGCACTGGAGAATGACTGAAAGCAGGAAGAATCAGTTGATAATCTGACACAAAACAAAGCAAAAACATCGAGATTGTCTTGTTGGAAACATTTTGCAAATGATGGCTCAAACTCAAACAGAACTCTATTAACTTTATCAGCTTGAGGGGTCAGAGGATATAGTTTAGGACTAGCAGAGCAGATGGAAAATATATCAGGATAAATGGAAAGGTCAAAAATATTTAGAAAGACCCCTTCAAAACTTTGGCTGGGCACAGAACTATGCATATGTTGAGGACACTCAAAAAAAATAGAAAGGAAAGATGAAATGCTGAAAAACATAAGCAGAAATTTCAGCTGCTACCCATTCCACATGAGACATAATGTTAATTCCTGCCAAGGTGGAGTTGTTTATAAATACCTTGTGCTTTCCACTGAAAGCTCAAAGGAGTAATGCATTAGGAATAATGAGTATGTCTCTGAACTAGGGTATTTACTCTTGGAATAAGGAAAATGTAAAACAGGCCCACCCTGATAGAGCATAAAACCAAGTTCCTAATTGTACAAGGTAATATGACAATTATTTAATTGAGGGCTAAAGAAAAATTAACACTCCACACAGGAAGATAACAGAGTCCAGAGTCTCTACAATGTCTTATTATACATATTTACATTATATCATTCTACACATGAAGAAATAGAAAAATCTACCCCATAATGCTGGAATTAGCAGAACTGTAGTTTAAAGCTACTATAAAGAAGTAGAGACCAGGCATGGTGGCCTATGCCTATAATCCCATCACTTTGCCAGGCCAAGGCAGGAGGATTACTTGAGTCCAGGAGTTTGAGATAAGCCTCAGCAACATAGCAAGACTCTACCTCTACAAAAAAATTAATTAATTAATTAATTAATTAAAATTAGCTTGGTTTAGTGGCATTAGCCTGTAGTTCCAGCTACTTGGGAGGCTGAGGAAGGAGGATTGCTTGAGTCCAGTATTTCAAAATTTCAGTGAGCTGTGATTGTGCCACTGCACTCCAACCTGGGTAACAGAGCAAGACCCTATCTCTCTAAACAAAATCAAAAGCAAAAAAAAAAAAAATTAAGAATTAAAGCTTGGTTCTCAACTGAGGATAATTATCAATCCACAAAGTGGACATTGCTAATGTATGGCAGTATTTTTTTCTTGTTGCAACTGACTGGGGTGCTCCCGACATCCAATGAGACTAGATTTTATGCTACATTATAATGTAGCAGACATCAATTGCTATACTGAATGAGCCAATATTTATTACCAAATCATGAGTGTCACTGGAACTCCTGGCCTTAAACGATTCTCTTGCCTGAGTAGCCATTTCAGTCAAGGGTGCTAAAAATCATCCTACCATGCAGGTAGGATGATTTTGACAACCTCATCTGACAAAAACTTACCCAGCTCAAAGTGGCAATACTACCTTTGTCAAGAAACTCTAACTCAGAAAGATATAATTTCAGCATAAATGAATATCTAGGGATTTTCTGCAGAGAAATGGAAACTATGAAAAAAATAAAAAAATATTTTACATCTTAATTATGAAGAAAATGAAATTTAAAACCACAAGAAGATAACATCACCTTAACTTGAGTTCATTGCCTTTGCAGGGACATGGATGAAGCTGGAAACCATCATTCTCAGCAAACTAACACAAGAACAGAAAACCAAACACTGCAGGTTCTCACTCATAAGTGGGAGTTGAACAATGAGAACTCATGGACACAGGGAGGAGAACATCACACACCAGGGCCTGGTGCGGGTGTGGGGGGCTGGGGGAGGGATAACATTAGAAGAAATACCTAATGTAGATGAGGGACTGATGGGTGCAGCATATCAACATGACACATGTATACCTATGTAACCAACCTGCACATTCTGCACATGTACCCAGGAACTTAAAGGATAACAATAAAAAAAAGCATATGACAAGATTCAATAGGCATTCAGATACAAATGTTCTACAGGCTAGAAATAAAAAAAAAAACTTCAAAATATGATAATCTACAAAAATCATACAATTAATATAACATCTATTAACACAATATTAATTTCTTTCTACTTAAAATTGAATAAAAGCAAGAATGTCCATCTCATCACTGCTCTGCAACATTTTGCTTCATACCCTAAGCAATACAATAAGACAAGCAAAGGAGACCAAATTTCATAACAATTAAACAGCAAACATTCAACTGTAATTATTTCCAGACAAAATTGTATCACTGATACCATCTCACGCCGGTTAGAATGGCAATCATTAAAAAATCTGGAGACAACAGATGCTGGAGAGGATGTGGAGAAATAGGAACACTTTTGCACTGTTGGTGGGAGTGTAAATTAGTTCAACCATTGTGGAAGACAGTGTGGCGATTCCTCAAGGACCTAGAAATAGAAATTCCATTTGACCCAGCAATCCCATTACTGGGTATATATCCAAAGGATTACAAATCGTTCTACTATAAGGACACGTGTACACGAATGTTCATTGCAGCACTGTTTACAATAGCAAAGACCTGGAACCAACCCAAATGCCCATCGACGATAGACTGGATAGGGAAAATGTGGCACATATACACCATGGAATATTATGCAGCCATCAAAAACGATGAGTTTGGGTCCTTTGTAGGGACATGGATGAACCTGGAAACCATCATTCTCAGCAAACTGACAGAAGAGCAGAAGATCAAACACCGCATGTTCTCACTCATAGGCGGGTGTTGAACAATGAGAACACATGGACACAGGGAGGGGAGCACTACACACTGGGGTCAGTTGGGGGGAAATAGGGGAGGGACGGTGGGGGGTGGGAAGCTGGGGAGAGATAGCAAGGGGAGAAATGCCAGATGTAGGTGATGGGGAGGAAGGCAGCAAATCACACTGCCACGTGTGTTCCTATGCAACAATTTTGCATGTTCTTCACATGTACCCCAAAACCTAAAATGCAATAAAATAAATAAATGGGAAAAAAAATAAAATAAAATAAAAAAAAAAAAAAAAGAATTTATACGCTCACATACTCATAACCTGCTAGAACTTATTAGTGAATTTTAAAAGTTTATAGGACGCAAGGTCACTACAAAAAATTATTTGCATTTATATGTAATATCAACAAAACATTTGAAGATAATTAAAAAATTATTAAATTGCTTCAAAAACATAAAATAACACTAACATAGTAAAAAGTATGTAGTAACTCTAGATTGGAAACTAGACATCACTGAGATGAATTAATACATAAATGGAGACATTCTATGTTCTTGGATTGGAAGGCACAAAATTGTTAAAATGTGAAATTTCTCTATATTTACCTATAGGTTTCATATAATCACAAGTTATTATTCCAAGAGTGATTTTTGAGTGTAATGAAAGATAAACTTCAAAAATTTATATAAAAATGTAAATGGTCTAAAATAGTCAAAACAATCTGAAAAAGAAAACAAATTGATTTATACCACTTATCTTTAAGTTTACTTTAAAGGCACAAGCATTAATAAGGATAGACAAATAGGTTAAATGAAGCTAAAGACAAACTGCAGACATAACATCACATAATGGTGAAAATTTGATTTTTTAACAAAGGTGGCAAAATGGTTAATAAAAAAAGCAAAGTCTTCAACTAATGGTGCAGAAATACTGAGTATTCAAATGGAGAAAATATGATTTCTAATTATATCATGACATATATACAAAAATTAATTGTAGATGTATCATCCATATAAGTATAAAAGCTAAAACTATTTAGCTTTGAAAATATAGAAACATATAATTATAACCCTGGTATAGGTAAAACTTTTTTAGGATCCAAAAGCATTAAAAATGTAAGAAAAACTAATAAATTGGGCTTCATAAAAATTGAAAACTTCTGTTATTAAAAAACACTATATTAAGTAAATGAAAAAGCAAGATGCACACTGTGAGAAAATATTTATAAAACTTACCTGCAAAAGACTTCTATCCAGATCACACAAAGAACTCCAACTTATAATTGTACCTACCAACTACTCAATTAAAAAACTAGAACAAACACCTTGCTAAAGAAAATATTTCATCAAATAAATGCAGATTAAAACAGATATCACTATTCTAGAATGGCTAAATTTTAAAAAATGATTAAAAATAATTTTTGAGGAAGGTGGAGCAACTGAAAACTCTCATGCTATGAATTGTACAAAATAAAACACTGTTAAATTGTTTTATAAATTAAACATGTACCTGCCTAATCTATCAATTCTGCTTCCTGGCACATAATCAAAATAAATGAATGCATGCATCCCCTCATCACCAATATTTGAAGAACTTTTTAGCATCTTAATTTATAACAGCTCAAAACTCAGAAGAGGGGGATAAAAATAAAATATCTATCTACAGAATTCTTGTATATCTATACAGCAGGATCAATGAAGCAAGAAAATGTTATTACTGATACATGCAACGGCATGGATTAATTTTACAGCTATCATATTGTATGAAGGTGCCAAGTAAAAAGTAATATATGCTCTATGATTCTATTTGTATAAAGTTCTAAAAGAGGAAAAAATAATCTATGGTGATAGAGATCAAAACATTGGCTGACTCTGTAGGAAGACATTGACTGAAAAGGACAAGGAAAACGATTTATGGGGTTACAGAAACATTGTATGTTTTGATTTGGTTGCTATATACATGGGTATTAGATCTGTCAAAACTCATCAAGTGAACACTTCAGATCTCTGCATTTTTCTGAATGTATATTAAATCGGAATTTAAAATATTTAGCAATTCTAACTTGATGCATTGGATGTGCTTTTCTTTTCAATGTTTCTGGAACGAAATCATGATTTCCTCAATCTTCTCAGTGTAGCTCAAGTAGCTTAGTCCCTTGAAAATTAATCCACAATAATTTTTTTGGGGCGGAGTTTGGCTCTTATTGCCCGGCTACAGTGCAATGGTGCGTTCTCAGCTCACTGCAACCTCCACCTCCCAGGTTCAGGTGATTCTCCTGTCTCAACCTCCCAAGTAGCTGAGATTACAGGTACCTGCCACAATGCCCAGCTAATATTTTTATTTTTATTTTTTGTATTTTTGGTAGAGACAGGGTTTCTTCATATTGGCCAGGCTGGTCTTGAACTCCTGAACTCAGGTGATCCGCCCTCCCCACCCTCCCAAAGTTCTGGGATTACAGGTGTGAGCCACCGTGCCCAGTCAAGAATTATATTTTTAAAAATGTAGCTATAAACCAGAATAACAAAATATTGATTTATAATTAGTGATATTGCTGTTATGTTCACAGTAGTAGCAAGGACATCTACTCTCTGCAAGTCTTTCTGGTGAAGCCAAATTCCAACCAGAACTTAGTTCGGTGAATACAAGAATCAATTCAACCACAATTAGTTTTATAAATTTCAATGGCCAGTGTCATTATGCTGAGATAAACTAAGGCAGTCATCTCTCTTTCTAACCAAGTGGACCTCCTCCCACCCTAGACAGACACAAAATCACAAGGCCAGGCTCTAGCCTTTGAATGCACTTTTTCTGGGCTCATCTGAAATATTGTCTTTCTGTTAACATCGCCTTTCTCTAAAGAATAGTGCAATCAATGACAATTAAGCTTCCTATTCAAAATCACCTTCTAATCTTGCTCTGCTGAGATTTCTACTGGGTCATTTTGCTTAGATGTTCATGTTTCTATGTTTCTTATCTATGAAGAGCTATTGATGCAGAAATCTGACTTCATCCTCTATGTATATATTTTAATATTTTAGCTGTTACTGCACAAGTTCTCAGGGGTCCTTCATTATAAAATCTTTGGTATTTGTGATGAAACTGGACATGTTTGATATGGTTGATCCTACATTAAAATTTGAATGCAATGGTTTGTGTCACATCAATTTATTTAAATGCTATATTTTATTACCAAAAACAGTTCTTAGCCTTATGTCTGAACTCCATCCTTCATCCTTTATTGATCCTCTTTCTATCCTTGACTCATAAACTTCTCTCCATTTGAACTCCATCTATAGCTCTAAACTCTCATATTTTATTTGGCTAATTCCCAAGTCTTAGCTCATCCCAAACATATCTGGATATAGTGACAGGGTAATATTCAGCCACAGTGTGAAAATATATGCCTTTCATATTACTTGGCAATAAAATGGCTAAATGTTTAGTTTTCTTAATGTACCTCATCTAAATTATCTCTAGTCAGAATGACCACATAAACCTGTTAAGAAAAATGAATTCTGGTATCAAAATAGCTGCTAAAAATAAAAGTTTTTCTCTAAATATTATATACCCATGTATCATCGACTGCATTATGAAGAGAGGGTGCATTGATGAATTAACTGATTAAAATAATCAAGTTTCATGTTTTGTAGGTATAAGTAATCTGACTGAAAAATTACTCTCACTCCCTGCTTACCAAGGATATTCTTTCTTTATTCTTCCATTCATGTCCCACCTGAAACAGTGATTTGAGTCAGAGGAAATGACTTTCTCTAAATTTATATATTTTTAATATGGAGTTGGAACTGCAGGACTTAATTTTGGTGATTACTAATAATGACCATATTTTGGAATATGCCATGGTCTTGCTGGAATGAATAAGTAAGAGTTCATTCTATCAAGGTTTCTATTTTCCTGTATATTAGATAAAATATATCATGTGGGGTTATTTTAAGATTGAAAAAGTAATATTTGATTGCCATTTTAGAGACATGTTAGAGACCTTGTTCCTATAATTAGATAATTGTAAGCTTAACAGAGGAGACAAAAGAAATTTCAATTCCATGACACAGCAAAGATTGCTTATATGAGACATATTGTGTCTCTGAATTCCTAAGAGAACATGACAGTTATTTTATTTTATAGTAAATTACTGTGGCGGCCAGAGAGAGGCTGGAGTCTGACACAACCGTGAAACAAGCCCTAGTGCCCACGTCCTGGTGACTGAGGTCATTCCGAAAGCCATTCTCAAATAAGTGGGGAAATATTTGGTCATCATAAAAGCAAATGACAAAATATGCCACAAAGAAGAGAAATAGTGATTTGTCCCAAAATACAGGCAGAGAACTACCATAGATTAACAGAAGGCTGATACTCAGAGACCTGTCCATAAGTGTGTGAATGTCCTCAGGAGTCAGAGCAAAGCAAGGATAATCCGACTTTGGTTCCAGGTGGGGGATGGGATCTAGATTCTAAGGACAAATCCAGATCAAAGTCAAGACGTTTTAATTACTCAGAGTTTAAGAAATTAGCCAGCCTGCTGGCACAGTCACTTGAGCAACACTGTTGAGATGTAAATGAGAGAACCTCAGTAGAAGGGAAGATAGAGGTTGTGCTCTCCGTGTCAGTATGCAGTTCCGAGGTTTTCTGTTCAGCCCTGGGTACACTTCCACAATCAGCCTAAGAAGGAGACGCAGATTGTAACTGCTCAGTAATTACACTTGAATAAAAGTCATTGAGCTATTAAAAGACCATGAGTTGGGAGTCCCCAGCAGCATCAGGATTCCTAGAGTTGGATGACAGACCAGAAGCATATACAAGGCATAACTGCCTGAAGTATTTAATCAATATAGGAGACTTCATTTTATTTTATTCAATATTGAATTAGTGCAAGTATTATAAATTATTCCATTTTCACCAATGCAAGTAGAAATGAGTGGGAAGATGTTTACTTAAGTAGACATCAATATGTGTGCAAATGTATAAGTAATTACATTGTTTTTGATGGTCTTATTTTATTTATTTCATGATTATTTGGAAGGATGTTCTGGCAAACTGTGTGTTCACCATATATATTCATTTTCTCTCTCGTTGTGAAAATAAAAAGTTGTTCTCAGGTTTTTAAATGAGTAGTAAAATTAATAAAACATTTTAACATAACCTAAAATTTAAAAAGGATAAGACAGTTAAAACATTTTGGGTAACATTTTAAATATATATATATATATATATATATATATATATATAATTTTTCATGTTATTGGTTGAATATAATCACCAAAAATTCTTGTATACTATTTTATTATTTTTAGTTTTATGAAATTATTATTTCTAAAATCAAAGGAAAAATACATTATTTTCAATATATTCAATAGATTTATATTTAAGTAAATAAGAAAAGTAGACATGCAAAAATGACTTCAAATTATATAGAATGTTTACACATTTCCACTTAAAACTTAACAGCTTCATATAGCTATAATTATATACCAAATAGAAACTATTTTATAAAAATATTTTTTAAGTTTCCACTTATGTTCAGGCTGTAGTTTCAAAAATTTCATAACAATTTACCTAAATAAGACTTAAGTAACAAAATCAAAACAAGATATTAGAAAAGTAAAAAGTTTATATATGTGAATAATAAATTTGTGTATTAATGTCAGGACTTACATTTAAAATATATTGAACTGATAAAGGACCTATTGATAAATTAACCCCAAAGTGTAACTTATACGACACATAATATTACTGTACTTGTTCAATAATAAATGTTAGAATGTAGTATGATTTGTGTGAAGAATGAGTATACATGATTTCTGCTGCTGAGCTAGGGTATATCAGATTGTATCAGACCAACACTTCTGCTGAGAAAAGCTAAAAAAATGAATAAAATAATTTTAAAACATCAGATAACCCTCCAGTCAGCCAAAATTTTAGAGGTCAATATCTAAGAGAAGTAAGAGACAAAAAGATGATAACATGAGATTGGAAGTTGCACTGAACTTGGAGTTATTTGCCTATCATAATGACCTGTGCTTAGCATGGCCAGTAGAAGAAAGGCTGAGAAGCTGATAAAAATGTTTTGTTTGGCAGTCTCATGAAGATGTACAGACATGGGACATTGGGATGGGAGGGTGGCAAGCATTGCAATATAGCCTGGGATTTCAGTTGACATCCCTGAAGAGATGTGTCCAAGACAATGGCCAAAGAGAATATAGAACTGCACTTATGAAGACTGAAATCCACCCTGAAACAGTTTAATTTCTGATAGGATTAAAGCAATCTGCTCCTCATTACTGGTTAGGAGAAAAGAAAGTAAAAATGGCATTTCTGGATCTGCAAATAACCTATACAAATGTTCACAAACAAAGTCTAATATATTTTTAAAAATACCACATATACCAGGATATAAGAAAAACTGATAGAAACCAATTAAAAACCTAGACCCACTCCTCTTATAAACAAACAAACAAAAAACCTACAGGGAGAGATAAAAACAAGTAATAGAGCTATCAATCAATGAATTTTAAAATAACTGTGGTCAATATGTTTAAGAAAATATATATTTAAAAATTTAGAATTTTAGTAGGAAATTTGAATTTACAGAAAAATATTCAAATACAAATCTAGCAATAGAAAAACAATATCTAGAATTAAGAATTAAATATTTCTTTGATAATACTTTAGACACAGCTCAAACATCATTTGAAAAGATAAATCAATGTAAATTACTGAACTGAAGCACAGAGATTAAAAAATTGGAAAATACAAAAAAAAAAAAAAGGATAAGACACTGTCAAAGTAAATTAAATTTAGTCTAAAGGTTCCTCCTTATGTAGTAAACTGTAACCTAACTTTGTATGTAAGTAAACTTCCAATTAATTTAAGAGTATATTCTTGTAACAAATAGCTTCACCCAATTGCAGGATCCAGGCTTCAGCCACAGGCTGCCAACTGATCAGATCCACAGTTTTTTTTTTTTTTTTTTTTTATTTTAATAGAATATATAAGATATGGAAAAAGAGTCTAAAATGTTTGCCATTCGTGTTAGGAAGGAAGAAAAACAAAGGTAGTTGGGCAGAAGCAATATTTGAAGTATAATAGTACAGAGATTTCAAAAAAATGACACAAGACATTAAGCAACAGATTTAACATAACACTACACACTCCAAGCTGGTGTTACAAACACTTTGCTGAACTTTTTGGCAGTATCTACTAAATATGAACATACAAGTGCCCCATAAATAGGAAATTTCTATCCTAGTTACAAAGAAAAGAGAAATGTTTATATTTGTGCAGCAGAGGACATATTCGAAACTGTTCATTGCAGTATTATTTGAAATGGTCCTAAACTGAAAACAACAAAATTGTTCACAAGCATGTAATGTGTAAATAAAGTGTTTGCTATTCATATAGTGGAATATTATATAAAAACAAAAAGGAACACATTACAACTACCTACAAAAATGTGGTTTAATATCACTTTCATAGTTTTGAAGTCAGACGTAAGAGGTCATGTAATCTAAAAAAGTGCATTTAAACAATGTTCAGAAACAATCTAATATTGGAGAGAGTGGATACTTCTAGAGAGAATTATTGTTGCTCCCAAGAGAGAGCTTGAGGAAAGCTTCTAAGCTGTACATTTTCCTTCAGCAGTGCATTTTCTCAAATTTAAGACATTTGGGGTTAAGCTAAGTCCTGGGGCTTTAGGAGAATGATCAATGATATCCTCCATTCCCAGGTCCCAAGTCCAGGTATTGTCCTATTTCTTGTTCTCGATTTGTTCATGGGTGTGTTAACTTCATAAGAATTAAAAAACATGTAAACATAATTAGTTGACAATTTTAACGTAAATTATCCTTGAATAAAAATTAATAAAAACTAATATATTGTTTGGGAAAAGATTATAAAATCTAATGGACATATAAAAAATGAAAGTCCAATGGACAATTCTGGCTCATTTTTACATTTGTGAGACTAGTCAAAGAACGTTTTTACAAAAAAAAAAAAAAAAAAGGAAAATTCTCAGTTTTATCTCAAAGAAATCAATGACTGTTGGCCAAAAAAACTATTGTAATTTCTTTCATTTGCAATTGACTACATATATGTGTATATTTAATACCTTTCACTCAACTAGCAGTTTCAAATAACTTGCAGATGTTTGGTTATAGATCATTTAGCCAAAAAAATCTCCTTTATTATAATACAATCAGGCAAGTGATTTACATTGCAAAATCCTTGTCACTTTTGACCAATTCATGTGATTTGCACTCCTGTCCTGGTGCACAATTTACTAGTTATCATTCCCCTTATATTTTATATAAAATGTGCTCTCAAAAGATACACAAAAATGTTAATGATAAATCAAAATTATTTATCTAATGATAACATTATGCATTGCCTCATGGAAGACAGAGCCGGAGGCAAGTTTTGCAACTGATCAACTCTGTCCAGTAATACGACAGCAAGGTAATCTAATTATGAATGTGCACCAGCCACTTCAACTTCTACTACAGCAAATATAGATTATGCATAAAACGATATTATCTGAATAAATATAATTCCAACCTTTCCCTAAGTCACTTGCTGAAAAATAAATGTATAATATGTGAAGATAACTGTTGATCACAGAGGATTATTTGCAAATATGTGTCATATATCTTAACTTTTACACTCACATGAGTCATACATTTAGTGTTTTATGTATTTGTCTCTGTCACAGCATCAGCATGTAGCCAAATTCCTGAATTCAGGTGCCAAACATACTCTAGAAGACGTGAGGTAGAGGAATTAGTCTCCTCAAGTTACAGTCAGTTATGTGAGATGGTAAGATTTGGGCATCTTCATTTGGCCATCTTCTGGGTAAATGGCAGAGATATATTATGGTTAAAGATTATTCAGAGCCATGTTATGCTAGAATGATTAGCTAACTGAATAATGTATCTTATCTCTAATTTTTTTCGTTGACCCTTCAACATTAGCTCCTTTTGCTATTTAGGATAAGCAGAGACGGTGTAGTCTTAAGACCTTGGATTTGTGGACTTTGAAATGTTCTCAGTACAATAAGCTCTTTTTCTACTGTGTCTACTTTTGCCATGGGCCACTGCTCATTGTACAACCAGCATGCTTTTCCCTGAAGTGCACTTTCCTGAGAGTCTGTAAAAAGAGAATCTAAGGAAATAGAGCCCTTCATCAAAAGGTTTCCACATGAGCACACATTCAATTCTCCACTGTTTTGATAAGGCACAGTCTTTCTTTTCTCAAGTCCAAAATGCTTATTAATGCTTTTGTAATAATCGCTACCATATGTAGAGAAATGCAAATCTTACTCTATTCTTTCAGCAGTCATTTCCTCAAATTTGAGACATTTGGGATTAAGCTAAGTGCTGGGGCTTTAGGAGGATGATCTATGATACCCTCCATTCCCAGGTCCAAGTCCAGGGAAGGGAGTAAACCTATGATGCTCTGCATATTTTGGCCCAGGTCTGGCTTCTAAGTCAGTTGTCTCTTATAAGATTTTTTCTTAATATTTCAGTTAGCCATTTGCAATTCAGAAGCTAGTGTAGGCAGTGAATCATATGGCAGCTCTATTCCCTGCATGGTCTCATTTGGGGTGGGAAAAGATTTTTTACACAATGTGCTCATTGGCATACTGTATAATAAAGAGGCTGAAGAGAAAAATGTATTTGCAAAAATGAGTCAACTAAAATGAATATTTCAAAAACACTCATTGAAAAGTCAAGGATCCTGATTAAAAGATAACAAAGCCTAATATTTAGTTTAGTATATCCACACAGGGAAGTAGAAAAGGAAATAAACTTTATTCTGATCAATAATGTGGCTTTCTGAATGTAAATGAGTCAAGGGAATATTCCCTTTTCCAACATGGGTTGAAATAATACTATGAATGTCTCATTGGCAGTGCCTTATATCCATAGGAATAAAGTATACATACGTGCATGTGCTTGTTTGTATGTATTTGTTTTAAAAGTAATTAAACAGGCATGTCTGTAGCTCAGACTAACAGAAATCAAATGTTACAATGATGGAGAGATGAAATATTCTTCTGGTGTAATTTTAGCAGCTTACTAAAATAATGTTGGATAAACACAGAGGGATAGCGAGTCAGTAACAACCATATTCTTATAATCTTGATACAATTTATTTAACAAAAGGAAAAGGTTATATAGAGTTTTCCATTTTCCAATGTGCATAAGTGATCATCTTATATAAAATAGATGCTGAATAATGTCTTTGAAATAAATAATAAACAGAAACATAGGCTTGTTCCATGTATAGTGTTTTTTTGTAAATTAACTTTCAACAAAAGCAATATCTCAAATTGAAGAAAAAAGTTATCCCACTGAAGCATTCCTCAAACTATGTCAAAATGGTGGGAATAATACATTTGTATAAGTAGTAATAGAACACAAGGTGATAGCTTAGAGTGAGATGAGATTGACGTTTGTACTTACCATTCAAACCATAAAGTCGTGCAGGGTAAGCTACAAATTGGATTGGGGTGAAGAAAATGACAACCCTGAGAAAAAAAACATTATGTGCTCTCTAACATTCAGAAACATGACATTCTCCATCCTTCTAAACAAATTTACTGACTCTTCTTCAGTCAACAAATACTTTTTTGGTTTTAAAACAGGCATTTTTTTTTTATTTCTGTGTTTGTGTGGATTGACAATTTGATTGCAAATCATATCTAGCTGTCTATCATCACAGAGATTCCCTAATTCCTCAGAAAAATTCTAGGCATTTTGTAAAATATTTCACACTTTAAGAGGAGAAAATCACCTGGCTTACACAATACATTATATTGTGTGAGTATGTAAAATAAAAGTCATTTGCAAGTTGAGTGATCAAATTGTTCTCATTCCCCTTCTTTGGACATGAATTTAAGAAGCACTTTTCTTTTCTTTACTTCACTATAAACAGCCCAGCTTCAAACTTCCAAATAAAAATGAGACCTCTGTAGTCTGCAAGTTTCCAATCATATGCATTCATGAAATGGATAGAAAAGTATCTTGTGAGATTTTTATTTGCTAAAATGAGAAAATAACTTTTAACTTACCAATATTAATATTAGAATCAGCATAAAATTTTGATCTAGTTAGTGTCCTCTTGTTTAAATTAAAGGAAATGTAAAAGATATTATGTCCCCCAAATTCAGCATTTTAGAGTTTTTCTGAATTCACTCCAATGTATAAAAGTTGTCTAAATGATGTACTTATTTGCCCAAATCAACATACTTACTTTTAACTCATCAGTGGAGTTCGTAAATCCACTAGAGGTTTGTACCTAAACCTGTAAATATTTCACTTTAGTATGTAAAATGATATTTTTATGTTAATGGTTATAAATTATTAATGAGCAATTTTTATAACATACATCAAAGAGAAAGGCCAATACTGAATGTGAACCACAACAAAATGTACAGTTTAGGCAGATTTAAAATAGCGTCTGTTTTATATGAGCTCAAAAATGGGGATAATGCATTATTCTTCTGCAACTATATTCCATACACACTCATCCATAAGTCCTAGCTAAAAAAAGTGAAGGCTAGCTGAAAGAAGGCAACAGCACACTAAAATGTCAGTATGATAAAAAAAAAATGACGGTAAAACAATATTTGCATTTTAGATAACACTAGAAATTAAATACAATCTTTAAGATTGCATTACTTTAAGCAATTGAAATTTGTATTTGCTCCAAACACACAGTGAAGAGAGGATCTGTTTTAGATCTTGTTTAAAAAAATAAAAAAGATTCTCCCATACCCACAATTGTCAACCATTCGTTAATTTCCTTTTATCAAAATTCAGTTATGAGTGAGAAGCAAGCTGTGGTACCTTTAGGACTCAGCTGATTTATAGTGCTCCCTACTTGGTCCAGACTAAAATAGATCATTTTGATTGCTTTCTCAAAGAGCAGGCTCATCTAAAATGAACTGTCCCTGAGAAATCATTAGGACAGAAAATTAGGACAGATAGATTTAAGTGCCTCACCAGGAAACTGTGGTACTTAAGAGTTTCAAGTTTCTCCAAGGGCCTAGAAAGTAATTTTAAGTTTCAAGGCACTCCAAAACTACCATGAGTTGTTGACACTTCTTAGTTCCCATACCTGAACAAATGGGATTTAGTTCTAACCAGCATATAGAACTAGATCATCCGGTGCAATGAGCGCAACACCACACACACACACACACACACACACACACACACACACACACACACAGACACACACTTTTTCTAGTTGGCTTCTCTATCTTTGAGAAATTGCGACTACAAAGAGGCTGAAGGGAGAGAGCTGACAGACAGGCGAACAGCTTCTTATTCTCCTCCAGATAGTGATTTTGATATATCTTAATCACTGGAACTGTAACAAACACATACAGCTAGCAACAATTACCTCTGGGAAATGTCATCCAGTTATATTAGATTCTACAATTTCCTCAAAGCTGCTTGATTATCCATGCAAGACTCTATGAGATATTTGATTTTGGGTTAATGTTATGATAACTACAACTTATTGATCATTTACTGTGAATCAGACACTGCTATAAGAGTTTATACTATTGATTATTTAATTCTCACAAAAATAGTCAATAGTCCCACTAGTCCCACTTTACACATCTGAAGGTAAAGCAAAGATAAATTAGATAGCCAGAGGGACTGAAAAATAGCCCAATATGAATCTCTGCTACGCTAACCAACTAAGAAGTAGAATAGTGGATTTGGACCCAAATGATCAAGCACCAAAGTCCATGTCGTCCACTACACCCCTGCTTCTCAAATGTGACTACTCATGTATGTGACAATGATCCTGAAGATAATAATACTGGCTCTAAAACTTCCTGAACACATTGAGTTCAACTGTATAATACCATAGCATTGAACTCTTCTGAGGCATCTCTCATTTTGAGGAATGTCTTCTTTCTTAAACTCTCTTCAGTTTATTATTTATTTATTTATTTATGTTATTTATTTAATTTTTTTGACACGGAGTTTCGCTCTTATCGCCCAGGCTGGAGTGCAATGGTGCAATTTCGGTTCACAACAAACTCTGCCTCCTGGGTTCAAGCAATTCTCCTAAGTCCTGCAAGAAGCTGTGGTTACAGGCATGCACCACCAAGCCCAAATAATTTTGTATTTTTAGTAGAGACAGGGTTTCTCCATGTTGATCAAGCTGGTCTCCTACCTTAGGTGATCAGCCTGCCTTGGCATCTTAAAGTGCTGGGATTACAGGCGTGAGCCATCGCACCCGGCTTCTTCATTTTATTTTTATACATAACATGAATCTTTCTAGCTCTAGTGAAATATTTTGAATAGTTGTCTGAATTGTAACTTATCTTTTCTTCCCTTCTCTCATTTATTTCCAGAGATCTGGAGAGACTAGGTAAATCTGACATTCCTGTTTTCAAGAGGAGAAGAAATGCTGATATAAATTTTGTTTTAGCATAATTTGACCACTTGTGGACTGTGTTGTAACCTCTAGGACCATGTTTTTGTTCTGGAGTGGGAATAGAACAAATCGTTCATATGTGGTTTTTATTAATGCTGCTGGGCTATCTCATTTAAATCTTACAATGGCAGCATTGTACAATTGAGAAAGATATATACTAGAAAGTAAAAGTGATTTTCACAGGATCACCCACAGTGATTCCCACAGTTAATACATGAAGAAAGACCTGAAGGAAGTGATGGAGTAAGCCAAACAGAAATGTGGGATTTGACTTTTCAAGACAGAAGGATCAGGAAAGCGAAGGTGACTACATGTTGGGCATGATTTCGGAACAGCAGAAGACTCATGTGACTGTTGTTCAATGAGCACATGAAAAAATAAGACATGATGAATCGAGCAAAGTAGTAGTAAACCTTATCTTATAGGGCCTTGTATTCCATTGGAAGGAAGAGTGGCTTTTGCATCTGAGCAACGTGAGATATCATTGATGATTTGGAGCAGAACAATGATATAGTCTGCTTTGAGTTTTATTTATTATTATTTATTTATTTATTTTATTGCACTTTAGGTTCTGGGGTACATGTGCAGATCATGCAGGATTGTTGCATAGGTACATACATGGCAATGTGGTTTGCTGCCTCCAAAAGCATTGTTCTAACAGTTGTGGTAAGAAAAAATTGGTGGTATATTAAGTGTAGAAAATTAAAGAAACAAACGAGTCAGATGAATCCAGGATGTTTTCCTTTATCCATTGTAAAATGAGTTTTGCCTTTATGGAGTTGGTGAAAACTTAGAAGTATATTTGTGGGACGTTCAGAAGTTTTGCTTTGGGTATGTTAAGTTTGGGATGTTTCTCATTCGTTAAAATAGGTAAGGTAAGAAAATACAGTTATAAGAGTCTGGAGTACAAGGCAGATATGCAGTATGACAAATTCAATATCTGCGTCATATAGCACATAGGTTGTATTTAAAACTATGGGCTGAATGAGATTGCTGAAAGGGTCAAATAGATAGACAGAAAAGATTTAAAGACTGAGTAGTTGGATATATAAATCATCAGAAGTCAGGAGCATGCAGGTAAACCAACAAAATCAGGATACACTGGAAGACATGGTGAGTAATGTAAGAGGAAAATCAGGAGCAGTTAACGTTCTGGAGTCCAGGAAGCAAGTATTCAAGAAGGCCTGAAAAACCAAGAAAAATCTTGCTAATAGGTCTACCACGATGAGAGCTGAGAACTGACCATTGATTTCAACAACAGAGAGGAACTTGATAGCATGAAAGCATTTTGGTAAATTGGCAGAGACAATTTATGATTACAATAAATTCTCAAGCAAGAACAAGAGGAGACACATTAGCGATTAATACAGACCTTTGAATTTTATCTGATTTCCTGGCTTTCAGACCCAACCATATTTTTATGGCTGGCTCTTCCAGGAACAGGATGAAGTAAAGTACTTACTTTACAGGTAAAATTTAGAGCTATGATACATAGATATTTACATTAAAATAAGATGGATAGAGATTTCATAAAAATTTTTGCTTAATATAATAAATATAAGGGATTTCTAAATATTTTACTTTGTTTGAATGATAAGTGGTAGAACAATATTGCTTATATTTCAAGTTTATGTCCTAGAAGTCAACGTCATTATCAATGAGATGCCATGTAAAACACTTTTAATATTGAGACTCAGGTAGCTTGGAAATAAATTAATTAGACTGAGATTGTTATTTCCTAAGATAAAAGGGAATTATTTTTTTTCCTTTAATTACTTCTTTTCCTTTAATTTCTTCAGACAATTTCAAGGAACCTGTGAACTAACTTATTTAGAAAGTAATATTCACACGTCACAATCTCCAAAAGCATGAAAGTCATCTTTATTTTAGGTAAGTAAAGGGTAAATATTTTCATTGTAAGGATTCTTTTACATGAAAAAACATCACTGTGCTTTATTTCCTGTCTATGGATAAATCATGGGTGGATACATTGTGAATCACATTTATCTTTTGAAACTTACTACTCAGGGAGTTAAGAAAAATCCAAAATATGTAATATTTGAATACACTTTGAAGTTCTCTAGCAGCCCAACACTTCACAACTTTTATCTTTTTTTTTGTACCAACTGCTTTTTAAATTGGATTTCTCTATAAATAGCACTTTTGTTTAACACCATTTTTACTTTCTTCTTGCTTTAGTTCTCTCCCTATTGTGGTTCTCTGTTATTTTGCTCTTCATGAGAACTGCGTATTTTCTGTCAAAAGTAACAAAATACCATTCTATTAAATCCCTGGCTTTTGAAAAGAGTGCTAATAACTTTGATCACTGCATTTGTATAATTAAGGTGCAGGTCCTTGCTCTAAAGGAGTTGATCTCTTGCTTTGAATCTGGGAGGGATGATGCATTTACGAAGATGAGCACTCTGTTGGAAAGTCCCTGGTCTCCTTTGGTGTCACATCTATCTATGTCCCCAGACTGCTCATACAATGTTCCAATGACAATGATTAGCAAGACCCCCTACAAGCTGCAGATGGAATGAGGCAGAGCGATAAGGCACATTGCCTTTCAGATCAGTAGAGAGAGAGGCCTTCTTCACAGGAAGCCCAAGAGGAAGCCATTTAAACAAGTGTGCAGAAAATATTGGGGTAATTACCAAGCACGAGGAGGGGGTCTCGGCATTGAGAATAGATTCAAAAATTCATTCAGCAGATTAATTGATGCTTTCCCTGCAGCTTATCTTTGGAAATAATTCCCATGGAAATTCACAGCTGAGAGTGGGCATGTATATTATAAAAATGTATTTTCATTACAGCATATGTATTTACTAATGCTTGAGCCACATTTGTTTCTGTCACAGAAGCTTTGACTCTTTTGATCATTTGACTTTGCAGTTTTGGCCTCTAAAATAAGACTCTTGCACCTCAAAAGGCCAGAAAATCTTTATGTCATAAGGTATATTATAAGAAGATGTTTAAAGTACTCTGTTGGAAATATCTGGGCAAGTTTTGTAACTTCAATTATTTTCTGGCATAGTATTCTTGATTGTCATTCTGATGAGTGATTCAATTTATCTGGAACAAAATTGGTTGTGGCTGTATTTGAACAGGAAGTGCCCTAAAGGAGAAGGACTGGTATCCCTCAGTCCCACAAGGTCACTGGAGTGGAACATCAGTGCTATGACAGATTTGTTTCTGGGGAAAAGCAAATTGACGTTTGCTTCCTTCTTTTCTAACCAGCTGGCAAATAAAGGTCTTTGACAGCAAAAATACATAGATATCCACTTATCAAGTACACTAGTTTGGAAAAGGTGTCAAAAAGCAGATATGATAGGTATGTGTTGTCTGTTATGGCATCATATTTATATAACACATGGTTAGCCTTAAGAAGGGCACAACTATCTTTGGGAAACATTGATCTATCATTTTGAAAAATAGGAAGAAAAACTGTTAAAATTCTGTTGCTGCATTATTTTCATTGGCGCTCCTGGAAAAATCGGTTTATTATGTCCAGTTTATTGGAAATTTCCTTGGAATAAATTAATGTGAGTATCCTCACTGCAGATGTCTGTTCATGCACATAATCATTCTAAGGCCATTTGGGAATTTAAAAGAGAGGATATCCTTTCCTTTGAAATAGGGAACAGGATAGGTGTCATCTCTCCCATGATAAAATCATATACTGTTCACTTCACCTGTAATGCATTTCCCTTTCTTGTGTAGCTGACATGCTACACTCATGTGGCTAAGACTGTATTATGAGTTCCGTGGGACCCTTCCTTTATACTAAAATGTATGGTCCACAATCTCACTAGTATAAAAGATGAATATATTAGTGATACATATTACAACATTTTATTTGACCTAAAAATTTATTTGTTCTTCTCATTTAAAAGAAATGAAACTATTTATGGCCCAAGAATCTGTTGTGGGCCCTAGGCATTGCACTTTTTGTGCAGTGAATTGTTGAGTCTTGCATGCAAGTAAATGTCCAAGTAAAAGGTTGACAGTTATATGGAAACGTCCTATGGCAATCCTTTTGTTCCTTTTCTGAATAACAGATTCTAAATTTTGTTCAGGGTTCAGGAAAGAAAAGCCCCAAGGAGTAGGTTCCTCTCCTAACCAAAGGGTGGACGATGATTGGCTCAGTGCCATCATGGAAATTCTGTTCCCTTTGTTAAGCAGGGATTTTAAGTGTGAGGCATCTTTTGATCATAGAGGATGACATAGTTTAGCAGACCAATGGAAAGAGCCTGAATATTTGATAAAACTGTTGCACCACTGAATTAACCTGGGATTCTTTTTTTTTAACATATGTGCTTTTCACTTTTCTACCAGACTTGCTCCTATAAAAACCATAGCTTTCAACACAGGCAATCTCTCTTAGGCTGTCAAGCCAAGATTATCTATTTTGTTCTGTGGCAAACTGATAATGAATGGGATAAAAATGAATTTTCTGCATCAGGCCATCTAAATCTGAGTTTCATTTTGGAGTGAGTCATTGTAAAAGGAAGATTCTCAAAGATTGTTATCAGAAAGAGTCACATCAGCCAATGGAGAGAGGGAAAGAATTGACTGACACACCGTTACCTAATCAAGTAGAGCTACACAACATGGCACTTTTTGGGGTTGGCTGGGAAGCACACACATGAATAAAGCAGGAGAAACTTTTTTGGAGAATGCATTCAGTTGAGCCAATCTGGTACAAATTCAATAGCATTTTAGAGTTAGAAAACTTTAAAATATGGGGTGCATTGATATACGTTCTACAGATTGGTTTTGCTCACTGGAAGTCTAACCTTTTGGGGATTGTGCCATGTTTTCCTGAGGGATATGGACAAAATAGAGTGAGAGCAATATGAGATTCTTACCTTACCCTTTGCCCCTCACATGCCAATCTACAGCATTTAACTGCATTTAGTCCTTTTTAGAATGGCAATAAATACAGCTCCTTTGCCAAACCACTCAATGTTTCTAAGTAGCAGTAGCAGAGGCAAGAAAATCTGGGCAAATATCTGTAGTAAAATCTATTTAAAAATATATGTGTAAGAGAGAGATATGGGAACATAGCTTTAAAAATTCAGAGCAGTGTTGTTCTAATAAAAGTTTGTCAAAAAGATTAAAGCTTGAAACTAAAGACCAAGAAAAAAAAATATGAGAATTGGTCATTTTGGAACTGGGATAAAGTACAAGGACTTATAGTACTATTGTTGGTGACAGATAATGATAAGAGGCTATAATTCATTCAACCAGAATTTATTTACAAATATTCTACTACCTCCAGGCCATGGTTGAGGTGCTGGGTGACAGGTATATAGTGAAGGATAAATCTGATGGCATAAAGAACGCATAACTACCAAATGTAATTCTTTACATCACCTGTAATAAAGATACTGGTGTTTAGTTAGTAAAGGATGTAATAAATACAGCTCTGGACATATAAGAAGTTGGTTAAGAAGTAATTATTTGAGTTAAAGTTTTTTGGTTCAAGCAAACAGACAAGAATCAGCTCGCAACTGGAGAATGGGAGAGCTACCAAAACACTACCATTCTGACTTACTGAGAGGGAAAAAAACAGTCAGAAAAACACAGATTAGCAACCTCAATTTTACTAATTGAACAAATATTTTTGAGCAGGATTGTCCCAAGAACAGGGGAGCAGTTTACTGTCTACTGAGGACATTGTCACGTTAAGTATTTGTAAATAGTATGCTGACAAATGTATAATGTGTATATAAGGCTAAAATATGTATATGTGTATGTGTGTGTGTGTATATATATATATATATAAATATAAATATCTCCTAGGGAGCAGAAAGCAGTGTAGTAGTTAAGATGCCAGTAACAGAACACTGAGCTAAACGTGGCACACATGAATGACATTGATCTTATTTATATTTTATGAAATTATATTGAAAAATAAGATTTAATGTAGTTCAATAACATTCTGATTCATCAAGTCTCCTTTGTTCTTTTTTCCCATCAGCATATCAATACCTAAGAAAACACTAGCACAAATGAATATTGGCATTCATAACACAAATGAATGCCAATATTCATTTGTGAATATTGTTTAATGCATGGAGTAAACACAAGTACACAATAGAATAAAACAGCAAGAGCAAAGATATACATGCAGTGGATAAAATTTCGAAGACCTATAAACCTTCCTTAAGTGTGTATTACTAGAAATAAAATATTTTTTAAGAAACTCTTTAAAGAAGTAAAAATGTCTTAAATATTTTTAAAAGATTTAAAGTACAATTGCAAGAAAAAATCAGAAAATACTATAACTTTGATATATGTACACCAGAAGTACAAAAATTAATGAGAAGGTACTTTTATATGTATTGACCAAATAATTCTTAAAATGTTAGAAAGATATTAATAACTTAAAATAATACAACATCAACTAAAACAATAGGCCTTAATATAGCTACAAAATTATCTAAAGGGGGGCTGAATTTAAACTAACCCTCCATCTGACTGATCAGTCTTTAGGCAAAATGCTTCTAGGAGATATGAGTTTAGGACTTTGCTTTCTGAGATTCAGGTATCTACCTGGGCAAATATGTATTGGGCTTTCTGACTACATTAATTGTAAACACCTAAGAATACTTGTATTTCATAACCTATGCCTCTACTATGCCCCCAGATAAGGCATCTGATTGAGGAAAGCAAACCTAGCAGGGCAGACACAATGGCAGGGACACTCTTGCCTCTGTTACCTTCAGGGATTAGCGTTCCTCTGCCCACAATTCAGATCTTTGGAATTTAAGTTTAACCTTAAATTTCCACAATTTAGGTAAACATAGTATTTGTTCTCCTTTGATTTGTTCTATGTATCCAAAAATGCGAATTCATGAGCAGCCAGTTTGGTTTTTATATTGCGCTTCCCCCTTTTTTTTCTCCATTTAGATAATTTAGAATCACAATAATTTAATTATTTATTGCTTGTATCATAACTCTTTATGCATTTTCTCTTGAGAAGCTCTGGGTATGGGGGCAGTCTGATATCTTTCATAAGATTTAATGTAATGTATCAGGTATTTTTCTAGAAGGGAAAATTAAAAGTTCCAGTTCATGCATCAATTCTTTTGGGTTCAAACAGGATTAGAAGAATCATTCTCCTATTAACTTTCTCAACTTATAAAATAAATTAATAAGTTCAGATAGGAATTTCTCAGTGTTTTAATAATTTGTATAAATCTTCCCAAGCCTCAGATAAAAATTAAAGAAAATAAAATGATCTTTAGTGTTAAATTTTACAATGTGTTTATGATGGGTGAAAGATTACTTGTTTAAAATATAGAGAAATATTACAAGGACAAATATGGACAATGCCCTGATTCAAAATCTGGCCTTCTTAGAACCTGGTTCTACTCCCAATCTATCTCAATACTCAGGAGAGGTATATGTCAGACAGTTTCTATTTGATGTCATTAACTATTGAGTCCTCTAATGCTCTCTTATCAGACAACCAACCTATAGGAGATAATGTGACTTCCTATATTATGGAAAAAATGCATTGACTAAAAGACATAGCCATTTAGTTATATTCTCCATAGTTCTCATCTAAACCAGCCAATTAACTTTTTTTAACTTTTTTTAACATTCTCTGTTACTATATTAATGGCCTATAGTCCATTCCTTCTGTTTTTCTCACTCTCATTCTTACTTAAATACTTCCTGCCATATTTCTGGCTTTTTGTGACTCTATGAACCTCCCAAGTACCATAATGCCACCTGTTACTCTTTCTAACAATCAAAACTTTGTGATAACTGTGTGTATTACAACTAATAAGATCAATTTATTTTTTAGCAGTTTCAATTTATTTGTTTCTCAATCTCTAGCATCCCTCAGTCTACTTTTTCTTAGAATATGATCTCATGTCTTACTTATAGTACATCCCACGTGAACTATTTTAGTTTCCCAACAAATTTGTTGAGGAAACATTATTTTTCCTTGGTTATATTTCTATGCATAGATGACCATTTTATTCTCCAAGCAGAAGCAGTAATGAGTTATTATTTTCAAGAATTCTGCATATTTTCCTCATTTATTTTACTGTAAGAGATAAACATTTGTATTCATCAACTATGCTATTGGTTGAATTAAGTCATTAGAGAACAGTACTTTTTTTCTTTCTCTCTCTCGACATTTGCCCCATTTTCAGTGCAAAGGTTAGGTAGAGTTCACACGGGAGAACTGCAGACCATACATTTTAAGCCTTAACTCAGGCTGTTTATTCAATACAGGTTAAATAAAAATAAAACAATACATTGTTTAAATCTTTATTCCTATGTCTATATTTTAATTGCTTCAAAACATAAAAGAGAGAAAGATAATTAATGATAAAGATAATAAATAATTCAAAACCTCCAAAACTTCAAAAAATCATTTTAATTATAATATACAGGTATTACAATCTTGTTATTAAAATGTTTATAAACAGTATAATGAGAAATAGGTACATGATGAAGAGTTAACTTATTTAATGGCAAACATCTTACTGACTGGTCAATTTCCAAGTTCATTGATGAAACAGTCTGTATTCACAGAAAAATCACAGATGATATACGTCCCAATAACTCCCTGTCTTATTTCAATTGCCAAATTCCCAAAGCTAAAATTACATAAATGTAATTTTATGTCTCTATTTTTTTCTCTAAGAAATACAAATTTCTATAAACTATAGTCATTTCCAGTAATAAACAGGACAGAGAGAAGTGGATTTCCTTGATTTGTGACTATAGGCATATTTCCTTGCAGTTTCAATTTTGGTTCACTTATGAACATGTGAGAGTTGCCTCCATACCCTCCAGAAACAGGTGTTTGAGACCTAATTTGAAACATTGGGGCTAGTGAAAACAACCTCACTTTTAAAGTCATACAGTCTTCAGACTGTGTTCCCCACAATTTAGATTTGACATCTATAATTATATGTGATTCTCTGCTTCATTATTTGGAAATTGGAGCTAATAATAATAAAAATAACAAAATTATTGTGAGGATTTTATTAGTCTATCTCCCTATCTACCAATCTCACCTAACACAATACATAAAACATAAAAGACATGCTTAATCAATGATAGACTTTTTAAACTTTTTTCATTTTTTCTATTACTTTGAGGTAAGGCATAGTTAACAAGTAAGTCAAAATGCATGCCAAGGTCCAGAAAAAAACTCAACAAAAGACGTTTAGCAGAAAAAAGCCCTCTTGACATTAAGTGATAAATTTACAATATTGATGCCCTTTAGAAATGAGCCAGGTGTTAACATGCAACTTAAAGTAGATAACTGCATTATCTATTGTGTATTATACATAAATGCCTGAAAGGCATATTTACCTCTTAATGAGTAAAAGGAACTCACCCTTTAAAAACTATAGGGCCAGTACTTATACTTATTGATTTAAATAAAGGAGATGAGCAACCTAATTGAGATTAAAATGTGTTCAGTTTCAGCCTGCTGGTAAAAGTAACATGGTCAAAAACTGTTCTACAATAAGGATAAGGATAGGACCAAATATCACAAAGGAAGATCAAGCCAGCCAGTCTAGTTGCCGAAAGGTGGAAGGAAAATTCAGCCAGTTCTTTTAGTGAAGAACATATGTGAATAAAATGTAAATTACTTTAAAATAAAAGTAATTTTGCCCAGTGACAGTGGCTCACGCCTGTAATCCCTGCACTTTGGAGGCCGAGGCAGGTAGATCAAGAGGTCAGGAGATAGAGACCATCCTGGCCAACATGGTGAAACCCTGTCTCTACTAAAATACAAAAAATTAGACAGGCATGGTAGTGCATGCTTCTAGTCCCAGCTACTCAGGAGGCTGAGGCAGGGGAATCACTTGAATCTGGGAGGCAGAGGTTGCAGTGAGCTGAGATCATTCCACTGCACTCCAGCCTGGCAACAGAGTGAGACTTCACCTCAAAAAAAAAAAGTAATTTCAAATGTATAGATCATTCTACATATAATAAAGTATGATAACATTGCATATAATAATATTTAATTTTACACAACATATCTATTTATTTTTATTGTTGTGATACTATTATCGTTATATTTGTTAAAAACCACATTTTGAGGTCACAGTCTAAGTGTGTATTCTTGTTTTTTTTTCTTTTTGAAGTGAAATCTCACTCTGTCACCGAGGCTGGAGTGCAGTGGTACAAAATCAGCTCTGCCTTTGGGACTGAAGCCATCCTCCTGAGTAGCTGGGACTATAGGTACACACCACCATGCCTGGCTTTTTTTTGTATTTTTAATATAGATAATTTTGCCATGTTGGCCAGTCTGGTCTCAATCTCCTGACCTCAAGTGATATGCCTGCCTTGGCCTCCCAAAGTGCTGAAATTACAGACATGAGCCACCACATCTGACTGTAAGTGTATATTCAAAATTAGGAATGGAGACAATTTGTTAAATTTCAATTGTCAGATAAATAGGCAGAATCACAAGAAGAACTTAAATAAATTACAAGCAAAAAGTAAACCACCCCATTAAAAAGTGGGCAAAGGATGTGAACAGATACTTTTCAAAAGACATACAAGCAGCCAACAAACAGATGGAAAAATGTTCAACATCATGAATTATTAGAGAAATGCAAATCAAAACAACAATTAGATACCATTCCATGCCAGTCAGAGAAATAACAGAAAAAGTAAAAAAATAACAGATGCTGGTGAGGTTGTGGATAAAAGGGAATGCTTATACACTGCTGGTGGGAGTGTAAATTAGTTTAGACCTTGTGTAGAGCAATATGGCCATACCTCAAAAAACTTAAAACAAAATTACCATTTGACTCAGGAATCTCATTACTGAGTATATACCCAGAGGAATATAAGTCATTCTACCATAAAGACACATGCACACATATGTTAATCACAGCACTATTCACAAGAGAAAATGCATGGAATCAGCCTAAATGCCCGTGAATGTCGACTGGATAAATAAAGTGTGGTACATATACACCATGGATACTATGCAGCCATAAAACGAATGATATCATGTCCTTTGCAGCAACATGGCGACAGCTGGAGGCCATTATCCTTTGCAAACTAACAGAAGAACAGAAAACCAAATACTACATGTTCTCCATAAGTGAAAATTAACATTGAGTACACATGGAAACAAAGAGGGGAACAACAGACATCAGGGCCTACGTGAGGGTGAAGGGTGAGAGGAGGGTGAGGATCAAAAAACTACCTGTTATGTCATCGATTACTATGCTTATTAGCTGAGTGATGAAATAATCTGTACACAAATCCCAGTAACATGCAGTTTACCTATATAGCATATGCAAAATTACCCCTGAACCTAAAGTAAAAGTTTAAAAAAAGGTTGACATAGAGAGGATTGAAGTTTTTTGAATGGTACCTATTGTCTACCAATAACAAGACTGTATGTGTCTCAGTGGCAGGTGTGAATCTATATATGGTAGTTAATTTGGTTAACTCTCAGGATTGGTGAACTGCAGAGGTGTAGGGTTCAAAAGCTACTATAGAAAACCACTATTAATATTTCAATGCTTTTAGGGACCTTGTCTGCCTTCTAAGGGCAGGACCAGACCCTTAGTTTGTCCTCAGCATTCAAGAGGCCTTACTGGCTATCAGATTCTCTCTTCCAGGCATGCATGCCTGGGGTCATGAATTCTAACTGAGATTTGCCACTAGGATTGTCTCCATTCTCCTCCCTGTCACAAGCTGATTCCTTATGTCACTTCTTATATAAATTGATGTTTTCTATAGGCAACACACCCCTACATACTTCCCCTAATGCACTTGAGAAGGGAGATTTAAGAATAAAAACGAACACTAAATATTTACTATGTTGGTAATTTAAATATCCTTATAAAACTCATCTTATTTTTACTTACATATATAAGTCAAGAAATAAGATACGGGATAATGAGAGAGCATCAAAATTCATACATGTGAAGATAATTTCTATTACATAGTCTAGAATAAAATCTAAACAGCATTTTTCCATTTCTTCATTTTTTATATTACCAGAAAAATCTTGTGACATCACTCATTATATGATAACACTACAGTCACTTGAAACAAAACCTGTGATCAGCGGAAAGAATACAAACAGCTGTTGAAATAGATGGCTCTCTAGAGTTCATGTCCCTCAGCAAACTGAAGGTTTTGATCAAACAAAATAGGCTCTCAGAATCCCTTAGTAAAGCATCAGAGTTTTAGTTTTATAAACGAGTACTTTTCTTTTAGTATCAGTGAGAAAAAAATATTTCTGCATAAGACTTTGATATAGCCAATTGATCTATATCTGAGACACTCTGTTAAGATTCATAAGTGACTTCCATGAAATTGAGATGCTTCCTACTAAAGGCTTCATTTATTAGCCACCTCTTTGGCTTTAGAGGCAAATACAAATGTATTGGTTATTTGAACTCTAAAATAATTATGGGAAGAGTTAGCAAAATTATACATCAGTATGCTATTCTTTAAATACTTTAAAAATGTATCAAGCTATAAACTGTCCAGTATACTTTTGATAAAAAATGACATAAATATTTATTTCCATTTAGGTCTACTAACAATAGTCCTAGAAAAATTACTTCACTAACATGCAGCTAAGATATGGTTTTGCTAAAATTGCATTATAGTTTCTTGGGTCTTTTTAATGCTTGCTTTTAGATGCAATTTGGGTTAAAACATCTTGATACTATTCTTTGATCTAACCTAATCAATTTCTAAAATATAGAAATTGAGAGTACTTTCTATTTTTTGTAGAGCACTTTCAAAAAATGTTGAGTCAGGTTCTTAAATGGTCACAAAGAGATTTGATTAATAGGTTTAAGTTCACTTTTGAATAGAGCTTTAAGAAATAACAAACCTTAATCACCTTAATTAACATAGATCTTTCTTATACTTTTATAACAAATAAAGCACACATGCTCTTTACTGCCCTCAATATAAAAATATACCTCCATCATCAACTAATGGTTTTGTTGAATTCGCTTAAATTCTGTCTTAATCAAGCACTTAAAATTGTATCTGGAATTTAAATTAATCTCTAATCCTTTAACATTTCCTCAAACTGAGAAGCATGAAGGAGGTCCTATAATAGTTCAATGGATGTCTGTCTTTCTATTTATAACTTTTAAATGTGGCAACCAGCACTGAAAAAGATGTGCAGAAAAATTAAAAAGTGTTATAAACTCAAATTCTGATCTGAAGCAGGTGTCACTTCTCTATTTCTTGTTAGTTCATTTTCTAGGATTTCTTTTGAGGATCCATTATAGAATTCTAAGTGTTGTGTCTACTGGGATTTACACCACTTGTTCAGTCTATTTATACCAAGTTAATTAAGTGATAATCCCAGAGTATCAGAGGACATATGAAGTAATAAATGCCTGCTTCACTCTCAGGCATACTGAGACCACATGGTGAGGAGTCACAGAGTGGAAGACTGTTTTATTACCTAATGTCATATTCTGCTGTATAGGGAATATTGCTATTAAACAATCTGTTCTCTTATTTCCAGGGATTTTATGCCCTCCATTGGATAAATATTCTTTTGACAACTGATGTGATGCTTCTGAAAGAGATTCAAGCCAAAGGTATGCAGAAAAAAATTATATTTTAAGTAAGAGATTGGCATCAACTTAGCAAACTAGATCAAATTTGTTGTCAAAATAGATAAAATAAATAAAAAGAAAGTCTCATTTTCTGGTTGTTAAATGAGTTCCATGAATGGATATAGAAAAACCTCCAAGATTTCTTAACATTGAACTCCACATTGATCCTTTATGTGCTTGGAAACATATACACACATACGTACATACACACAAATACATACATACACTCAGAGAAACCCAAATTATCTATTTTCCTAAATGCCTGTTTAAGTGCTTATTAATTTTATGTATTTTGTTGACTAAGCAAGAACAAAGAAAAATTTAGTGTTGTTTTATTATCACTATAGTCAGTTGTGAAAGAAGAAATATTTGAATCTATTTATGTCTTGGATATTCCATGAGTGTTTTTTTAAAGCTATATATTAGATGTAAAACTATTTCTAACAATTTTAAATATTAAAATAGGATTGGTCAACCTAGAAAGTTCATCATTATATTGATAATTTTCCAGTCTCCTGATGAAATAAAGAATTAGAACAAAGTCCATTCAAAAGTAACCGTAAAGGAATCCTCCTTTAAAGATGAAGGAGTTTCTTTACACCAATTTAAAATGTTGATTAAAAAAATCAAATGAGTTTAAATGATACTGACAAGTTTACAAATGTGTAAAATTGGGAAATATGAGAATTATTCAAGTCCTGGTTCTGCTGCTACTAATTTGTTTTGAAATAAAAAATCTTTAACCATATTGTCCATTAGTTTCTCTCTCTGTTATATGTGTGGGGGTGAGGTTAAAGTAGGTTAGCTCTTAGATCTCTTTCTTTCTAAAATTATTTGACATTTAGAGTTCTTGAAAAAATCAATATCATGGTTATGATTGAGTGAAGTACAGATTTTAAATTTAAAGTACAGGTTTCTTATTTAATGAACTAAGCATTGACTTAACATAAGAAATAGATATTAAAATGAGACTGTGCCTGTGCAAGATAACTAAAAACCATTTAGTCAGTGACTTCCCCCAATGTAACTATGAATATTGGATTATTTGGTCTTAGGTGATTAAATATTTGTATCCATTTTGACTCATATATAAGATGGCCAGAAGCCTTTGGAGCAATATTAGCTAATAAACATTTTAGAAATGGTTTCCAGAATCTACAGAGAACTTAAACAAATTTACAAGAAAAAACAAACATCCCCATCAAAGAGAGGGCAACAAATAGGAACAGACAGTTTTCAAAAGAAGATTAATTATGCAACCAACAAACATATGAAAAAAAGCTCATCATCACTAGTCATTAGAGAAATGCAAATCAAAACCACATTGAGATACCACCTCCTCCAGTTAGAATGGCAATCATTGAAAAATCAGGAGACAACAGATGCTGGAGAGGATGTGAAGAAATAGGAATGCTTTTACACTGTTGGTGGGAGTGTAAATTAATTCAACCATTGTGGAAGACAGTGTGGCAATCCCTCAAGGATCTAGAAATAGAAATTCCATTTGACCCAGCAATCCCATTACTTGGTATACACTCAAAGGTTTATAAATCATTGTATTGTAAAGACACATGCACAAGTATGTTTCTTGCAGCACTGTTCACAATAGCAAAGACTTGGAACCAACCCAAATGCTCATCAATGATAGACTGGATAAAGAAAATGTGGGGCATATACACCATGGAATACTATGCAGCCATAAAAAAGGATGAGTTTATGTCCTTTGCAGGGACATAGATTGAAACTGGAAACCATCATTCTCAGCAAACTGACACAAGAACAGAAAACCAAACACCACATGTTCTCACTCATAAGTAGGTGTTGAACAATGAGAACACACAGAAACACACAGACACAGGGAGGGCAACAACACACACCAGGACCTAGCGGGTGGGGGACTCAGAGAGGAATAGCAGGGAATGGGGGCTTGGGGAGGGATAACATTAGGAGAAATACCTAATTTAGATGGCGTGGCGATTAGCAGCAAACCACCACCATGGCACATGTATACCTATGTAATAAACTTGCACGATCTGCACATGTACCCCAGAACTTAAAGTATAATAAATAAATTTTAAAAAATGTTTTGCAAGTACTGTGTATTAACATTGTGTTCTGTCATTATTGTCTTAGATTGCAAACTTTAATAAAACAAAGGCATTTCTACCATAGTTGATGCAATACTACACTAAAATATCATGAAGTAATTTTCTATCTTGTTTATAAATAATGGTTAAGTATGTGTTCTTGCATTAGACAGTATCAGACAAGCTTCTATATTACAGATTTTTTATCCTTTTAATTATTTATTTTAATTTCAACTTTTATTTTAGATATAGGTGTTACACATGTAAGATTGTTAACATGGATATATTGAATCCAGATAGTGAGCATAATACCCACTAGGTAGTTTTTCAATCCTCTCCCACCTCTCCCCCTCTCCCTTTTAGTAGTGTATGGTGTCTATTGTTCCCATTATTATATCCATGAGTAATCAAGGTTTAGCTTTCACTTGTAAGTGAGAACATGGGCTATTTGGTCTTCTGTTCCTACATTAATTCACTTAGGATTATAGTCTTCTCCAGCTCCATCAAAGAACATGATTTTGTTCTTTTTCATGACTACATAGTATTTCATTGCATATATATACCACATTTTCTTTATCCAATACACCATTGATGAGCACCTAGGTTGTATCCATGTGTTTACTATTGTGAATATTGCTGAGATGAACATATGACTTCATGTGCCTTTTTAATAGAATGACCTATATATTTTTTTGAGTATATACTCAGTAATGGGCTTGCTGGGTCAAATGGTAGTTTTGTTTTAAGTTCTTTAAGAAATCTTCAAATTGCTTTCAAAAGTGGCTGAACTAATTACATTTCCACTAACAGTGTGTAAGTATTCCATTTTTTCTACAGCCTCACCAACAATCTGTTATTTTTTGGCTTTTTAATAATAACTATTTGAAAAGGTATGAGGCGGTATCTCATTGTAGTTCTGATTTGCATCTCCCTTGTGATTTGTGATGTTGAGTGATTTTTCATCTCTTTGTTGGCTACTTGGGTGTCTTCTTTTGAGAGGTGTCTGTTATGTCCTTTGCCCATTTTTAATGGGATTATTTGGTTTTCTTTTGTTGATTTGTTAAAATTCCTTGCAGGTTCTTGATATTAAACCCTTGTAAGAGAGACAGCTTGCAAATATATTCTCCCATTTTTTAGGTTGTCTCTTTACTCAATTGTTGGTTTTTAATGTGCAGAAGCTCTTTGGTTTAATTAGGTCCAACTTGTCAATTTTTGGTTTTGTTGCAATTGCTTTTGGGACCTAGTTATAAATTGTTTTCAATGCTAATGTTGAGAAGACGATTTCCCAGGTTTTCTTCTAGGATTTTATAGTTTGAGGTCTTACATTAAAATCTTTAATCCTACCATCATATAAATAAATATATTTTATTTCTTTTATGATGACATGAAATGTGAGGGACAAAATAATGTTTGCAAGGTGAACAATTTATAACCTTATTGAGTATATATGTAGAGTACAGTCATTTCTAATGTGTCTTTAGGAATCTTTTCACCAGAATGTGAATTCCATGAAAGCGGAGTTTTCTAAAAAAAAATTTTTCTGTTCTATTCTTGCTGTATTCCACATATGTACAGCATGCCGGCTGCATAGAACGACCTAATTAATATTTAATGAATAAATGAATCACCTTCGAATATTGCTTTCAGTTTTTCCATGCTTAGACATTTAAAATAATGCAGGTAGAGGAAATAAAATGACTGAAAGAAACTTTCTCAGAAAGAAAAACTAAAAATGAAATTGATTTCTTTATCCAAATATTGTTTCATACCCTTGGATGTTATGTAAAATATATTATGTATTGAAAGAAAATGAAAACAATTTTGTTGGCATTTTCATTAAGAAAATAGAACTTATTTGACTCACTAGTTACAACAATTACATAATGGAAACCACTACAATGCTCTTATATATTATGATTAGTTTGACTTGATCTTTAGCACCTATCTCAGAACCAAGCTAGATAAGTGCTTATACTTTAGCGTGAGGAAGCAGGATCCTAGTGGTGGAATGACTCTTCAGTATTTTATAACATCTAGTTAGTAAAGAAAAATAGTTAGAATTAAGGTATTTTGAATTCTGTTCTGGAATTATTTACATATTAAAGAAACAGCAAGACCATAGAGTTGCAACAATCATTTTGATATAATAATGTCATCTCTCCTGACTGTCCTTAGCAGAAACCAACAGCTTCAGCACTGGGTTTTTTGACAGTTTCTGAGTGATGGCCATAACAGCAATGTTGAGAAAAACAATGGATAAATTTTTGTTTTCTGAATTTCAAAATACATTTTTGAGACTTGTGGCCAAAACTGTACCATGAGAAGAAACAGTTTGTATTCCAAGAATTATGTCTAGAAAAGATCCATTGACCTAAAAAAAAGCGGGGAAAATGATTAGAAGCAAAATATTTAATTATACTATCTAGGCCGGATACAGTGGCTCATACCTCTAATCCTAGCACTTTGGGAGGTTGAGGCAGGAGAATCAAAATGTCAGGAGTTCAAGACTAGCCTGACCAATATGGTGAAACCCCGTCTCTACTGAAAATACAAAAATTAGGCGGGGGGGGTGATGGACGCCTGTAGTCCCACTTAGTTGCGAGGCTGAGGCAGGAGAATGGCTTGAACCCGGGAGGCAGAGGTTGCAGTGAGCCGAGATCACACCACTGCACTACAGTCTGGGTGATAGTATGAGACTCTTTCTCAGAAAAAGAAAAAAAAATCTTAATTTGTAAATAAAAATAGATGATTGCAAAAGAGCTTTTTAGAGTATGCCCATATTTGCATTTTCAAAAATAAATTATTAGGGCTACCAATGTCCACTCAGAGAAGTAGAGAGGTGAAAGGAGCACATCTCCCACTTTTATACTAAAAAAGAGTGAAATTTGTATCATTATTCCAAGCTTACATGTAGGGAAATGAAAGCTTAGAAAGAATGAGGAATGTTCATGGTAGTCCAAGTGTCACATGACAAATAATTTAATAAAGTGTCTCTTTTAACACTCAACTTCTGACTCAGAAAGGGTAATAACAATGAATTAGCAATGGTTAATATATAAATTTTATACTTTATATAACTCTCAAAGTCAAAAATGTCAAATCTTATCTTATACCACTGTCACCCATATATTTTGAAGCCATTAGAAAATTCATACATCAGAAATTTCAGTTTTTATTACTTTTCTAAGACTAAAACCCACTATAATTAAACACTATTTCCAGCAAAAAATATTTTAGAACGTTAAATAAAAATGTGTTGGTGACTTAAATTCAGAATCAACATGTGTTCCCACATGTTCATTTAGCTCAAAACTGTCTATTTTTATAAGCTTAGACATTTTTACTCCTGAATTTTCCCTGTTCCATATCACACCAAGAAAACAATATTAGTTATGTGGGAACATCACAAACCAAAGGTACTTTCTGCTAATTACAACATGTCAGCATTGCTTTTTCTAACTGCTCTTTCTTTTGTCTATGGGTAACACTTTCTATTTATATATATTTAATATTTTCTTTTTCTTTAATTTTATGCTGGCCATAGTGGATTATATTATGTAGTGTTTGAAGTATTTTGTCACCTACGAAAAGGCAATGCATTTTGTTTTGTCATGTATTTCAATTACTGACCTATACTTTGGTCCTATCAGATTTGATTATTATTGCTAAGAACATTCTATTCCTTTTTTGTACTTAGCATTTAGAACATGCCACTTACTACATGGTGTGGTCTTGACTCCTAAGTGACAGTATTTTCTGGAGTCTCACCTGAATGTTCAATGTGCTCAGAGGATGTGGGGCAGATCATTCCGTTCTGGCTGGGCTAGCACTGTTCATCTGAAGTTAATCACTGAACCCTAACTCAAGGACCCATGATGATTCATCACAAATACTTCCAGATCCCCTTCTCTGGAAGAGAGCTCTCATCTTAGATAGCCAAAGCTGTATATTTCAGCTGCTCCACAAGCCAAAAAGAATCTAATACTTTCCTCCTCAGCTCAGCAAAACCACTGTTATTTTGCCTCAATATTTTGCAGCACAAGAAAGTTTCTAGGCAGAAACCAGGGTCCACCTGGTACAAACATCTGGTTCACCTTGTGTGTTTTCCTTCCCATGATCACAGACCTCTGCTTACTGTTTCATACCTGATACGTTGTCTCCCGTGTATTTTATTATTTTTGCAGTAGTTTTCATGAAGAGATCACATCTGGTACCAGTTTTCTCTGTCACGACTGGAAATAGAGTTCCCGACAGAGTAAAGCATAACAAATAAATGTTTGTAATGTATTCTTATTTCATTGTATACCCATTGTGCTTAGATTAAATCTATATTCTTTACCAGGGTCGGTAAGTGTCTTCATAATTTATCTCCTGCCTTCTCTCTAACATCCCATAAATATTACTCCCTTCACTTAAGACACACTGATTTTTATTTTTTTCTAGACTTTGCAAACACGCAGCTAGTCATGAAATTGCAGGAGTAAAAGGATAATACCTTTTTGTAACATATCACAAGCATCATGGTCAACACTTCTATAACAAAAGACAGATTAACAAGTGAAAAGTATACTATTTGTAACAGTTTTACCTGACATGGGAGTCTTCAGTAAGGAAGAATGAAAGTCAGGAAAAACTGTTTTATGCTTAGTTCAATGAAGAATGAGCAACATGTAGAAATATGATTGTACTAAAAAAGGGTATGATCTTTGTCAAGTGTGATGGTTCACATCTGTAATCCCAGTGCTTTGGGAGGCCCAGGAGGGAGGATTGCTTGAGGCTAGGAGTTTGAGGACAGACTGAGCAACATAGCAAGATCCTGTCTCTACCAAAAAAAAAAAAAAAAAAAAAAAAAAAATGCTGGGGAGAAGAGGGTATAATCTAATGGTAGTCAACTGATGAGGAGAACCCATCAAGGCCTATCCGTTCCAATTATTCTTGGCCTGCCAGTAGCATTCCTTTCTCTGGGTAAGGGCAGGGCACCTGTCTCTGGAGGATCTTCAGAGGAGAAGGGACAAAGTCAGAGAGTGATGTTTCTAGGTTTTATGACTTATTTTGAAGGAAAGAATTTCTAGTTTCTATGAATTATCATGAGGAAGAGGAATTCTGGTTTCTAAAACTCGCTTCTGAAGAGAAAAAGGGGTTGGAGACAGGTGATAGAGTGAAGGTCATAGAGAACCATTGCTTCCGAGGTCCTTCTAGTATCCTTCAATTCAAAGTACTCAGAATGCCAAAGCACCCAGCTTCGAGGTATTGTTTAATGGCCCCCAACAACACCATTTCCATATCTTGATAAAGGATGTGCCCTCTGCCTGAAATTATCTTTTTTTCTGCTTCTTTCTACTCTTTCTTTAATTTTCAGTTAAAATTCTACTTCCTTTTGGAATACTTCCCTAACCACCTATGCACCTTATATCTCTTTTCTTTCATAATCATATCTTTTTATTTTTAGCCCTTACTGCTGTGCTATTAGAATATTTATGTGGGTGTTTATCAATATAGAGCACATAACTGGAGACCCAGAAGAGCCCATGGTGTAAGTTTCAGTCCTAGTCTGAATCTGAGCCTGAAGGCAGATATATATATATATATATATATATATATGAAGGCAGAAGAAGCCTCTTGTCTCAGCTTGAAGACAGGCAGATAGAGAAACAATTCTCCCAAACTCAGCCTTTTTGTTCTACTCAGTGAACTGGATGAGGCCCACCCACACAGGGGAGGGCAATCTTCTTCCCCAGTCTATAGATCAAAACATAACGTCATACAGAAACATCCTCACAGAAACACTTAGAATAATCTTTAGCAAAATATCTAGGTGTTTCACGGCCCAGTTAAGTTGACACGTCAAATTAACCATTACACTCAGAAAGTGTTTGCCAGAGGAATAAAATAAGTTCAGATGTAAAGGATGCAGGGTTAGTAGTACAAAAAGTGATGATGAGCATTCTGGACAAATGAGACTCTCCATGCAAAGTTGTGAACATATGAAAGAGTTTGATGTACTAAGAAAATAAAAGAAGTTAAGGGACCTGAAGCCAAGTGAGTCAGATGGAGAGTGTTGTGACAAATTCTGAGAGACTGGAAAGGGGCCAGGTGATGTAGGACCCAATAGATCCTTGCTGTACAAAATATGTTTCTCAAGTCCTCAATATGGGCATTCCTTAAGATTAACTCAGAATATAGAGCCTCAAGCCTCACCCTAAATAAACATTATCAGAATCTTCATTTTAATAAAATTCCAGCTTAAAACTTATCTCAGATATATAAACTTGATAGGGCCTGGAGATGGACTATATCTTGGTAATGATTGGTCAAGGACAACTCCCAGGTTACATACTTTGATCAAATGGTTAATAAATAAGCCTTAAAAAAAAATAAACAGCACTGTAGGAAGGGGAAATGTAGCAGATGGGATAAGTATGTGTGTATATGTACACACGTGTGTTTGTATTTAGTGGCAGATAAGGTTTCCAGTTTTGCCTTGCCATGCCTGAATGACTAAGATATCTCATGTAGATGGTAATGAGAATCTGAAATATAGCTATAGAAATAATAATTTAAGAAAAACTTAAGAGATTGAACTATTGAAAACAGAATACTAATTCAACATAGAAAAAAGGGTAAAAATAGTGATCAAAGATGACTCCAAAATTTCCATCCTGTATAATTAGAACAAGGAGCTGCTAACAGATAGGGAATGCAGAAAGACGTTTAAGTACCTACTCAATATGCTGGAAATAATCAGTTTGAAAAAACAACAGGATACTCATGTAAAGAAATTTTATATATATATATATGTATTTATTTATGTAGACATACACACACACACACACACACATATATATATATATATATAATGTATAATGTATGTGTATCAATAGACACATATATGTGTGTGTATGTGTAAAAGTGGATCTCAGGATGTTAAATCAGAACTTAAATTTTTGGGAGCCATATGCATGACAAAAATAGTTGGATTGTGAGCATAGAGCTCAATTTTTTACTGGCTCTGTTGAATTACATTTCCATTCAGTGGGATGAGTTCATTAAAGTCAAGAAATACCCCACCTAAAAAAGCTGACTGGTTATGCCTTAACTGGTACACAGAAGCTATATTGAGAAAACATACAAACAATAGCCATGAAAAGGAGTGAGATAAGATATTAGTTTGAGTGCTTAGAAGAGTCTTTTTATGTTCCCTAATAGAAAAATCTCTAAAGTTTTGAAGTAAAAAGAAATTATTTGATACGGTGAGATAGACTGAAATTGTATGAGAAAGAGGAAGAAAAATTAATATGGCATGACCCTAGTTCTGGTAGAGAAATTGCCTGGAGATTATGATAAGAGAGATTGGCACTGGGGAAAAGAAAGGATGATATTCATTCAGACATCCCCAGTACAGCCAGTTAAAATAATAAAATACATTCTCACCTATTGGTAGTTTGCCTTTGCTTTGAGTCCTCAGAGGATGGTCTCTGCCACACATACTCATATCCCAGCTGACTCTGCCTATGCCTCAACTTCTAGGATCAAACAACTAACAGGTTAAAATTTGGAAAAGTAGCAGATTGTATTTGTAATCTCTGTTAGTTGTGTCCTTTCTGATTAATAGGTGCTCTTGGAAGATGGGCTGGCTGGCCCTTGGTCTGCAGATACTTAGCACAGGGAGACCAGGGAGGAGGTGATCAGCTGACATGGCACTTTGTATGAATAATGTCATGCAATGCAACTTGAAGGTGTTTATTACACCTAGAGAACATCCAACTCTTTTGGCTATTAACAATATTAAACATATAAATAAAATGAGATCCCTCATTAGGCCATGTTCTTGAGAGAGGAAAGTAAATCTTGGGGCTCCAAAATCAATAAGCTAAAGGGAAAAGTCAAGCTGGGAGCTGCTTGGTCAAACCTGCCTCCCGTTCTTCAAAGTCATCCCTCTGCTCACTGAGATAAATTTATATCTGATTGTCTCCTTTGGAAGGGCTAATCAGAAACTCAAAAGAATGCAACCATTCATCTCTTATCTACGGTGACCTGGAAATCCCCTTCCCATTTCGAGTTGTCCTACCTCTGCTTTGAGTTGTCCCACCTTCTGGATCAAACCTATGTTTATCTTATATATATTAATTGATTTTTCATATCTTCCTAAAATGTATAAAACCGAGCTGTCCTCAGACCACCTTGGGCACATGTCATTAGGACCTCCCAAGGCTGTGCCACAGGGGCGTGTCCTTAACTGTGGCAAAATAAACTTCCTAAATTGATTGAGACCCGTCTCAGATATTTGGGGTTCATATCCTAAACATAATTTGCTCATTTGGGAACCATAATTCCTCAATTATGTTGAGTAATATAATTTTATAAATGAGAAAATGAGGTATATTGAGATTTTAAAACTGCAGTGACAGGGCTTCCATCTGAAGCTTCGAAACCAGTAACATTGCCCCTGCTTGTGATTATACTAATGCCACTAATCTGGTCTGGAGAGAAAGGTTCAATTCATTTATAGACGCCCTCCCAATAAATGAGTTATGTGCATTGTTAATAATAGAAATGATTAACATTAAAATATTAGGTATAGCTATAGGGAATAGACAAAGAGTGAATTTAATAGTTGCTAATTCAGCAGTAACTAAGACAGAGTTTAGTACCGTGAAAAAACAAGTTTGATCACGGGCATGATGAAGATAAGTTTGACAAAGCAGAAGTTAATCCTTAATATGCAAAAATAAAACAATGAAGGAAGCATTTTAAATGGACACCATTGTTTTATATAAAGGTATGAAGTCATCTGAAGAGAGAAGAAAGAGTTCAGAGAGGAACTAGAAAGTTTAGGAGGTGATGTGTAAGTGAGTGATGGAGAACATTTCAAATGCTTTATCATGTCCCACTACTTTCAATTGTGAAGGAAGTATAATAAAGAAAATGGTATTCCTTCCTCTTCTTATGTACTCTAGAAAGGGAATTTGTTAAAGTGCATATTTTATGTGTTATTATTAGTTTCAGGAATAAACAGTTTTCCAAATGTATAAAACTGGAAAAAAAAGCTTAGAAATAAAGTATGATGACACCTAATAAAAGTAAGCATTTAACCCATATTGATGCCTTCAAAAGCTTTGTTAAACTCAACATACTGACATTGCTTATCACTTTGATACTTTTGTGGAGTATTCAGTTTTTTTTCCCCCAACAAATAGCACCTTAAATTATTAAACCACTTAGCCATTTTCACAGCCCAAATGTACCTCTAAAATTATATTGTAAGGTTTCATATGTTCACTTAAAGGAAGAAAATGCTGTAGGCTGGATTAAGTAGGAAATGAACGAGCAAGCAGAATAAACCAGTAAAATTTAATTAAGCAATTTAGCACTCCATTAAAGCAGCAACACATAAAAGTGAGATGTAAATGACAGGGGTGGTTGCACTACAATTCTAATCTTTTAGGAACTTAGAAAGGAGCGCCATGGAACATGCAGGCATGATTTTTCTACACATAGTAAATTTAAACACAAGTATTAATAGTAATTGAAGCGGCCTTTACATATGGAAATTCTGTGCATTGTATTCTTTACTTTGGCTTTGTGCAGGTGAAGCAAAAAGAATAGGCACAAAAGTAACTTCATATCAAACAAAGACATGATTGTAAGACTTACACTCTTCCATTTGCTACAATTAGACAGGCACACTGAGGAAGATACTCATTTGTAAACAGTCCAGTTTTCAAACTCTGCCTGCCACATACTTCCGTTAAATAATCCTAATGAGATGCTGAAAAAAATAGAAGCCCAGAGGTGAGAAATATAAAGCACCTCTGCATTAAAATGACTGAAAGGATAAACAATATCCTTTGCTTCCATAGCAACCATTTCAGGAGTCTGACTTGTATTTTTATATCTCAGGGTTACTGTGATACTGTATTTCTTTTAATTAAATCAAACCTTATGGTCAAGGTACCTGGAACCTGGAAGTATGTGGCATTTCTAATCTTACTTCCTATTAGCTACCAAAATTTTCCAAGAATTTCCTTCAACTGAAGCTGTTTTAAATGTTAAAACATCTAAATTCAAAATTCAAACTTGAATTCTTTAATATTTAACCACGGGCTTTATCTCAGGCTCTAAATAACATATTCTATAGGATCTACCAAATTACATTTTATTTGTATACACTCTGTAGCTACTTGCTTTTTTTCTGATTCTTTTTATTTTCTAACTTAAATATAACTATATATTGTATTGTGCGTTATATTATAATTTATTTTAATTTACAATTGACTTTCTGTTTCTTTAATACATATATTATTACAAATTACTCCACACATTTGTCATAGAGGACAAATAATAAGAAAGTAGGTAGCAATGAAAATGTAGAATATCAAAATATATCAATTAACATCAAATTTAGTTTTATTTCCTTGAAAGAGTGGAAGATTTTTTGGAGAAGACCATATACTATTCTTCTTCTATCTTATGGGCTGTAACATAATCGTAAGCACACAGCAATATTACTCAGCTTATTCTATGAATCCTATCTTCCATCCCTCTTTTTAAAATTTGCACACCTTATTTTTCTCTAACTCATCTTTTTACCAATTCTTTTAAATATATTTTAATATATGATTTAAAAACCATTTCACATGCAGAAAACTTTCAAGAATAGTACAAAGAGCTCACAAGCCCTCTTATTTTGATCCTTTCTTATTTCCCAGTTGTTAGCATTTTACCATGTTTCCTCCATCACCCTATCTCCCTTACTCGGAAGCATCCTAGACACAATTGCTCATCGTTCCTAAATCCTCCTGTTTGCATGCCAGAAAAAAAGTCATTTACTGCTTAACCACAAAACAACTGCAATGCAACAATTCAAATATGAAAATTATTACAATGCTACCATCCAGTTCATATACCTTCATTAAATATTGTTAACTGTCCCAACAATGTGTGTTGTTGCTTTCTACTCTAGGAATCTGGATAGGGTAAATTTTCCTGTCTCTTTTTGTCCCCTTCAGTATGCCACAGTTTCTCAATCTTTCTTCGTCCATCATGAATTTGACAGCTGCAGATAATATATTCATGTTTTAATTTTTCATTGTCTTTTGATAACTTCTATGTGGGAAATACTTCTAAGAAAATCCTATCAATTTTTTCACATGCAACGCCTGTTTCTCATCAAATATCTACCCACCAGCTCTAGCATTCTTTAAGGACTTCTTTCTGAATTAACCACCAAAATGAGAGTTGCCAAAGTGTGATTTTCTGTTTCCATCATTCCTTTTAAATGTATTAGTTGGCATCTAACTCTAAGGAAGATCTTTATCTTCCTCCCTGTTTATTTATATGTTATTTATAGTTGCCTGAACTTCTAGATGGACATTTTATTCATTGGATGTTAACTTATTATTTTTGATATTTATTTTAAAGCTAAAATTGCTTCAGTTTTAGCCAGAAGGAGCTGCTTAAGACTGACTCCTGTGTCCTATTGTTACCCTCTCATCAATCTTTCAGTAACTCTTTGCTTTCTCACCCAATAAGATATTCCAGGTTTGTCTTCTTGTTCTGCGTCAGTCTTAATACTCACCATTTTCCCAAGGAGACCTAGTTTTTCAGCTGGTGATAGTACTGATAAACCAAGATCTGAGCTCCTAGTGTGCTTATTCTCCTGAAGCTCTTCTATCTTTTTTAAGGAAAACTCAAGCAAGCTGTTCTTCTATGCATTTTTTTTTGTTTCTTTTTAATTTTCCATGCTCACTATTTATGCATTCATTCATGTGGAAAATACTTATGCTGGTTGAACGTAAGTTCTTGTTTAACTTTATAAAAATTTGCCGAACTCTCTTCTAAAGTGGCTCTACCACTATACCACTTCATATTCCCATCAGCAGGGAATAAGAGTCCTTGTTATTTCCCATCCTCACCAGTATTTGTTGTTGTCAGTTATTTTTCCATATTAGCTATTTGAATAGATAAACAGTGTTATCTGTGTCTCATTGGGACTTTAATTAGCATTTCCTAATGATTAATGATGTTGGACATCTTTTCATGTTCTTATATGCCATCTGCATATCTTCTTGCCATCTGTATGTTTACCCTATGTGGTAGTTTTTAATCTTATTATTAATTCAATTTTACATATGATAAAATTGATATTCAGAGCAATTAATGACTTGCTCTATGTAACTGGTAGGTAGACCAAACCTTTACTGGTCTAGTTTCAAGTAACATATCTATACAGAAGACAACCCAATTATCGAAATAGCATTGCACTCTATGATACACTACTATATTCTATTCCTATCATACCTTCTACTCTTAAAGAAACATGAAAAACAATAAATCATAAATAAATAAGATTTTAAAACTTGCACAATTAAATCTAAATAATATATTATTAAGCATATTTAGCAACAACATAAAAGAATTAAGTTAACATTAGTAGCTACTGCTTTGCAAGAGGGTTATATACCAGGTACTTTGACTTAAGTTCCATATTTTCAGTGTACTTTTGAGAAAAGTATTAAAATAATGATCTATATGATGTTAAATGGTATGCTTAAGTAGCACTGTATTTACTTCTGGACATCTCCTGATGACATTTCTAATCCCAACACTCTGTTTTCTCTTCTGTTTCTTTTGTCTGGGCATTTATCATGTGATATATGACTAAAATATAATGTAAATTTTGCCAGTACCTGCTTAGCTTGAGATATGATGCTACTACCATTTTTTAAGTTTATGTTTGTAAAATAAGGGGCACACAATCATACATGTACATAGGCTATGTTAAATTTTATGTAATTTAGGTAGGGGCTCAGAAAGCATTTTATTTTTATTTTAGTATTTTCACTATAATATTTTATTTTTATATTAATGTCTTCATGTATTGACATTATGGCAATCTATAACTTATAAGTAACTTAGCCTAAGTTAAAAAGTAAGTTCGGTTCTCATGGTAGATTTCTCTCATACTATCTTCTCGTTGTAATTTTTAAACCAAATTACAAGATGTTTCTTTGATATCTACAAGCTAGAGTCATTATTTTTGTTTACAATGCTAGGACTGTATACTAGTTAATTGCTCTGAATCATATGCTTTTTTGCAAGAAAATATTGGACTATTCTATGTAGTTGTATTCTTAAAGTTTTATTTGTTAATTATAACTATTAAAATTTCTCATTAAATTTTGTTTAAATCTAAAATTGATTGCTCCCATATGAAGTATATGTGTTTTTTTAACACATATACTTCATAGATTATAAAGAGACAAAAGAAAGTTTTTTTAACACATAGATACTTCATAGATCATAAAGAACCATTTTAATATTTCTTAAAACTTTTTTTTAACAAATGAACCATTCTGTGTTAAAACTTTTTAACACATATATACTTCATAGATCATAAAGAACCATTTTAATATTTTATAACATGCTCAAAAACTATCTGAGCAAATATTTACTAATTGTCTAAATTACAGATTTCCTTTTTCTTAAATGTATATATTTTGGTCTCTCTTCTGATGAGGAAAATAATTAGTAAACATTATTCAATAAGGAATTATGAATACAATGAGTTTATGATAGAATTGTTTGCATTTTATGAAAAAGATGTTAACATTTTATAAGAAAAGTATGAAATTTTTCTATGAAAATTCAAATGTGTGCAGAACAATTTTTAGAATTTATGATTTTTAGAATTTTTCTCTCTTATAGTTATGCCACATTGTTAGTTTCAGGTTATTTGTTTTGATCAGTGAGAGATTAGAGAATAAATGCAAATGAGGGTCTCTGATTTATAATATTTCATAAACTCTTTTAGATGTTGCAATAACACTACACTGACTTCCTATTAAATTTCTAATATTTATAAAATTAACAAATGGCAACCTCTGTTTTGGAACAGCAGCTGCCAACTGCTTTGAAATATATGTGTGTGTGTATGTGTGCATTTCCCTGATGCATACACACACACACACACACACATAATTCAATGTATCACATTTCATTTTCATTGTGCATCACTATTATATCGAAACAAACAGAAACAAATTTAGCTCTAAAAACATTTATTTGCAAACCACCATTTGACTATAAGATACATAGCACATTATAAAATTTGGTCAATGATTTGTTATTTTGGTCATTTGTATTTATTCTCTTTAGGAAGAGAAGTAACTACTACATTGCCGGTTTAGATTAGTTTTCTTTTTTGGTCTTTACTTTCCTGAGATTGTATGCCTTGTGCTTATGTAACAACAAATGGCAAACTAAAATACTATAGATATGAATATATTTTATTTTTTCAACATCTAAATTAGTCTCCTAAGATACAGTACAAGACAGTAAGTTCTGTGTTCAGTGAAATATAGTTGAATGGATTAAAGCGAATGCCATTTGCTTTCATGTACCTCCAGGAGAGGATACCAAATATCCTAGGATTTGGGAGAAAATATTAAGTAAGTGGTAATGAGAACCAATCAAACCACAGTTAAATGCTGTTAAGAACACTTTCATTGCCAATGGAAGTAAACAAATATTTAGATCTCAATGTATTCTTTTACCCTACCAAAGAACTTGGATAATTTTTCTCTTCTTTCTAGTGAGAAAAAAAATAACTAAAAAACAATGTGTAGCACTAAGGAAAAGTTTTTTAATGGCAGAATTAAAAAGCGTAAGTCGCAGCTATAAACATAGGAAAAGGACTACAACTTCTCAAAGAACAAGAACAAGGTGACACAAGTTTGTGAAGTCCTTGGAGACATAAAAAGATGCTGCTATATGCCTAACGCATAGTTTCTGCCATTAACAGTGTGAATTTCTGCTTACTTGTAGTGGAAGGGAAGAGATGATTGGTTGGGAAGTAGAAAGGTAGAATGTGTTCAAATTTCATATCACATTGCTCAAATAAAATTTGAATGATAGTCTTGCAATGCATATACCAGCATCAATCTGTTATATACCAGCCAAAATGCCTGGTAAAGCCACAAAATCCTCAACCTCCTAATTTAGGTGATATTTACCACATAAGGTAGCTATGAGAATTAAATGGAACAATAAATAAAGATGCCTAGACACAAAGAAAGTATTCAATACATTTTTCATCTTTTTTCCCCTAATCTTCCCTGCTTTTATTTTTCTTTGCATAAGGAGGAGTGTCGAAAAGGCAACATATTGGATTAAGATTTTTAATGGAATATTTTATATTTTAATTTACTTAATAATAACTACACTGAAGAACATCGTTTTACAAAGTAGAAAACCAGGCCAGAGAAACTAAATGACTTTCCTGATACTTTAGCTACATTGTGTCAGAACTACATAAAAATCCAAATTTTTCATTTTTTATTCTTCACACTTTACCTGCACTTTTATTAGATTAAGTTACTCATAGACCAGCTAATTTCCTATAGACTGATATGCAAACATTCCCAATATCAATATGATTGATTAACTGGTTCTTTTTAAGTGGAATCACCTCCTTACTTATGTGGGAGCCAGGAAGAGGAAGGCTTCTACTGTATTTTAAAAGTATTTTCAATTTCATTTGATACATTATAGTTTCCTACAACCATTCAAATCCACGAAGGTTAAATGTGAAAAGTAACTATCTGGTAGACAGGTAAGATTCTGTATTCACACTGTAATAGTGAATGCAAAAATGAGAATAGATAGAATTACCTTATTTTCTACTATCATTGTGGAACTCTTATGTTGTCCAAAGCCTTTCCAAAAAAAAAAAAAAGTAAATAATAAGTGAAGACTTTTTGTCTTCTAACATGGTTTTTTGTTAGTAAAATACTCTTAAAGTGAACAGAAGAGAAGTGAGTGGAGGGAAGGAATGGAAAGGGGGAAGAAGACAAAAACAGAAAAAAAAGGAAAAAGAAGAAAAATGTTGAGTATATTGCATTCTGAAAGATAAGGTATATTTACTCAAATATGTTTGCTTGTTTTTTTTAATTGATAAATAATTGTAAATATTATTGGGGTACATAGTGAAGTTTCAATACATAAAATGTATAGTGATCAGATCGTGGTAGTTAGCATATCCATCATCTCAAATATTTATCATTTCTTTATGTTGGGATTGTTCACTAGCCTCCTTCTAGCTATTTGAAACTATTTAATACGTTATTGTTAACTATAGTCATTCGGCAATGGTATAAAATATAAGAAATTATTCCTTCTATTTAGCTGTAATTTTGTACCCATTAACAAATCTCTCCTGTATCTCTTTTCCTTTTGCTTTCACAGCCTCTAGTAAGTATTCTTTCTTTTACTTTTTACTTTCACAAGATCAGCTTTTTTTAGTTTCTACATGCAAGTGAGACCATGTGGTGTTTAACTTTCTGTTCCTGGCTTATTTCACTTAGCATAATGTCCTCCAGTTCTATCTATGTTGCCCAGAATCACAGGATGTCATTCTATTTCTCTTTCAATTGTGCATATATATCACATTTTAAAAATCCATTCATCTGTTGTTGGACACCTAGGCTGATACCGTATCTTGGTTGTTGTGAATAGTGCTTCAATAAACATGGGGTGCAGATTTCTCTTTGATAGAATGATTTCCTTTCCTTTGGATAAATTCCCAGTGATGACTTTGCTGGACTACATTGTCATTCTATTTGTAGTGTTTTGAGGAAACTCCATAGTGGCTGTACTAGTTTCCATTCCCATCAACAGTGTATGAGTGTTTCCTTTTCACTGCATCATTGCCAGCATTTGTTTTTGTCTTTTTCATAATAGACATCTTACTAGAATGAGATGATACTTCATTGTGGTTTGGATTTCCCTGATGATTAGAGATTTTGAAGGTTTTTTTTTTTTGGTTTTGAGACAGTCTTACTCTGTCACCTAAGCTGGAGTACAGTGGCACAATCTCAGCTCACTGTAGCCTCAACCTCCCCAGCTCAAGTGATCCTCCTGCTTCAACGCACAAGGTAGCTGGGACTGAAGGAGCATGCCACCACTCCAGGATAATTTTTGTATTTTTTGTAGAGATAGGGTTTCACCATATTGCCCAGGCTGGTCTTGAACTCTTGAGCTCAAGCAATCCATCTGCCTTAGCCTCCCAACATGCTAGGATTACAGACGTGAGCCACTGTTTCCAACGTGAACATTTTTTCATTTATTTGTGGCCTATTTGTATGTCTTCATTTGAGATATGTCTGCTCAGAAAATTTATTCATTTATAAATGGAATTATTATTATTATTTTGCTGTCCAGATGTTTATATTCCTTGTACATTCTGGATATTGATCCCCTTTTGGCTGACTAGTTTTCAAATGTTCTCTCCCATTCTGTAGGATTTATTATCACTCTGTTGCTTGTTTCCTTTCCTTTGCTGTGCAGAGATTTCTAATTAAATATAATCCAGTTTCATTACTTTTGCTTTTGTTGCCTGTGCTTTTGAGGTTTTATTCAGAAAATCCGTTCCCAGACTAATGTACTGAAGCATTTCCCCCATGATTTCTTCAGTAGTTTTAATTTTGGGGGTTTTACATTTAGTTCTTTGAACCCTTGTGAGTTGGTTTTGCATAAGGTGATGGGTAAGTGTCTAGTTTCATTCTTCTGCATATTAGTATCCCGTTTTCCCAGCATCATTTATTAATGAGACTGCTCTTTCCTCAAAGACAGCTCTTAGTGCTATTGTCAAAAATCAGTTGGCTACAGATGTGAGGATTAATTTCTGGGTTATTTATTCTGTTCCATTGGTCAATGTGTCTGCCTTTATGCCAGTAGCATACTGTTTTGGTTACTATAGTCTGTAGTACATTTTGAGGTCTGGCAGTTTGAGAACTCTGGCTTTTTTTTTTTTTTTTTCTGCTCAAGATTGCTATGGATATTCAGGTTCTATTGTGGTTTTCTACTAATTTTAGAATTTTCTATTTCTGTGAAGACTTTCATTGTTATTTTGATACAAATTGCAACATATCTGTAGTTTGCTTTGAGTAGTATTGTAGTATTGTTAGTTTTACAATATTAATTATTGTGATTGATAGCATAGAATGTCTTTTCATTAGATTGTAGCTTCCGTCAATTTCTTTCATCTGGATTTTGAAGTTTTCCTTATAGAGGTATTTTTCCCCCCTTTGTTAAATTCATTTCTAGGTATTTTATTTTTTGTTTTTACCTATTATAATGGGATTATCATCTTGATTTCTTTTTCTGCTAGTTGATTGTTCTTTTATAGAAGCACAACTAATGTTTACATGTTAATTTTGTATACTACAGCTTTACTGAACTTGTATATCAGTTCTAAGAGTATTTTTTGTCAGAGTCTTTAGGTTTTTCTTTATATGAGATCCTGTAATCTGCAAATGGGGATAATTTGGCTTCTCCCTTTCCTATTTGTATGCCCTTCATTTAATTTTGCCTTATTGCAAGTCTGGTGAGGTGTTCTAGTACTATGTTGAATAAGAGTGGCGAGAGTGGGCATGATTGTTTTGCTCCAGTTCTCAGAAGAAACGTTTTCAGGTTTGCCCCATTCAGGAAGATATTAGCTGTGGATTTGTCATATCAGGCCATTATTACTGAGGTGCATTTTTTTTTCTATGCCTAATTTATTATCCGTTTTCATCATGACAGGATATTAAATTTTAGCAAAAGCTTTTTCTGCATCTATTGAGATGATCATATGGGTTTGTTTCTTCATCCTCTTGATGTGATGTATAACATTTATTTATATGCATATATTGAACCATCCTTGCATTACTGGGATGAATCCCACTTGATCATAGCGTATTACCGTTTATATGTATTGTTAGATTCTATGGCTAGTATTTTGTTGAAATTTTTTGTTTTTAGGTTTATCAGAGAAATTGACCTGTAGTTTTCTTTTCCTGTTGTGTCTCTATCTGAGTTAGGTACCAGGGTTATACAGGCCACATTGGAAGTTAGAAAGAATTGTCTCCTCTTAAATTTTTGGAATAATTTGAGAAGAATTAGTATTAATTCTGCTTTAGAGACTTAATAGGATTTAGCAAGGAAGTCATCCAGTCTCTGACTTTAAGGTGGAAGATGTTTAGTTACTAATTCAATCTCATTACTTGTTTTTTTTATTTTTTTTAAATTTTATTGCACTTTAGGTTCTGGGATACATGTGCAGAACATGCAGTATTATTGCATAGGCACATACATGGCAATGTGGTTTGCTGCCACCATCCCCCCATCTCCTATACCTGGCATTTCTCCCCATGTTATCTCTCCCCAACCTCCCTGCCCCCCGCTGTCCCTCCCCTGTTCCCTACACAAAAGACCCCCAGTGTGTGATGCTCCCCTCCCTGTGTCCATGTGTTATCATTGTTCAACACCCACAAATAAGTGAGAACATGCAGTGTTTGATTTTCTGTTCTTGTGTCAGTTTGCTGAGAATGATGGTTTTCAGATTCATCTATATCCCTACAAAGGACATGAACTCACAGCTTTTTATGGCTGCATAGTATTCCATGGTGTATATGTGCCACATTTTCCTTGTCCAGTCTATCATTGCTGGGCATTTGGGTCAGTTCTAGGTCTTTGCTATTGTAAACAGTGCCTCAATGAACATACGTGTGCAGGCGTCTTTATGATAGAATGATTTATAATCCTTTGGATATATACTCAGTAATGGGATTACTGTGTCAAATGGAATTTCTATTTCTAGGTCATTGAGCAATCACCACACTGTCTTCCACAATGGTTGAACTAATTTATACTCCTACCAGCAGTGTAACTGTGTTCCTATTTTTCCACAGCCTTTACAGCATCAGTTGTCTCCAGATTTTTTAATGATTGCAATTCTAACTGGGGTGAGATGGTATATCAGTGTGGTTTTGATTTTTATTTCTCTAACGACCAATGATGATGAGCATTTCTTCATATGTTTGTTGGCCAAATATATGTCTTCTTTTAAAAAGTGTCTGTTCTTATCCTTTGCCCACTTTTGGATGGGTTTGCTTGTTTTTTTCTTGTAAATCTGTTTAAGTTCTTTGTAGATTCTGGATATCAGCCCTTTGTCAGATGGGTAGAATGCAAAATTTTTTTCCCATTCTGTTGGTTGCTGGTTCACTCTAACAATTGTTTCTTTTGCTGTACAGAAACTCTGGAGGTTAATTAGGTCCCATTTGTCTATTTTGGCTTTTGTTGCCAATGCTTTTGGTATTTTAGTTATGAAGTCCTTGCCTATGCCTATGTCCTGAATGGTTTTGCCTAGGCTTTTTTTCTAGGGTTTTTATGGTGTTAGGTCTTATGTTTAAGTCTTTAATCCATCTGGGGTTAATTTTAGTGTAGGGTGTCAGGAAGTGGTCCAGTTTCTGCTTTCTGCACATGGCTACCCAGTTTTCCCAACACCATTTACTAAATGGGGAATCCTTTCCCCATTGCTTGTTTTTGTCATGTTTGTCAAAGATCAGGTGATTGTAGATGTGTGGTGTTGCCTCTGAGGCCTCAGTTCTGTTCCTTTGGTCTATATCTCTGTTTTGGTACTAGTGCCATGCTGTTTTGATTACTGTAGCCTTGTAATATAGTTTGAAGTCAGGTAGCATGATGCCTCCAACTTTGTTTTTTTTTTTTTTTTTTGCTTAAGATTGTCTTGGCTATGTGGGCTCTTTTTCGGTTCCATATGAAGTTTAAGGCGGTTTTTTGTTATTGTTCTGTTAGATTTTCTATTTCTTCTTGGTTCAATTGTGGTAGGTTGTATGTGTCCTGGAAGTATTGCTATACATTAGCTTAACTCTTCAGACACATGACCATTAAGTAAACATAATTATTCTAGGTCAAAACTGCTTTATGTCTGGCTTAAAATATTTTAGAACTGCAATCCTACATTATTTGTAGCTTTCTGATAAGTGGCATCTGGAATTCTTTAGTTCTAAATTCTAAGTTGAAATTAATTTTTAATGTATTTTCAATGCATATTTTATGTTGAATGTTGAGTTGTTATACCTTTTAGATAAAATCCTCAGTGATCATCAAATTCAACTACATCATTTTACAAAGGAAGGAACTTCCTCTTAGAAAATTAAAATCACCATTTTCAGTGATACATAGATATTGGAAACTTCAGTTCTAGAACACTAGGCTAACTTCACTTTCAACAAAAAGGCTTATTGTTTGTACTGCCATGTAGGTTTATATCCCAAAATCTTAAGTGAATAGAAGACCACATTTTGTCATTGGAATGTTTTTCTTTAACTGATGTGATATCTAATGAACATTTTCAAGGTAAAATTTGAAGCAAATAAAACCAAAATAAACCATTATAGAGAGGGTTAATTTGCCTCAATAATGGAGATAATGCCTTGTGCTTTGAAGAGTTTGGGTAACTTTTAAAGATATCAAAGTGTAGGACCAAGTTTTTAAAAATCAATGAAAAATACTTGGTTGAGCCTGCTAATGAAGAGGTTCTAAAGTCAGTACTATTGCATCTGCTTGACCTGATAAGAAAAGTAGAGGCAACTGATGAAGGTGCTAAGTTTAGAGGTATAGCAAAAGAAAGTGTGTGGTTTCAGAATTTTTAGACTAGGTCTCTAGAAATGAAACTTAGCTTAAATTGCAATTCTTTATTTCTTTGGTATTCAGAAGCAACAAAAGACACCTGACAATCATTGGATACCTCCTGTTGTTGAAAATGTCCAAGGGAAAGAAACAGGACATTGTATCTTATTGTTTCATTTCAGTAAGTTTACTTTAGTTTCCTAAAAATAGTGAATAACACAACCAGAATTACCAATAGCTTAGAAATACTATTTATGCCTTTACTTCCTACTTTATTTCTTCAGAAAATTTCTGTCATTTTCTAATATTGCTGGTTGTTTATATGAATACAAATCTGCTAAAAGAAACTCATATTTAAAATATGAGATTTCCCGTCTGTTATAAATAGGTATTATAGTATGAATAAAGCAAAGCAGCCAATTGGTAAGTGTTTTGAAAATGAACCTATGAAAATTCTATATAGCCAATATTAGAAAATCCATAGGAGGATTTCCGTGTTCCTTTGGAAGGCATTCCCTTATGATTTACTATAATTTCTCAATTATTATTACTCTATCATGAAAAAAAATCATTGAATTAAATTAATGATAGATAGAAACATCCAGAAGCACATAGGATAATAAAGAAACATTATTTGGTGATAACTTTAAAATGGAAATTACCCTTAAAATAGAAAATCAATACATACATAGATTTGGCCATGAGTGATGACATAAGCCAGTATCTTAACAAATGAGAACAAAACCAAAAACTCAAATTTAAAAGACAGACTTTAAAGCTACAGAATATGCAGTTAAATCATTATATAGTCAATAAACTGTGAATGTGTGTGTGTATGTGTGTGTGTGTGTGCATTCAAGTAACCATCTGTAGAACACACACTATTATAACGGTCTCCAAGTAAATGTATGCTTTAGCAAATATGAATCAGTAGGGTCTTTTATTAGGCAAAGGACAATATGAGCATCACTATTCAGAATGCCTTCATTGCAAAAAGAAAAAGCACTACATTCAGCTTTCTAGTTATATGATTCTTTTGAATCGAATGCTCAATTAAAACTGTACAGTAATATATTAAGATTGAGTGTAGTAGAAAACACTGAAATGCCCAAAATGTACTTAAAGTTTAACAGTACTAAACAGAAATTGGTAAAATAAATTAGTGCTTACATAGTAATGTCATGGGATCTTTGGGTGTCACTTCACCAGCCAGAAACCTCTGTGGCTAGTGGCACCTTCTGCCTGAGTTTGCTCGTGCCCAGTGGGCTCATTCCATCCACTCAGCCTGGCAGGCTGCACTCAGCTTGTGCTACCAGCCGAGATCCCACACCTCCCAAGGGCAAGCCAACTGCCAAGCAGTGAGGGGTGTGTGAGCGAGCAAGCACAGGGTCCGGCCACTGCTCACAGTCAGGCATGCTGACTGCTATGGCAGAGAGAGCAGGTCCAGGTGCTTGCATAGGTATTGGCTTTGTGTGAGGCTGCGCTGAACTGGATATACTTACTGCACATAGCTTCTACTGTGGGCACCTCTGTCTGCATGAGGTGAACACCCGTGGAGCCAGGAAGCATGCAGATGCCAGGAACTGCAAAGACCCAAAGAGGATGTTACAGCCAAGGCTCAGGGACCCTCAGGTCTTGGTTCCCCAAATGGCTGCAGCTCTCCTCTCCTTCATGTCACACACAACACAGTTTGTTTGGGTGTTTCGGCCCTGCTTGTATTACAGGTCCAAAGTTCTTGCAGGTCCAAAGTTCTTGTCCCTCATCCAGGAAGAATGAAGTACACCAACACCTGGAATCTTAGCAAGGCAGAGAAGGACTTCATTGAGTGACAGACCAGCTCTCAGGAGACCCAGAGTGGGTAGCTCCTTTCCACAGACAGGTCATCCAAATGAGTACTGAGGTCTCAGTTGAGAGGAGATCCAGAATGGGTAGCGCCTTTCTGCAGGCAGGTCATCCCTATGAGTGGAGGAGACTCAAAATGGGTAGCTCCTTTCCACAGCTGGTAGTCCTGATGTCTCTGTGGGTATGGCTGATTCCAGGGGTTTTTATGGGCTTCAGAAGAGAGGAAGTGTGTGCTGATTGGTCCATTGGTAGCCATGGGTAAGCCCGTATAAAAGCACTGTAAGTTCTCACTTTGGGCTGTAGACTCCAACCAGAACTAACATCCCAGCCCCCATGTTTGAAGGTGAGGCTTCACTGGGGACACATCCCTTTCCATCCAGGAGCCTGTCTGCCTCCTGCTGCCATCATTCATGTTGTTCTTGGCACCCAGGTTGTTTATGGTGAGAGGTGCCTTGAAGCCCCTGCCAACTGCCCTCAGCACCCTGTTGGCTTCCCTCCTATGCTCCTCAGGGCCCAAAGTGTGGAGGGGGCCTAAGTGGCAGGGGACTGGCATGTCCGTGCTACCCTGAGTGCGTACACATCCAGCCAGATCATGACAGTGCCCAGGCTCAGCCTCAGCTTTGTAAAATCAAAGCAGGTGCAGGGAGCAGAAAGAGGCCAGGTAGCCAGAGCAGCACGTCCCAGCCCCTAGGGGTGAGGAGGTATTCCCAGGCATTCCTGGGAATGCAGGCATGTATGGCTGGGCAGCTGCAGCTGGCCACAGGAAGGCAGGACTCCCTCCCTGCGAACTCAGAAGGAAGCAGAGCTCCTACCTGTTTCTAGCTCCTGTTCCTGCCCACTCAGTGGAACAAACATGGAGCACACAGCCCTGCTGTGTGCCTCCCCTGTGGCAGCTGGTGTCTACACAGCAGCTGCTCCAGACTGACCCTCACTGCTATCAGTAATATATAGATAGAAACACAAATATTTGTGAACATATCTAATATAAAAGATATTAGGAGAAATACCTAATGTAGATGACGGGGATGTGGATGCAGCAAACAACCACCATGGCACGAGTATACCTGTGTAACAAACCTGCATGATCTGCACATGTATGCCAGATCTTAAAGTATTAAGAAAAAAGAAAAAAGTCCAATTTATATTTCTTTATTATGATCACACTTTAAGTCATTTTTTAAACACAAAATAATAGATTTCAACCCTTTCCCCAAGTTAAAAAAAACATTATTAGAGTATTTATTTATTTTTTTTGGAACATACACTATCTTATTATAGGTGGTAAAAGAATTAGAGTTTCTCTAGCATTCTGAATTTTGGGAAATATTAATTCATAACATTTTATAAAGATTCTTTAATGTAGTTTATTGAATAAGTGAAGTAGAACAGTATGATATAGAACAGTGATTTTCAACATGTGTTTAGATTAAGATTTGCTAAATATTAGTATGTGTTATTATAATATATATTTTATATTTTATAGTCAAATGAGTTAGGAAAATACAGGATTAATCACTCCAAGTGATTTCCTTCACTACAGGACTACAAAGAGCAGTTTTAAATAATCAATTCAGACCTAGTGCAGTGACTCACGCCTATAATTCTAATACTTTGGAAGGCTGAGGTTGGAGGTTGCTTGAGGGCGGGAGTTTGAGGTTATAGTAAGCTATGATTGCCCACTGTATTCTGGCCTGGATGACAAAGCAGAACCCTGTCTTTAAAAAAAATCAACTTTATTAAAAATGTTCTAAATTAGGGTATGTTCTAAAGAATTTTCCCAGGTTATTTGATCAACATATTCTTTCAGGTGACTTCTTTTTTTTTTTTTTTTTTCCATTTATTTATTTTATTGCATTTTAGGTTTTGGGGTACATGTGAAGAACATGCAAAATTGTTGCATAGGAACACACGTGGCAGTGTGATTTGCTGCCTTCCTCCCCATCACCTACATCTGGCATTTCTCCCCTTGCTATCTCTCCCCAGCTTCCCACCCCCCACCGTCCCTCCCCTATTTCCCCCCAACTAACCCCAGTGTGTAGTGCTCCCCTCCCTGTGTCCATGTTACTGGGTATATATCCAAAGGATTACAAATCGTTCTACTATAAGGACACGTGTACACGAATGTTCATTGCAGCACTGTTTACAATAGCAAAGACCTGGAACCAACCCAAAAGCCCATCGACGATAGACTGGATAGGGAAAATGTGGCACATATACACCATGGAATATTATGCAGCCATCAAAAACGATGAGTTTGTGTCCTTTGTAGGGACATGGATGAACCTGGAAACCATCATTCTCAGCAAACTGACAGAAGATCAAACACCGCATGTTCTCACTCATAGGCGTGTGTTGAACAATCAGGTGACTTCTTATAGGATCAGAATTCAAGAGAGGTCTCTTTAGGAAAATATATTTTTTTAGAAAGAGTCCTGGGTTAGCCATTTATAGCACGGCATAGCATAGCACAGTTGGATTTCACTATCTGGCATGAACTACCCATAGGACCTCATTTAGTCAATTAACCCTTTACGCTTTTTGTAATATGTCAACTATCTTCATATATTACATTTAGAAAATAAAAGATTAAAAATGAAAAAACTTTAAGAATACACCAAAATAAATATACACCACTTTTTAAACTATAACGAAATAACATACAGTTTGCATTATGGCTTTTGCGGGGACCTCAACATTCTACACTTCAGCTGCATATTAGAATAACTCTGGAAACTTTAAAAACAACCAATGTCCAGGCTTCTTCAGAAATCAATTAAATTAAGATCTTTGAATTAAGGCCAGACATTGATGTTTTTAAAAGCTCTCAAGATGATCCTAATGTACACTGAAGCTTGAGAAGCACTGCTACAGACTATCTCTCAAAGAAAAGAAATCAACTCTCAGCCTAACCAGAATTGTCCTAAAGGAATAAATTTTATCAGATAAGGAAGCATGTTCCTTATCTTTTAATACCTGTTATTTGATAAAACTTCGTGTCCTATGCTAGTTACTGGGCTTTATTTGATAAAGGTTCCTCATGATGTGGGACAGTATCTCAGAGTAGGTGAAAGCAGAGGTGGCTGGCCACAGAAAGAAGGGTGATGGTGCTGATTTAAGTTGACTTGATAGACAGGTGAGTGTTTTTCAGTCATAAAGTGGGATGTGGAGAAAATGTGTCATAATTGTCCAAGACGTCATATTTACATCTGGCCAATTCCTTCTCCTCCTCACCCACATACATCTTCATACAACTGTCCTAGAAATTTTGTTTTTCTCACATCACTGACTTGAAAAACATTAACCTGGAAAATTTATTTCAAATTCAGGACCTCTGGTGAGCATCACACTTACTATTTAAAATGTATTTAATGGTAAAAATGCAAGTACTGTCAGGAAGAAAAACACTGCAGTATAACTTCATTATTAACTTGGCACAAAAAATTAAGAAGAGAAAGATTTGAAAGATTTTGAACATCAGAAAAGAAAGCAATAAATACTGAGTAAGTATGAGATATGGAGGAAAACTGGCATATATTTAAGGAGCTTGAAGCATTTAGGGCAATTTTTACCTACTTGATAACTTATTACCTTCCTGAGACTTGTAAGAAATGTCAGTGTTGGACAGACAAAGCCACAGGGAGAAGAAAAGGCATGCAAAAGATTTGGGCCTGAATAATTGTGGTCTATATTAATTTCATATATCCTTTATTATCATCAAGACTCCAGGTCTTATTATGTATGAGATTATATTTTCTTATTCAGAAAAATATTTCCAGTGGATTTATTGCAACAAGTAGTTGAACTGTTTCTGGAAACGGTAGTAAAGAAATCATTTTAAAAGCATGGCTTTCCTACTTTTCAAATCTAAACCACACAACCACTATTAATTAAGTTTACAGATTTCCAAGTTCCTAACAGTCTGGTTTGGTTTGAGTTAAATGTATTTGTTATCTTAACAGCTTTTTCCTTTAAACAATTTTATTGTTCAGAATTACTTTATCTGGAAACCCTTGCTATTTCAGCAAGCCCTCATATCATAGGAGCCATGAATCAATAGCGCACTATTGAATTTTGAGAAATACTGACTAACCCTATTGCTACAGCACAGGATTTCCTTCTAACTAGCAATTAAATTGCCATGTAAGCTAACATCCATATTTCAAAATCATCACCATAATGTTAGCTTGTTTGATTCTTAGGCTTTCAAAATGTACTTACTGTTCAAATGTATTGTTATCAAAAGATAAAAATCACAAAACTAAATCCAGGCTTCCTCATCTCTAGCTTCTACTTGTCAAGTCATGGTAGCCTGAAAATATTTTATTATTGCTTTGAGAGTACAGAAGTGAGTTCTGGGTACCAAATAAAATAGAGATGTATTGAATGTAGTTGGTGTTATGATTCATACCTTAGTCTGCCTTAAACAGGGGCTTTGTGGTTTGAGATGTGGGTAGAAGAGTATAAGAGGAAGTACCTGAAAGCTATAGGCTGCGATGGGTTAAAGGGTATCAGAGGATCATAGAAATGGCAACTAGCTAGTAGTCCTGCTGAAACCTTGACTCTTGACACCCATTCACTAAAAACTAGTGACTAATAGGAAAATTAGTCACTGGTTTTACATTAGTTACACAAGTTAACATTTTTCCAGGCCTTTTCAGAGGATTGAGTTGCCAAAAAAATTACATTTAATTACAAAAAATTGCAGTCTCAAACGTTATTTATATGCAAATCACATTAAAACTAATATTAAGGCCAGTTATCAAGAGATAAAATAGCTCAAAGGGATACTTTGGTATTAGGGACAGTGTGAAGGATCAAGCCACCTGTTTTGCTGTGCTGTTTTGGTAGGATGGACTCTGTCTTATGAAATTTCCTCCACATAGAACAAGATAACCTCAAAATAACAAAACTTCAAATATTTGCCACCCCAAATCAATTTATATGTGCTTTGTGCTTTAGAACTCAGCATTTTTAAAAATTCACTTTCCCTCTGAAGTTATTGGCAAATGCAACAATCATTATTTGGTCTCAAGAGAGTACACCAATATTTAACTCTACCCAGATCTCCTCTAACAATAAAAAGGAATACTATAATTCACTGAAGTGAATAAAAATTATTGAAACACAAAGTTAAACCCTTGAAGATAAAAAGTATATCAGCATGTTCAATAATGTAATTTTTTCTGATAAGTAGAAATAGGTAGAAAGAGAGAAAAAGAGATCCTTAATTGATTACCAAAAATATGAAAAAAGGCATTAAGAGGTGTAACTACTTTAATAGAAGCAATGAAATTTCTGGCTCAGGAATCTATAAAATAGACTGCAGGAAATATGTAAATACCACTGCCTTCTGGCCTTCATTATTTCATATTATAAGCAATTTATTAATTGCGTGGCTGTTACTCTGCATGTTGAATTGTTTCTCTCTTATTGTTTTTGAATAATTTCTCTTTGTTTTTCAGCAATTTGACTTTGATATATCTAGTTCTAGATATTTTTGTGTTTATACTATATAGGAATTGTTTAGCTTCTTGGATCTGTAAATTAATATTTTTGAGGCTTGTTTCTTCAAATATTTTTCTGCCCCACCATTTTTCTCTCGATCTGGCAGTCACATTAGATTCATGCTGATATGCTTGATATTTTCTTACAAGTCTCATAAATATTTTTTCTCCCTATTCTTTTTTCTTTTTCTTTGATTTGTTTCTTTCTTTTTCTTTTCTTTCTTTCTTTTTTTTTTTTTTTTTGAAATCAAGTCTCACTATGGTGCCCAGGCTTGTCTTGAACTCTGGGTTCAAGCGATTCACCCACTTTGGCCTCCCAAAATGCTGTGAGTACAAGCATGAGCCACTATGCCCGGCTTCTCCCTAGTTTTTAGACTGAATAATTTTCACTGGTCAATTTCAAGCCTATTGATTCATTTTTTTTTTCTGTCAGGCTCAAGCCTGTCTGGTAAATTTTCTGTTTCATTTATTGTACTTCTCAACTCTGAAATTTCTATTTCTTTTTTTTTTTAAGATGGGGTTTCACCATGTTGATCAGGCTGGTCTTGAACTCCCGACCTCAGGTGATCCGCCTGCCTTGGCCTCCAAAGGTCTTGGATTACAGGCATAAGCCATCATGCCCGGCCAACTCTGAAATTTCTATTAGGTTCTTTTTTTATGCATTCCTATGTATTTCCTGAGATTCCCTATTTTCTGAGTTATTGTTATCACAATTAAATTATTTAAACATTATTTTCTTTGGTTCTTTGAATATAGTTATAACAGCTAATTTGAAGTCTTTTTCCTTGAATCCAATATCTAGGTTTCCTTATAGTGTCTTTTTTTAATCCCAAGTACTAGCCACACTTTTAGGTTTCTTTTCATGCCTTAAGAATTTTTGTTGAAAAATCAGACATTTTAGACAACATAACAACCCTGGATTCCAACCTTTTTCCTCTGTGTTTTTATTGTTGCAGTTTGGTTCATTTCGTTGTCTGTTTAGAAACTTGTAAATACTAAATATGTGTCAAAAGCAAGAGGATTAACTTAAATGGGCCCTGATTAGCCAAATCTGGGAAATGTGAGAATCAAAATAAACGATGTAATTGCAATAATATAATACATTAAAATTGATAAGTTCATGGAAAAAGAGGGGAGGGCTCTTAAGAAAGTCTTGACTTCTGACAATTACATGGAGCAATAAGAAATCTTGTCTTTTGCTAGTGGGAATGAAAACTGAAATAGTCACTTTGGGAGACAATTTGGCAGTTTCATGTAAAATTAAACATAGACTGATATAACCTGGCAAGCCACTTTTAGGTATTTATCTATCTGGTTTGAAAACTTATGTCAATCAAAATTTTGCCTTTGAATATTTACAGAAGTTATCTCCAAAACATGAGAGTGGCCAAGATGTGTTTCAGAAGATGAATGGATAAAATAACCTGTTATACATCTGTACAATGGAATTAAATTCAGTAATAAAAGAAATAAACACGATGACATTAATAAATTTTTCATTTATATTGCTAAGTCAAAGAAGCTTTTGTGAAAAGGTTATATATCATATCAATCCATTATATGACATTTTGGAAGAGGCAAAACTATAAAGACAGAAAACTTATCAATGGTTTCCAGGAGTTTAGGAAGTATTGTGTAAGTGAAGCACAGGAGATTTTATCGTAGGAGGGTAAAACTCTTGTGTGATACTGAATTCATCAAACATGTAGAACTTTAAATCCAAAAAATAAAATTTAATGTATGCCAATTTAACCAGGGAGGTCAAGGAATCCCAGAATGGAATGCAAATTGTGGTAAAATAATCTAAATATATTAAAATGTGTGACATCACTGAAGAAATTAGGGTGAAAAATTGCTCACCCAAGTGACTTTGGAGACAAGTGGAGATAGTAACACTGTGGAAAATGTGAACTGTGCATAAATACTGTACTCTGGCTGGCGAAGTTGTTTCTCATAGGTCTATGAGTTAGCAATTCTGAAACCACTGTATATCCATATTAGGACTGAACAAACACATAAACAAATTATAGGTAATGAAAGCCTTTTTTTCCCTCACAATCAGGGGAGCAGGAATAGAACAAACCTTTTAATACCAAATTAAGTTGGAGACATCAGTATAAACTCATGTTTAATTTAATAATGATTAAAATTTGATAGATATATAAATACTTATAAATATGTGTGTATACATAGGGCATAATAGAAACAAAATTCCAAATTGTGTCTTCTGAAAAAGCCTAGAAGCAATAGTATCCCAGTAGCAATGAGCATACTGAGAACCGTGCATGATCTTAGTTTCTAATAGAAAAGAATAGGGATCCTTGGAAAAAATGGATCATTACAAGTCTAGGGTAGCAAATATGCAAGATGAGCCTAAACAATCTGGTAATACCAGATTGTAAGGAAGTGCTTAAAAAACAAACCAATGATATCAGCCTTAGGAAAGAATTTATGACAAAGTCCTCTAAAGTAATTGCAACAAAAACAAAACTGATAAATGGGACCTAATTAAATTAAAAAGCTTCAGGACATCAAAAGAAACTGTCGTTGGAGTAAACAGAAAACCTACAGAATGGGAGAAAATGTTTTCAAACTATATCTCTGACAAAGTTCTAATATCCAGAACCTAAATAATTAAACAAACAACTATCAAATAACCTCATTAAAAATGGGCAAAAGACATGAACAGACAAATAAGACATGCAAGTGGCCAACAAACAAATGACGAAATGTTTAACATCATTCATCATTAGAGGAAAGCAAATAAAAACAGTAAGGAGATATCACCTTGACAGAATGGCCATTATTAAAAAGCCAAAAAAAAAAAAAAACAAAACAAAAAACAAAAACAGATGCTAGAGAGGATATGGGAAAAAATGAAAGCTTATATGCTGTTAATGGGAATGTAAATTAGTTCAGCCACTATGGAAAGCAGTTTGGTGATTTCTTGGATAACTTAAGACAGTACTATCATGACTTAGCAATCCCATGAGTAGGTATACAATAAAAATAAAATAAATCACTTCACCAAAAAGACACATGCACTAGTATATTCATTGCAGCACTATTCACAATAGCAAGACATGGAATCAACCTAGATGCCTATCATTGGCGGATTGGATAAAAAAAATGTGGTACCTATACACTATGGAGTACTACACAGCCATAAAAAAAGAATAAATCATGACCTTTGCAGCAACATGGATGCAGCTGGAGGTCATTGTCCTAAGCAAATTAACACAAGAATGGAAACCAAATGTCTCATGTTCTCACTTATGTGTGGGAGCTAAATATTGGGTACTCAAGGCTATAAAGATAGCAGTAATCAACACTAGGGACTACTAGAAGCCAGAGGGAGAGAGGAGTTTTTCAAGGGTTGAAAAACTACCTATCAGGTACTATGTTCACTACCTGGGTGATAGGATCAATCATAACCCCAACTCAGCATCATTCAATATACCTATGTAATAAACCTTCACAGTACTCCCTGAATCTAAAATAAAAGTTGAAATCATAGAAAAGAATAAAATATGTCAACGAAGTATAGGAGCCAATTGAAATACCTCTTAGTGACAAAGCTAGAACAAATTGGGCCAAAAAAAAAAATAATGTAGAACTGGGCTCTAACCTGAAGTAAAAATAAGTATCTATGAATTCATACTGGTAATAAATAAATGACTGAATAAATACATGAAAAGGAAAGGATAGACAAACCTCCATATAGAAGATTTAAAAACAATTTAGATATACCTTCCTTCAGAAAGTAGGTTGTGTGTAATGACTTTCTTCCAAATAGTAGCATATAGAAAGAGGAGAAAGGAGTAACTATGCGGTTGAGGAACCTGAACAAACCCTATCCTAGCCATGTGATCAAGGTTAACATCAATGGTGAAAAGTCGTGTTAATAGCAGGGACACTTGGCATAATATAATGTAGTGGCAATTTACCTCTGTGGTCTTCTTTCTCAAAAGCTAAAACCAGGTCTAGTCATTACACAAACATTAGCCAAAACAAAATTGATGAATATTCTATAAAATACTTGATTAGTACCCCTTAAAATTATCAAGGTAATCAAACACAATGAAAATCTGAGAAACTGTCACCATATAGGGACATCTAAGGAGACATGTTGACTAAATATAACATGGTATACTGGATGAGATCCTGGATTAGAAAAAGAATGTTAAGGGCTGGTGCAGTGGCTCACACCTGTAATTCCAGCACTTTGGGAGGCCGAGGTGGGTGGATAACCTGACGTCAGGAGTTCAAGACCAGACTGGCCAACATGGTGAAACCCATCTCTACTAAAAATACAAAAATTAGCTGGGAGTGGTGGTTCATGCCTGTAATCCCAGTTACTTGAGAGACTGAGGCAGAATTGCTTGAACCCGGGAGGCAGAGGTTGCAGTGAGCCAAGATCATGCCACTGCACTCCAGACTGGGTAACAGAGTAAAATGCCTTCTAAAAAAAAATTAGACAAAAACTAAATAAACCAGCTAATGTATGGACTATATTTAGTGTCAATAGTCAATTATCAATGATCAAAAATGTATCATCTAATGCAAGATATTAATATCAAAGCAAAATAATTGTGATAAATAAAAGAACTTGGAAATTGTGATAAAAGATCTTGGAAAGTTCTCTGCAAATATAAAACTATTCTATAATTTTTTTAAAAAAAACAGAAAACTGGATAAACTTTAGTAGGAAAAAGGATCTTCATGTAGTTCCAAGGAGTGCCGCACCAATTGTTTTTCATTACAAAGAAGTAAAGATATTTTTATGACGGAGAAATCTAGAACATATCAACTTAACCAAGTGATGAATTTTTTCCTTGCCAGAAACTGAAAAATTACATGCCATATGCTTTTTGATACGCTATACAGAGGATACAACATCATTTATGCTATGATTCTGACAAAAATATCTATTATGAATTTAATTATGAAGAAACTATTAGACAAATTCCAACAAAGTGACATTTCATAAAAATAACTGTGAAATTTCTTAAATATGTAGAAACTTTATTAGCTGAAGTTCTGCAAGTTAAAGTATTAACTTTTTTACCTAATGGTAATATTTTACCATAGAGATTTTGAAAAGGGCTTCTTAGAATATGTGGCTTTACTTATGTAAATCTAAGATCTCTTGAGCAGGATCACTGTGATTGAGTGGGAGAAAAGGATACATATTTTGATGAGTTAATGTTTCCCTGTGTAGGTACAATAAAAAAAAATAAAAAATAAAAAACTCTAGGAATTTGGATTGCGTAAGTCAGAGATTAGCAGGCATAGTGTCAGTGATGTAAACAATTAACACTTAAAGTTTACCTAATACTAAAGTATTGCATTGACTTCAAATATAAGTATGACCAAAAGCTTTCTTTTACTTTATGATCTAGATATAAAGTGTCTTTCAATGATTTTTCTCTGTTCCTACCATAGTCAATTTAACCACAGGGAAACTGGACATGTGAAAAATTATGGAGCATACTATTTTTTGTAAATAGAAGTGATTATTCATCTTTTAAAAATGTAAAACTGACATAATTTTTTAAGTATAAAAATTAATTTTTGAATTAACAGAATGACCAACCATGAATATTATGTGTGACTAGAAAGGTAAGGCACTACTCTGCAACATCATTTTATCTGGCTAGGTAGAAGAGCTTGTAGTTTTTTATTCCGAACAATTTTCTTAATTGGATCTTTAATATCAGCCATTTTTTATATTTTTAGAATGTTCTATACAGACAAAAATGTAAAGACACCTTCTTCCCACTACCATGTTTTTGTCTTATTTTGTTTTCAGTATTATCAAATTTCAGAAAACCTATATATTTCACACGTGCTGTAAATAATCTGATCTTGTAAAATAGCAGATGTTGTGTTCTTACTATCAAATATTACAATTATATTGCTGTGTTTGAAGTGAGTTTTCTTCTTTCTTTCAACTTTGTGATCTCTTTCCAAGCACACAACAAAGACTCCCTAGAACGGGTTGACTGGGTTATTTGACTTTGCCCTAAGCTTTCCAAGTCCCCCTGTGGCTGATTGTAAGAGGCACTGGGAAAAAAAGAAAAATGCCTTTTACCAGCTAGTGCTGAGGAGAGAAATAACACAGACACCTTGAGACTTATGTTCAATTAACCTTCCCTGCCTCTCAGCGTTTTCACAGCAAAACCACTAACTTCCACAAAAGCTGTAAGCAATTCAACAAATATTTACAGAACTCCTAGTGGGGTGGAAGACACTCTGCCAGAGCCAGAAAGGGAGAAGTAAAGGGAAGGAGGAAACTGATGAAGAGAGGGGACAAGAGTCTAAAAGTCTGAATTTGAGAGTTAAATAAAATAGGTTAAAGAATTTTAACTCTTTCCTGTATTGATCTATGAACTTCAGCACGTTGACATCTATAATTACTTTTTCTGATTTGAATAAGGCTAAAGGGATTTATGTAAAATGAAATGAATACCTTTTTAGTTTTAAATATATCAATAACAATAAAAATTCAAGTTAAACAAACAATAGAATTAATAAGTATAATATTTAAATACCAAAAATGTATTGCCTACTAACTCGTTACTGAGAATAAGAATTGAATCAAACTAGTACTGGGAACCACATCAGAATTTAGAAAGATGGAAAAAACTTCCTAAGAGGAGATGAATCATATAGATTGAACTAGATAGAGATCAAAATTCTAGGATTTCTGGTGGAACTGACTTTATAAAAGTTAGCTATAAGAGTGCCTGGATAGTGTGCCAGAGACTGATCATAGCATTATTTTATTGAACTGCAGTCTGGATGGCAGCCAAACATTTGATAGCAAAATATAAGAGAATATGAAATAAGTGGTCAAAGGAAGCATAGATTACTCACAGATGAGAAACCTAGAATAATTTATTAGCTGGAAAGCTTATACAGGAGAGGTAGCACTGAGTTGAGCCTTAGAGATAACAGTGTTGGTAACTGAGGCAGGGAATGGGTGAGGACTTGATCAATGTCAATTATATGGGCACAGTATATACTGCAGAAATATGAAAGTATTAAAGAAATGGTAGATATGCCAGAGGGTCACAGTATGTTAATGTAATCAAGGATAAGTCTACATGTATAGAGGGCAGAGAATGTTGCACAGGTAACCGTGGAGAAAGCCAATATAAGGGAAAAAAATTAAGCCTAAGGACTGAACCCTGGGGAATACCAACATTTAAAGTTGAGAAAAGTTATAGATCTATAGACAAATGAACAGTGAAAATAAAACATCTATAAAACAAGAAATAAATCAGAATGGGTTGGAAAGTAAAAAACAAGAAGAAAGTAACAAGAAAGAAAAGTGAGTATCTGTAGCAAATGATGCTAAGGTTGGAATAAAAAGGAAACAGATAACTGACAGTAAATTTAGCCAAATGGATGTCTTTACTAATTTGGAAGGACTGGTTTAATTGGTTGGTGTAGGTGAAAACCTCCACCAGTTTCTAGAGAAGAAAGTGGAGAAATTCAAGACAGAAAGTATTAACTGGCAACTTTCCCATAAGATTTGATTGTGTTATAACTTTCTATACTAAAAAAAAAAAAAAAAGAAAGATATAGTAAAAAAAAATGGCTGTAAATGGAGGGAAGAGAGAAATTATAGTCTGCATGTATACTGAGAGTAATCATCATTGTCGTTGACTAGGAAGAGTGCTCTAAAAATGTTTGAGATTCAAGTTGGAAATCAATGTAGCAATAGTCTAGGAGAGATATGATGGGTTTGAACTACAGCACTGGCATCGGAAAAGAAGGAAAATGGAAATACAAGTAAGACAATGTCGAAATAGAATGACTAAAGTTTAGTGATTGGCTTTAGAGGGAAAGTAAGTGGTAAAGAAAATGCTACAATATTTAGCTTTTGGATTTGGTTGATGCCATAGTTCAGAAACAAAACGTAGGCAGTAATTGGTGACAGCTGAAGTGCCTGGCTTAGAACAATCACACAACCTCTGAGATCAGCCTCACTTCACTTAAATGAGCTTACAATGGTTAGATGTTTCTCAAATGGCCTAAAGTGAGCTAATTAGAGGAATTCTCCCTGATTTTGCAAACTGGAACTAGGAAAAAAGATTCAGTTAAAACGCCAAAATTTGAAGCTCAAATATGAATCCTTTGGACTAAATAGCTGTCCTCCTCCCCACTGTAAATTTATATGTGGAAGTCCTAATCCCCTATGTAATATTATTTGAAGCTGGGGCTTCTGATGGTTACCAGATCATGAGGGTAGAGATTTCGTAAACAGGATTAGTGCCCTATATAAGAAGAGACACAAGAAAGATGATCTCTTTCCCTTTCTATCATGTGAGAATAACAGCAGTATGCAGGCTGTCTGCAAACGAGGTAGGAGACCCTCACCGGGAACCAAATGAGCTGACACCCTAGTCTTGAAATTCCCAGCCCCTAGGATGGTGAGAAACAAATTTCTGCTGTTTATGCCACTCAATTTATAGTATTGTGTTACAACAGACTGAGCAGACTAAGACAATGGAAATCAGAAATTGTTGGCAATCACCTTCCTTACCCTATGAAGTGAATGGGTTTTACTGGATTTCATAAAACTGGCACTTATAAAGAAGGTGGGAAAACAAGGATATGAACACTTAACTATGGTTAGTCTAGTCATACCACAGTATATGTCCAATAAATTCCTCTTTAATTTTAGTGGAAATAATTTGTAATCCAAAAAGGACATGATGATTGAGTGGTATTATTTAGTAAGCTAAATTTTGCGAATACTATATTTAAGATATCAACAATAGCTAATGGATTTTAGAAATGCAGACCTGGAATTCACAAATGAGTTCAGAACTGCAGTTTCATACTTTGGACTACTGAGGGTATAGTCAAACTATTGGGGAAGAACTGTGCTCTTACTTCTGTGGGTAGGCATGGTAGAAATATTTTTAAATGTGTGTATTGAATCATACTGTAGAATATATACATCAGAAGAACAGCTGACTAAAGTCTACAGAAGATAAAAGTAATCAGAAATGTAAGGAGACCAAAAATGCAGTTGTCATAGAAAGTGAGGGTGTAATAATTTGGGGGAAGCAAATGTACTTAAGTGTGTGAGATTTTCTTCAAAGAAGTTAACTGTGATGAGCACTATCATAAAACCACTGGTTTTGAGAAAGCAGTTTTAGTTTTACTAGTAGGTACAAATGAGGAGATAAGATCATTAGGTTAAGTTGGTATATGCATTGACAAAAAGGAGACAGTAAGCAAAAAGTACATTTGTAAGTAATATCAAAAGCAAATATAGTAACAAGAGGGAAAATTCAAGGGTGAAAGAAAAATATCTTCCACCCTTAAATATCTTTCCACCCTCAGTAGGAGTTATGCTTAAGCATATTTTTTAGATGAAAATAAGGAAAAACAAGATAAAAGGAGAGATTGAACATATAAAACTATGACCAATAGGGCATGGATAAGATTACCAATATGAGAGGGAGAATTAGCATTAGAAAGAAGGTGGGCCATGTCTTCTGTTAGAGGAAAGATGACCAACTGCAGTTAAAAGAAAGGTAGAGAGATATTTTAAGGTAAAAGAGTGAGGGAATGCCTGCTTTGAGGACCATAATTTTGAGAAAAGTGACCAGAAATAGAAACATGAAAATACTGACAAGGATTTAGATTATTTATAGTAGCAAATAGGGTAAAGAATTATCCAGAAATGAACATGGTATGCCAATTTTTTTTTCCTTGAAGCTGATCCTTCATTTCCAACTGCTTTAAAAGATAAAACATCCAAGGACTGTGCCATAAAAGGATACTAAGAGAGGGAACATATACTGGGATTTGCTTTGTGATCCACATCCTGAAGAGGGTGCCTCTGAATCCTATACCACAAGGAAAGACTGAATTTCTCACATGAGAGTGAGCCTTTCTAGAATGTTACCTTGGTATGTGAACAAGAGAAAAGGGCTATGAATTTGCTGATGAAAGCTTTTCCATAAGAGATGATCGATTTTTAGAGAAAATTGATAGCTACTATGGGGCAACCAAACTTGTATTGTCCTATCCTTATAACAAAGAGTTTCTGGAATGAGTCGCTATTTTCATTTACAATAGAACATATTATGGAGCTTAGAATACTAGAAACATTTGCTACAGCGAATTTTAAACAAATATGCATGTATATAAAATACCATCGGTTTACAAGTTATGGATCACCTTCAAGTTTACTCCTGGTTCTTTGTTTGAACCCTGAATCAACAGAAAAGCACATTTGCTCTCCAGGCTATGACTCTGATACACGGAGACATTGTAATTGCTCCACATTCCTGAGTAATCATTTTCTGATGGGTTTATTGCCACCTCTGCCTTATCAGGGCATGGCACTGTTACGGACCCTGGTGATAAATTACCCTTTAGAGAGGGATAAGACAGTGCCACTTTAACAAGCGCAGTAAAGCACTTTTTATATTAGGAGAGTTCAGTGCATTTCCCATTCATCATACACCCTCAGTGATTTTACACAGATTTTACACTGTTGATTAGCTCATTAGTGGGGTTAATTGGATACATTAACTGGCAGAATTACAGCTTGACTATGAACCAGAGGCTGCAGCATTATAAATGACAAACCACAGACATGCATGGCCAGCCTGAAGGAAGTTCTTCTCTTTGATTAACTTTCATTAGATTTTAATTCTTTTCCCCTCCCCACTCCTGCAATTGACTCCACATGAATATTTACTATGGATTGTGTAAGTGAATAGATGACACTAATACACATTTCCAAGCTTGTCCTCTCCTTCTAAAGTGACTCCCTGATAAATAATAAGAAAAAGTGCAATTTAGAAAAGTGATAAAAATAGCCTGTGGGAAACCAAGAAATGATTGTTGTCTAGAAATTTAATAAATTCTCTTCTTATGAAAGCCATGTTCTTATTGAATTGTTGATTATACATAGTGGGAATTAATCTTTCTCTCATGGACTGTACATCAGAATCACAGAAAAAGCATTTAAAAATACAGACTCCTGGACCCTGCCCTTAACCCATTAAATAAAAACTTCTGGAGGTATGTCCAGGAATCTTTATAATTAAGAAATTCCTCAGGTGATTCTTACACAGTGAGTTTGGCACTGTGGTTAAAATAGCATGTCAGTTTACATTAAACATCAAGTAGTGTGGAATATTGATTTAATTAAACGAATTAAAGAGATACGTTACCATTTGAAGAAAGGCCACGAAACAAGACAAAGCTTTCTTTGTAGCTCGAATTCTGTACCAGATACAGAATCTAAAGTGTTCGTGAAACTTTCTAAGGGGCTCTTAATCTATATTTCCTTTTTTTTTTTTTTCACTTCTACTAGTTATGGCTACCATTATGAAAATAACTTTTTGGTTTTATCCTTTTCCTAAGAAATTATATTTGCCTCATTGAAACTCTAAGAGCAGAGAAGATGTAAAACTTACATTTTTGATTTGTTTGAGTGTGAGGTAAGATGATGTTTGTCGGGCCTGCTGTGTAGCGTTAGATCTTCTATTCACTTGTGAGACAACTTAGGACGTTCCAACTGCTCTAGGCCTCAATTCACTATTCATAAGTTGGAAATCAATTGTATCTCATGTACCAGGCTAGCTATAAAGACTATATGACATTTTACCTGATTCTTTGTGCATTTGTGAGAATGGCAGAAGTTGAAAAGGGTCATCTCCAAAGGAGGGGGACAGTCAGAGTCTGACCAGTTAGGCAGCTAATTCACAAAGTAGAGGGTATTTAAAAAGTAAGAGGCTGGGTGCAGTGGCTCAATACTTGGGGAGGCTGAGGCGAGAGGATCACCTGAGGTCAGGAGTTCAAGACCAGCCTGGCCAACATGGCAAAACCTTGTCTCCGCTAAAGAAATACAAAAATTAGTCAGACACAGTGGTGCACATGTGTAATCCCAGCTATTCAGGAGTCTGAGGCAGGAAAATCACTTGAACCTGGGAGGCAGAGGTTATGATGAGCTGATATTGAGCCACTGCACTCCAACCTGGGTGACAGAGCTTGACTCTTGTCCCAAAAAAGAGCATTTCCTATGAATAATACAGGCAACATATATGGAAAAACAATCTGGGATAAAAGGAAACCTGTTGATGGTTGTAGCTCACTTCACCTCTGCCTGCTACCCTTCAGGCAGACAGGAACAGCAACCATATAAACTGTCAGTTGTAAAGGCAACCACTTAATGAGAAGACTGGAGAAAAGGATTGGTTTGCAGAAGCCAAAAACACAACCACAGGAATAGGATGAGGAGGAAGAAGAAAACTAAAAACTCTGTGGGTTTTTGGAGGAAAGAAAGCCAGAAGTGCCAGAAAGGGCAAGATAAAATGTCATAATATCGGTGGGTCAGGGTGTGGTTGTGTAAAAGAAATATTATTAGGAAAATCTACCTAAAAATGCATGGGAGGAATTACTAAGTTATCATGCAGGAGGGACTTCCATAAATGATTGATTGATTGATTGAGACAGAGTCTCACTCTGTTGCCCAGGCTGGGTGCATTGGCTTAACCTGGGCTCACTGAAAACTTCACTTCCTGGGATCCAGTGATTCTCCCACCTCAGCCTCCTGAGTAGCTGGGACCATTGACTTGGGCCACCACACTCAGGTGATGTTTCTATTTTTGGTGAAGATGGGGTTTCACCATGTTGCTCAGGCTGGTCTCAAATTCCTCAGCTCAGGCAATCTGCCCACCTTGGCCTCCCAAAATACTCAAATTAGAGGTATAAGCCACTGCACACCTGACCTGATAAATGATTTAAGCAGAACTGAACCCAAAGGATTCATTCATAGTGATTTTACGTTCTAGAATTTAGTACTAGAAGTGCACTCCAGATCATGATAAACCTCTTATTTTACCTGAAATAAAATGTATCACGATGAAGATTGCTACTGAAATTTCATTATGTGAGTTGAAGGCAAATGCTCTCAGTGCTTTTCTGTAAGAGGAAAGTAAAACTTTTAAGAGTCATTGTGACTTTTTTTAACAGGACATTGTGATGTTTTTAGGTAGCCTAAAGCCCATGAAATTGTAGCCCAAGCTCCACACACTTCAGAGAGTACTATGTTTAAGAAACTTTAGGTGTTTTGGCATATTGTAACTTTTAAGACAAATTATTATTTCTTCTATGTAAGAGATTGCTTTCAGGCATTTGTTTTAATATCTTTGATTGTATAATATTTTGTTTTAAAATATGTTAATGAACTATTAGGTAATAATGGGCCTAAATGTAACAATGTTATTTCTTAAAACTTAAGAAGTTTCCAAGCATATATATATATATATATATTTTAAAATTTTTCTCATAATGTGAGAGCCAAATAAAATGTTACCTAGTAAACAAAGTTCTTTCTGCTCAATCAGATCTCTTTCTTTCCTGAACTTCAATCACATGCTCTTCATGCACTTTATGAGTCACTTATTTCATGTTCTGTCACAGCTATTCGCATATTAACTTTATCTTTCTTCCTAGAATATCTATTTCCGAGAGAAATTATGTCTAATAAATTATAAAATAGCCACACTGCTAATGATTATAATTCTCATAATACACATAAAGATCTGTCAAGAGCAAAGTGTGAACCCAACAGAACATGGATTCTGATTAATATTGATTACACACTCTTTCTAAATTCATACAATGAATTCAACAGATCTCAAAGCCTTGATAAAAATGTATGAATACACATGAATATTAACTTAACTGTTTTTATATCTTAGTGGAGTCTAAAATGATAAAAGTAAGGATAAATAAATGCATATTGTGAAATGTGTTAAACTAGAGAATTGGGGTATATTCTTGAGTATATTGTAGGTTACTCTTGGCCATGCAGAGAAATGAAAACAACCTGAAGGAAAATAGACTAGACACAAATTGAACAATGTATTGAAATGTAATCCCACAGCAAAACAAATATATATTTATGCAAAATGTAAGAGAAAATACCATTTTATTTCTGTTCTGGAAGGCAAGTGAGAACCAACGAGGAGTGCTAAAGGTCAGAAAAAAAGCAGCAAATGTATTTAAAATATAAAGTATCTCAATTTGCATTTCTCTATTCTAAAAACTTTATTATTTCCCATCTTCTACATTGGAGTTCACACTTAATTTCTCCTGGATACGCTAGCACAATCACATAGGACAGAAGCCAATCACCGAGGGCAGGAGGAGCATTGAGAGAGGAAACTCCACAAACGAGTGGCGGATAGAAATGATCCTGTTGCTTTTTATCTGCCAAAGGGCCTGGCTGGACACTTTGGACGCACAAAATGAGTTTTGTATCTCTATTACAGAGATATGATTTTCTTCGCTTCTTTATCAGTTGATTCATTACCCATTGATTCCGGGGCCCAAATTTCAACCTCAGGCTACTTTGCTGGAGCTCTGCCACTGTTAAAAGCTATGCATAATCTTCTTTCTAAGCCCAGAATCTTTACCATACTCCTTTCTACCTGTTGGCAAGGAGGCATCTCCAAGCAAAATAAGCCAATGAGTTTTAGATAGCTGACTACATCTTGTCACATCTTGAGACCCTGCTTCAACTGGAGTCCATTGAAATCAATACCAGTGTGACATTCTAAGCCATCACACCCATTTAAATGTCATTTAAATTTGAGGAAAGTAAACCAATGACAGATCAGTTAAAATATTGAATATATCTTCTTGAAACTCAGTATGTTCACTCATGAATCACTCTTTCAATTTTCTCATTTCATTGAACAAATCTGCCTGAAAATTAGTATAAATAGCAATACTCAGAAATATAATAAATGGACTTATCATTGCTTAATATTTATAAAATATAAGCATGGATAAATACATGGATAATATAGTAACAAAAACCAAACTGGCTAACTGCAGTATGGAATCTAAATCTTGTTTCTTCAGAGTTAACTTGTCCTTTGGAAAACTTCATTTCCTAGCATAAGACCTAATCCATAATAGGCACTCTATAAATGTTTGTTGCAAGGGTAAGTGTGATTGTCTATGCTAGAAGTTATTACCAAACAGAAATAAAATACATCAATAAGGCAGAATAGGCTCATATAGTAAATAAATAGCTTCAGCTGAAAAAAAATTCAAACTACAATATTAATTTCAAAAGCACAGTATGCTGATAATGAAATACATGTAGATTTAATTTTGCCGGATTTAAGTAGTTTAGTTAGTTTGAGTACAATCCTTGAATAATTTAACTGGAGTATAGTTTCATTAGTTATAGTATATAGTTTGGGTCAAGTATAGTAGAATTTAGTTGTGGTTTGCAAGAATAAGTGTATATAGATGGTTGTGTGTGTGTGTGTGTGTGTGTGTGTGTGTATGTTTCATTACATGATACACGTCTGCATGTCTTTGAACCCAAGGATAACAAACAGGTTCCATATTGTTTACAACACAGATTTATTGGGAGTGCCTGTCTAGAGCAGTGGTCTCCGAAGTTTTTGGCACAAAAGACCGGTTTCATGGAAGACAATTTTCCTAAGGATGGAGTCGGGGAAATATTTTCGGCATGAAACTATTCCACCTCAGACCTTCAGGCAGTGATTAGATTCTCATAAGGAGCACCTGACCAAGTTCCCTTCCATGTGCAGGTTACAATAGGGTTTACAGTGCTATTCGAATCCAATGCTGCTGCTGATCTGACAGGAGGCAGAGCTCAGGTAGTAATGCTTGATCGCCTGCCACTGACCTCCTGCTGTATAGCCTGGTTCCCAACAGGCTACTGACTAGTAAGGGTCCATGGCCCAAGGTCTGGGACCCTTAGCCTAGAGTATTACATTAAAAAGTTGTATAACCCTGTGTTTGGACTCAATAGAAAAGCTCCAAGTTGAAGTTTTAACATCTACCAAGAAGTTGGGGGAAAGTGGTAGTATGTGTGGAGTGTAGTCCTATTTCTACACTTCCTGGAACTGGTGTGAGCTCTCTTTAGTATTTGGGGTAAAACAAAGATAAGTTCAAGAAATACATACATAAAACTAAAAATGCATTTCTTTTATTCAATTTATTTCAGAAATTGAATTAAATAAAAACAAATCCAAGTGTATACAATATTAGGCTTTTATAATCCCTACTTTTAAGCTGCCTTGAGTTGTAACTATAGCTTGAATATGAGATCTTTAATGTCAAAAGCATTGATGATTTTGCATATGAACTAGGATCAAGTTGCAAATACAAAGTTGAGTAAGAGACAGTCACTCCTCTCAAGGATTTAGAAGATGCTTCTGGCCACAAATAGTGCCAGCCTAAAAAGTGTAGAGAGCTTAATACAAACACTATTAGCAAAAACTGGCATTCGGCAGTGTTATCCACATATGTAGTTATTCAGCATATGTATCTACTTACAGTCCTCTGAGAGAAAGGAATTAGGACATTCAGCACAGCCAGATAATAATTCATTCAGTCTTGAGACCAAACAGCCATTTTGTGCATATTCTACTCCTGTGTTTTCTTCCAGAATTGTGAATGTCATTCTGTCTCTCATTGCTGGCTCCATGCTGCCCTAGATCACAGTGCTTCTTGAAGGCTGCTAGAGAATGAACAATTTTGTTTCTATTCCCAGGATAACATCTGTAGGAAAACAACTCAGGCAGATATGTTCAGTTATGCAAGCAAGTACCACTTTCTTTTTATCTTCAGAAAGTCATTTGAGGCATGATTATGCAGCACCTGCCAAGATGTTATTGGGTGTTTCTTTCCCTCTTAGGAAGATGTAGTTCTAATGACCCTAATTGTATTGGAAAGGAAAAGCGTCGTGATTAGACGGTTATAGTCGTGCTTTGGAAGGCAGATTTCTGGTTGAGACTTTTTATTTTCACTACAGCTTGTTCATGTAAATGAGAAAAAAATGCCACACTCACACAAATCCTCCAAATAAAATGACCCATACTGAGTATGTCGATCTGGATTTTATCTTCCCCAAAATGGATTAATCTCTACAAAATGTCCAATCTTCCCAACCATTCCACTATCTTTCTGTTGTAATTAAACACCTTTAATGTAAATTACTATATTTTACTATGCTAAATTGCACTTACCTTTTATTCTTTTGCCTTATAGTGAAAAGCATTTTCTTCATTAAAAATAGAGAACTGAATATTTTAAGCTTTGCTATGTCATCTCTTTTACTACCCATATGTGCTCATTAGCCATTTCATAACCTGTGAATTGCTTACATTCCATCAGCTGAGATTGCTGATGCTGCCTTTGCAGTGCTACATGATCTCGTTTTATATCCAATATCTGTCTCATTTGAATTCTTCTCTAGATAGGATAACCTTCTCACTAAAATGTGCTTCATTTGATCTCCCCTTTACTGTATGGAATCCCCTCTTTGCTTCATATTTTGCACTTGGCCCTTGAGATTCACTCTCCAACTGTCTTTATCCTATTCTGTGTGCCAGTACTTGACTTTTCTGTTCTGCAGCAGGTAGATTTCTTTTCAAGACTTACAGTTACATTTGTTCAGTAGAAAACGCCAACGAGAGAGAGTGGGTGTGCACAGATAACTGCCATTGCATTTGAATCTCTCTATTAGCTTGTGGTTACCAGTGGCTGGTTCCTTTACTGCAAGCCACAGCAGGAGTTGGGCATCACCCTCCTATAGATGCAGGTCCTGCCATTTTCAATCCTAGGAGAGGCAGATATGGCCAGCTATTGCCAAAGCATGTGATACTTCACCTTCCTTCTTCATCTACCACAAGTGTGTCTATACAGTGGTAAAATGTCCTTTATTAAACCCTTTCTGTGAGCATTTTTAAGTATGCAATATATATTTCCTGCTAGATCTCTGCTTGCCTCACCCTAATCAACATCAGCAAAGACTGAGAAGAGAAAAAATGAAAATTTGGAAAGGCTGGGTACAGTGACTCACGCCTTAAATCCCAGAACTTTGGGAGACCAAGCTGGGCAGATTGCTTGAGGCAAGGTGTTTGGGAACAGCCTGGCCAATATGGTGAAATCCCATCTCTACCAAAATTACAAAAACTAGTCAGGTGCTGTTGTGCAAGCCTGTAATCCCAGCTACGTCGGGAGGCTGAGGCATCAGAGTTGCTTGAACCCAAGAGGCCAAGGTTGCAATGAGCCAAGATCACACCACTGCACTGCATTCAGCCTGGGTGACAGGGTGAGGCGTTGTCTCAAAAATAAATAAATAATTAAATAAATAAGAATGGCTATCATCAAAAAATCTGGAGACAACAGATGCTGGAGAGGATGTGGAGAAATAGGAACACTTTTACACAGTTGGTGGGAGTGTAAATTAGTTCAACCATTGTGGAAGACAGTGTGGCAATTGCTCAAGGATCTAGAAATAGAAATTCCATTTGACCCAGCAATCCCATTACTGGGTATATACCCAAAGGATTATAAATCTTTGTTATAAAGACACATGCACACGTATGTTCATTGTGGCACTGTTTATAATAGCAAAGACTTGGAACCAACCCAAATGCCCATCAATTATAGACTGGACAAGGAAAATTTGGCACATATACACCATGGAATACTACACAGCCATAAAAAACAATTCAGTTCATGTCCTTTGTAGGGACATGGATGAATCTGGAAACCATCATTCTCAGCAAACTGACACAAGAATAGAAAATCAAACACTACATGTTCTCACTCATAGGTGGGTGTTGAGCAATGAGAACACATGGACACAGGGAGGGGAACATCACACATTGGGTTCTGTTGGGGGAGAATAGCGGAGGGACAGTGCAGGGTGGGGAGGTTGGGGAGCCATAACACGGGGAGAAATGCCAGGCATAGGTGTTGGGGGGATGGAGGCAGCAAACCACCTTGCCATGTAAGTACCTATGCAACAACCCTGCATGATCTGCACATGTACTACTAAAGAACAATAAAATAAATAAATAAATAGCAGATTTAAAAAGACAAAATATGGAAACTCTCATTAAGGAAACAGTACATATAAGGAAGAAACAAATGGAAATTTTAAATGGAAAAAATATGAATAACTGCTGTGGGAACTGGGTAAGCAGTGCATGGAATCTCTTTGTTATTGTTTGCAACAACAGGTAGGTCTAAAATTACCTCAAAATGAAAGCTTATTTTAAAAATCTATTTTAGAAGAAGAAAAACAAGATTTTACTTTGAAAGTATTAGTACTCAGGGCAAAAATAAAAGATCTCAAATAATAACTTTTCATCATATCTTTAAACTCTAAACCATAGTGTTGACACTATTTTCAAAACCTCTTAAGAGTTATCTATATTTTTTAATCTAGAACCTGCCTCTCATTACTTTTATAGATTATTTGGTAAATGTACTTTCAGGAAATAAATAAATGGCTATTTTTATTTTTAAATATGATGCAACTAGTAGCAATATTTTATATATTAGGGATATCAATGAGTAGCCATGGTCAGACTATATAGGGCTTTATAGGATCTGATATAGATTTAAAATTTTATTATAATTTGTGAGTCAGGTTAAGTTTAAGAGTAAGGTTCGGTTTAGAATTAGCCTATTATTTTTGTTTATTCTATCATTTATAAAATAATATTTTTCATATTATGTAATTTATTCTGTGAGAACTTTGATTTACGATTTGAGCTTACCTAAATTGCTTAAATAGGTTTTTGCCACCTCCAGATAATATAAAAATTCTTACACATTTTCCCAATATGTTAATACTTATTTTAACTTTACATTTAGAACTATAATATTTCCAAAATTTATTTTTGTATGTTAAAAAGTAAAAACACATATATTTTTTCTTAATAGATTATTGGGCACCCTAGAATCATTTTTGAAACACACTTGTCTACTAGTTGTTTGGTCATATTATTATATTGTTATTTCCACATAAATACTTTGATCAATTTCTTTATGTTTTTCCACTGAATCTTAGATGTTTACTATACAAATATCACACTATTCTGATTAAAGTAGCTTGGTAGCAAATGGGCAGATACCTCTTCACTATTGTTTTATTATTATTATTTTTAGCAATTTCATACTACTTTTCCTTACGAACTACAATAATTTGCTATTTTACAAATGTCCATTTTAATTCTGGTTGGCATCAAATTAGATGTATAATTTATATAACAAGATGACTATTTTTACAATATGATGCCTTTCCTTTATTGTATGTATTCATTTATTCAGGCATGTATTTTCAAAAGTGCATTTCAGTTATTATTTGTTTGTGTGTGTGTGTGTGTGTGTGTGTGCATGCATAATTTTTAAATTAAGTTTTTGGTGATAGGATTAGGCCAGCACTACAAAATAACTGAGATATTTTTCATGACATCCTGTTATGAAACTTTCTAAAGCATGAAGGGTTTATTTGTCTCTTAAATGTATGTTAAAATTCATAAGTAATACTACTTTGGCTTTGAAAATCTTTTCTTTTAAAGTTTTGAAATTTTCATTTTTTAAATCTCTTTTTAAGCCTGTTATTATAATATATATTTTGCTGGGAAGTCATCTAAGATGTCATACATTTGCATCAACTATCACTTATAGTACTTGAAATCAGTTTTGTGTTTGTAGTCCTATCCACTTTCTCAATCCTCAGGTTGCATGTAATCTTTTTTTTCTCTTTCTTAGTAACACTTTCTAAGGAAAGAGAAATTGACTTAATTAGAATTTTATATTAGTTTATTTCCTACTTTGAAGCTAATCTTAGCTTTTATCATACTCATTCAACTCAATATTTTTAGTTTATTTTGTTGTACTTTTTCTATTTCTGTTCTGCTTATAATATATATTCTTTTTTTAAAAAAATATATTTTACTGGGTTTTAGATTGTGGGGTACATGTGAAGAACATGCAAGATTGTTGCATAGGTACATACACGGAAATGTGGTTTGCTGCCTTCCTCCACGTCACCTATATCTGGCATTTCTCCCCATGATACCCCTCCCCAACTCCCCACCCCACTCTGTCCCTCCCCTAGTTTCCCCCCACAGACCCCAGTGTGTGATGCTCCCCTCCCTGTGTCCATGTATTCTCATTGTTCAACACCCACCTATGAGTGAGAACATGAGGTGTTTGATTTTCTGTTCTTGTGTCAGTTTGCTGAGAATGATGGTTTACAGGTTCATCCATGTCCCTCCATGGAGGAATAGGAACACTTTTACACTGTTGGTGGGAGGAACAGATCCTCTCCAGCATCTGTTGTCTCCAGATTTTTTAATGATTGTCATTCTAACTGGCATGAGATGGTATGTCACTGTAGTTTTGATTTGCATTTCTCTAATGACCAGTGATAATAGCATTTCTTCATATGTTTCTTGGCCTCATATGTCTTTCTTTTGTAAAGTGCCTGTTCATATCCTTCGCACACTTTTGAATGGGCTTGTTTTTTTTTATTTTATTTTATTTTTCTTGTAAAGCTGTTTTAGTTCTTTGTAGATTCTGGATATTAGCCCTTTGTCAGGTGGGTAGATTGCAAAAATTTTTTTCCCATTCTGTTGGCTGCTGATTCACTCTAATGATTGTTTCCTTTCCTGTGCAGAAGCTCTGGAGTTTAATTAGGTCCCATTTGTCTATTTTGACTTTTGTTGCCGATGCTTTTGGTGTTTTAGTCATGAAGTCGCTGCCTATGCCTATGTCCTGAATGGTTTTGCCTAGATTATCTTCCAGGATTTTTATGGTGTTAGGTCTTATGTTTAAGTATTTAATCCATCTGGAGTTAATTTTAGTGTAGGTGTCAGGAAGGGTCCAGTTTCTTCTTTCTGCACACTGCTAGCCAGTTTTCCCTACACCATTTAGTAAACAGGGAATCCTTTACTCATTGCTTGTTTTTGTGAGTTTTGTCAAAGAGCAGATGGTTGTAGATGTGTTGCATTGCCTCCGATTTCTTTGTTCTCTTCCATTGGTCTATATCTCTGTTTTGGTACCACTACCATGCTGTTTTGATTACTGTAGCCTTGTAGTATAGTTTGAAGTCAGGTAGTGTGATGCCTCCAGCTTTGTTCTTTTTGCTTAAAATTGACTTGGCTATGTGTGATCTCTTTTGGTTCCATATGAAGTTTAAGGTGGTTTTTTTCCAGTTCTGTGAAGAAGGTCATTGGTAGCTTGATGGGATAGGGTTGAATCTGTAAATTACTTTGGGCAGTATGGCCGTTTTCATGATATTGTTTCTTCCTAACCATGAGCATGGAATGTTTCTCCATTTGTTTGTGTCGTCTCTTACTTTGTTGAGCAGTGGCTTTGTAGTTCTCCTTGAAGAGGTCCTTTATATCCTTAGTTAGTTTATTCCTAGGTATTTTATTCTCTATGTAGCAATTGTGAATGGCAGTTCATTCTTTATTTGGCTCTCTGTCTGTTGCTAGTGTATAGGAATGCTTGTGATTTTTGCACATTGATTTTGTATCCTGAGACTTTGCTGAAGTTGCTTATCAGTTTCAGGAGATTTTGGGCTGAGACAATGGGGTCTTCTAAATATATAATCATGTCGTCTGCAAATAGAGACAATTTGACTTCCTCCTTTCCTAATTGAATACGCTTTATTTCTTTTTCTTGCCTGATTGCTCTGGCTAGAACTTCCAATGCTATATTGAATAGGGATGGTGAGAGAGGGTGTCCTTGTCTAGTGCCAGATTTCAAAGGGAATGCTTCCAGTTTTTGCCATTCAGTATGATACTGGCTGCAGGTTTGTCATAAATAGCTTTTATTATTTTGGGATACATTCCGTCAATACCTAGTTTATTGAGAGTTTTTAGCAGAAAGGGCTGTTGAATTTTTTAAAGGCTTTCTCTGCATCTATTGAAATAATCATGTGGTTTTTGTCTTTGGTTCTGTTTATGCAGTGAATTACGTTTATAGACTTGTGTATGTTGAACCAGCCTTGCATCTCTGGGATGAAGCCTACTTGATTGTGATGGACAAGCTTTTTGATGTGCTGTTGCAATCGGTTTGACAGTATTTTATTGAAGAATTTGGCATAATGTTCATCATGGAGATTGGCCCGAAGTTTTCTTTTTTTGTTGAGTGTCTGCTGGGTTTTGGTATCAGGATGATGTTGGTCTCATAAAATGATTTGGGAAGGATTCCCTCTTTTTGAATTGTTTGGAATAGTTTCAGAAAGAGTGGTACCAGCTCCTCTTTGTATGTCTGGTAGAATTCAGCTGTGAACTCATCTGCACCTGAACTTTTTTTGATGAGTAGGCTATTAATTGCTGCCTCAACTTCAGCCCTTGTTATCGGTCTATTCAGGGTTTCGACTTCTTCCTGGTTCAGGCTTGGGAGGATGAAAGTGTTCAGGAATTTATCCATTTCTTCCAGGTTTTCTGGTTTATGTGCATAGAGTTGTTTGTAGTAATCTCTCATGGTGGTTTGTATTTCTGTGGAATCTGTGGTGATAGCCCCTTTATCGTTTTTTATTGTATCTATTTGATTATTCTCTCTTTTCTTTTTTATTAATCTGGCTAGTGGTCTATTTTTTTGATCTTTTCAAAAAACCGTCTCCTGGATTTACTGATTTTTTTGAAGTACACTTTGTGTCTCTATCTCCTTTAGTTCTGATTTGATCTTAGTTATTTCTTGTCTTCTACTAGCTTTTGAGTTTTTTTGATCTTGCTCCTCTAGCTCTTTCAATTTTGACAATAGGGTGTTGATTTTATAGCTAAACAATCACACACATTTTGTATTATTTCTGAAAAAGGAAAATATGTGAACAAATATAATTCATTTTTATCGGGAGCTTTGATATGTTGTCTTAAAAGATGTCTTTTTAGTTTGGATATGATTTACATTTTACATTTCTGTTTATTTAATATTAGGCTTATTTTTGTTGTTGGTTTTTCAGATTTATTACATGAAAGTCTGAGAACATGGCCTCTAAAATCACTGCCCTTAACATTTACTGAGGCTGTGTGTGCCACTAAGTACAAGATTCCGTTTTGCAAGGGTTTTATACACAAAAGGGATGAATGTGTTTTTCTCTGTTGATCCAGACATTCTTTTACCTTTGGGTTTACAGTCCAGTTTTCAAATTACTTTTCCCTACTCTTGAAATGACAGTGATTGTAAGGATGGGGAACAAATTACGTGGGGGAGAGTCAATACCATCTACATCAGATGCTTCAAAAGTCTACATCAGAAAGTGATCTGCTGTTGTTGCCCATTGCAGTCCCTCAGCAAATCTGTGACTGCTAAGTGTAATGTGATTTTAGGTGCTTTCCCTTCTGTTTGAATTAATGTTTCTTTTCGTTGCTCTTAGCTAACATGTTATTCATATTCAAAACATTATTATAGCTCTCTCTTTTCTATTTCAGATCAAACCTTATTAACAAATCTGACTTCTACTCATTTTATTGTCAGTCCCCTTAAGGTATAACCAGCAGCCTTCATGCTTTTAGAAAGAGCAAGGCAGCACAATTAGTTAGGCTGACACCTTAAAGGCTTAATGTTAAAAATACCTATAAATTAAAACTCATAAAACACATTGACATTTTTAAGCAAAATTGTTCCAAAGGCCACTTAAAGGAGAATAAATGTGAGCTTTCTTACCAAATGTCTCATATCATTGCTTTTTAAATATTTTTCTCCTTGATATTTTGGAGGGGACAATCATGCCATTATATGTTGGCTTTAGAAAAGCCATTTTAAACAACTAATGTGAGAAAAATCAATCTGAACTCACAATCCATTTTAAGCACCATTATTGTAAAACGTCTGTCTGCATATAACATATGTGCCTATGTTTAAGATGCTTGGAGAAATATACTACATCCTTAAAAGATGTAGTTGATGTAAAAGTATTGATCTTGCAAAATGTACGGGGTAAGAAGTGTATTACTGAGTGGATATAATTTCTAAAAATTGCCTAGTGAAAATTCAAGAATAATGGTTCATATCTGGAGTATTTTTTCATGTAATTTCATTTACACCAATAAGGAATGGTTACCAGGCAACAGTTCTTCCCAATATTAATCATGAACACAAAGACACACACACATGAAAACTGACATAAAATTGAAGGAACTGTGCCTTTACATACCCTCACATAGACATACCCACACATACATAATTTTGGATATCTCTAACTTTTGGGGTCCTGTTACCAGTTCTTTTCAGACTGAAATTATGCATAAGAAGAATTTTGTTCAAAAGATTCTAGGCCACTAGAGACTTAAAAAAGCAAATGTTTTGGGAATAGGGGTTGAGAATTTGTCTATACACTCTCCTCCCCACCACCATCCAGGTAGTTTCTTGCAAGCAGTTCTTGAACCATTATACTTTCTCAGAAGCATAACAAACATTGACATAACAAGAAGAATGACATCTGAAATATCATTTATTTTATCTTGTTGTTCTACTATTTAGTAAAATTTTCGTCAACTTTTCCCCTAAGATTTACATATTTTAAATGAAAAAACAAATAAGGGACCTTACTTAATAAAGTCCAGACTCTCTTAATTACTAGCAATGGAACTCCTGCTTAAATTTCAGTTTTTCTAAGCCTCATGTTTTCTCATCTGAAAAACGAGAATAAAAAATGTCCTTTTCTTCCTTATAAACCCCAGCAAGAGAAGTGAGCTAAAACATGAATATTTTTAACTATAAAGCAATAGACAGCATTACTAGCTATTAAATAGCCCTATTAATATATTTTGACAATTCTCTGCCTTAGCACTAGTAAATACAAAGTATAAATTTATATTCTGCCTGCTGGTTCAAAGAGCCAGAAAAATATATTTATCAAGGTGAGATATGGGTGCTTTCTAAACAAAATCTTCCTAAAATCTTTCTACCATATAAAGAGAACATAGTTTTGTGGGAAGTAAACTGAACTGGAGATTAAAGTATAGAATTCCACTAATTACTTGATGACAATGAAACATCTGATATTCTGCATTCTCCAAGTACCATTTAAATTGAAATCTGGAAGTGTGGCTAAAAGTCTTTTTTAATCTTTTTTATTTTTTGAGTCAGGGTCTTGCTCTGTCACCCAGGCTGGAGTGCATGGCTTTTGGGGAATTGCTACAGCCTCAGACTTTTGGACTCAGGTGATCCTCAGCCTCCCAGTGGTCTTTGTAGACAGCCTGATGGAGTCTCATGGCAAAGAAGATTAATTAAACAATGTCTTTTAATTCTAACAAATTTCTGCAATCCTAAATAAATAAATAAGGTACAGGATTGCAAATCCTACTTTGGCCAAGAGTTAGCTATAGAGTCTGGACCAAATGGACTTAACCAAGAGAAATGCAAAGGAAGCAACTTCCAAGCCTATATATGACAAAAGCTTTCTTACTGTCATGTGACTAATCCCAGACTAAGCTAATCAACTGAAAAATGAAAGAACATAGGCAAGTTGTCTGCCCTTTCACAACTATCTGGTGCTCCAGCCACCAATTACCCAGTCACCAGGAAGAGAGCTGTCCTCTGAACTGCAGCTCACTGCAAACATCAGTGAGACCAGGCTGCCCAGCTAAGCCCAATCCCAAGTGCTGAATATGGAACAGTGAGCTAAATAAATTATAGTTTTAAGACAGTAAGTATTGGAGGGTTTTCTAAGCAAAAAATATATAAATAAATAAATGAAAATAAACAGAAAAAATAAAAAGAAAATCTAACTGTAGATATTAACAAATGAGAAGTTGATTCTAAAATTTATGTTGAGAGACAAAGATACCAGAATAGATAAAATAATTCTGAGAAAGAAAAATAAAGCTGGAAGAGTAACATAACTTTATTTCAAGACTTACTGGGAAGTTACAGTAATCAAGACTGTGTAGAAATAATAGAAACACATATCAATGGGACAGAATTGAGAAATACTAACATAATTAACTGATTTTTCCAAAGGTGCAAAGTAAACTCAATAGAGAAACAGAAATTTGCAGAAATGACTGATTCTAGGGCTGGGGCGGGAAAATAAAAAATGAGTCTGGGGCAATTTGTAGTGACAGTCAATAAGAAAATGCTAAAAATAGATAGAATCAGAGCATGCCAAGGAGATAGCAGAGCCAATTTGAAAGAGCTTCCAATGGCTAAAGCTGGAACAACTGAGCAACAAAATAAAGCAGTACTGAATTACAACTAAACTGTAAAATAAATATCCACAACTCCATGCTATATAAACAATTAATTGAATAAATAAGTAAACTGAAATGAAGAGACAAATCTATAAAAAAGAATTCTGAACAGTTTTTATAAAAACTTTCCATAAGGGGGAGTTTATTTTCTCCCTTTCTTGAGTATAGGCTGCACTTAGTGACTTCAAAGATTAAAATTTACAAGGGATGAAAAAGCAGTTTATAGTGGTGAAGTTTGCCAAACATTACCTTAATTAAGACATCAGGGTTACTATCACCAGAAATAAAATGTCACGTTTATAACACATACCTTGGATACCTTGTAATAAGAAAACAATCATACCTTTAAAATCGTATTCCCCAAAACCCACATCCCTAGTCTTAGCAGTAGAAAATAAAAAAAATGAGGGACATCCTACAAAACTTTCAGGATCTTTAAAAGTAAGGAAACACTGAGTAAATATCAAAGCAACAGGAGACTAAAGAGAAAATGATGATTGAATGTAAGGTTGTTTTCTAGATAGGATTCTAGAACAGAAAAAGGACATTAAGAGAAAGTGAATGGTGAATGAGGTGAACAGATGTGATTATAAAAAGGCAAACACAAGAGACTCTTACAGTGTTCAACTGCTCTACATCCTGACTGTGGTTATAAACACATGAACCTAAACGTGATAAAATGGCATAGAAATAAATATACACATACCAGTACAAGTAATACTGGGGAAATTTCAATAAGTCCTGTAAGATACATGTTAATATCTTGGTTGTAATATTGTACTATATATATTTGCAAGATGTTACCATTAGGGAAATCAGGCAAAGAGTACATAGAATCTTGATGTACTTTTTACAAATGCATGCAAATCTACAATCATCTCAAATTTTTTTAAAAGTATAATTTTAAAAATTAGTCTGAAAAAAAAAAAGATGGCCTCTTTGATTTTCACTTTGAGATGGGCACTGGTAAGTTTCATGTTGTAAAACTATACACTGTGCCATGGTCTGGGAGGGGAGTAAGCAGCTAGCCCAGCCAGAGTGTTCCACATGAGTTAGCTGCGTGAGATGGTGTTTAAGCTATCCCATTAGGCATTAATTAAGTGAGTGATGTAAGATTTTCTGCAAAGAAGGAATAGTGTGAACGGAACCATGTAGACCAGAAGCAGCATGACAGCATATTATGAGAGAGAAAAGTAGGAGGACAGAGGTAGTGAAGACTAAGACAAAAGACAGATAGGAAGCTGCCAGGCCACCAAGCATCTTTTATGTCACAATCAAGAAATTGGAGATTTTATGGAAGTGATGGGTCAATGGAATGGTTATATATGGGATTTAAACACTTTATTCTGGTTCCAACCAAAAAATAATTGGAACTGGGGAATTAGATTTAAAAATATTTACTCAAATTTCATAACCAATTGAGATAATTTCTTTGAGCATGACAAAGATAAATGGTGATAATGAGGGAATAGAGGAGATAGTTTAAATACCTTGTGTTGTCTTTAAAGACATATTGATTACTTACAGAGAGCTAAAGAATGAAAGTTACATAGAATGGGTTTCATCTTAAGTGACTAAGTGAGAAGTGGGTCATTTGCCAGAGGCAAGGAACTTAGGAGGACCAGCAGGTCTGAAGGGAAAAAAAGTGGATTCAGTTTTAGTCTTCTGGTTGAAAGCGTCTAGCATAGCTCCGGTGGGTTATAAAGTCCCAGGAAAATGTCCACTATGCTCTTTATGTCCAAATGTTCCCTAAATTTCTATCAGAGCACCTATAACATTTTACTTTATGTAGATTGGTTTAAGCCTGCTAAACTTAAAGTCCTCATAATCAAGGGCTACTTTATACATCTTTTTATTGGAGTGTAGCACATTTTCTGGCACATGGTAGGTGTGATAGGATGTCAAAATGGGCTATTTCTGTTTCAGAGTTTTTGCAAAGACTCAAAGGCCAAGAAAAATTGTTTCCATGCACTCCACATCCTAAAACAAGGCTCTAGATACTTCTGTAAGATATCAAGAGATTGCAATAAGATGTTGCCAGGATTAGCCCATTTCTCCCCTTTGTTCTTATTGTTGTCATAGAAGGGAGTTGGGTATTGTATAGAACAGGAAATGAGAATTTGAGAAGATGATTTTTGGAGATTGTTTTTTTAAAGTGAATCATTGTTGGAATTCTGTGACATTTGCTTTTTCTACCCAACGGAGAAGGATGACCTCAAGTCAGGTGAGTGGGGCTTCACTGAAATTGTTTGGAGAGCCTAATATGAATTTTCTGAAGCTGGAGGGACTTGGGTTCTAGCATTTGACTCCTCCAGAATAAATAGGAAGGATAAAACCCTTGAATTATGTATATCTGAAATATCAAAATAAAAAAAGAAGAAGAAAGAAGGCCTATGATGGAAAAAAACCTTATTTATCCTGAAGGCAGGGCAAATACCATGTGTTTGGGACTTCATTAGAAATCTGAAGTCAGTTGGCCTAGGGTCATCTTAACAATAGCCCTGAAAGAGGTAAAATGTTTCCATCAGAGGTGATTACCCTCAGACCAATGGCTGAGAGGGGTAGTCAAAAGGGGAGTAGATGAATGTCAAGGGAAGTACAGGTACAAGTCCCATCAGGAGGATCTCTGTGGAACACACAGAAACTCATAAGAGAAAGAACCAAAACTTGTTTCTTTACCACCCTGCGTATATTGACACCAAATTCCAAGTTTAATAATCTAATTAGGTTTTTAATACCTCTTAGCTTTCTTCTACCTCCAGCAACCCAATAAAAGCCAGCAAAGGAAGGTAGGATTAGAGAAGTGATTTTATAAATATAATTCTGGAGAAGAAGCAGCACCAAAGAACTTGGTAGAAATCAAATTCTCGGACCTATAAGACCCTACCAAATCAGAAATGCTCAGGGAGAGACAAAGCAACCTGCTCAAAAATTCCTCCAGGTGTATTTGACTCATGCTAACATCTGATAACCACTTAGAGAAATTAAGAGCGGAAGGGGCTTCACTGCACCACTCTTCTCCATTGTGCGCCTGAGATGTAGAAGGAAATGAGCTCCCAGACAGATCAAGAGGACATTTGAATAAGATATAAATGTTAAATAACTGAAATTGAGAGTTTCCTTTGTCCTAGTAAGGACTCAAAGAAGTGATAGTCTAGAAGTAAGGGAAAAAAATGAGTTTAGAGAGTGTTTGATAAGAAAACGGGGAAAATAGAGCTTTTTTCTGACTGTCTCCTGCAGAGTTTAGTTCATACAATAAACCTGCCAGGAAGCTACCAAGTACATGTGTATGTGTATTTGAGTAAGTTTATTATACAAGTCTGAAGCTCAAGTGAAAGGTCAGAAGAAGACAATGATTTTGCTGTCCACTGCATATGGATGCTTGTTAAATCCCTGAGAAATGTGAGGAAATGTAGAAACCATCAGGGAACAAAAGATGGGAGTCTGAATACGCCAATATTTAAATAAGAGCTGAAGGAAGAAGATCTCACAAGGCAGTGGAAACAGAATTATTAGAAATGTCGAAGAAAAAGCTAAGAGAAAGTGGTAAAATACATGGCAAAGCAGAAGAGCCAAAGGAAAAAAAAAAAAAAAATTACGAATGGGTTACATCTCCTCTAGAGACCTGAGAGTATATGTGAAAATGTGGAGTATTTTTCTTCCCCAGAAGCTTAGCAGGCAATAGAGGAGAGACAGGCCCCAAGCTGGAGCTGAGGGTGGGATATGAAGGAAAGTTCCTAATACATGTGAGACAGAATGTACAAGATATTTATAAGGTGCAGGTAAAATAAATACAAGAACGGAATTGGAATGTTCCTAACACAAAGAAATGGTAAATGCTTGTGATGAGGACTATTCACATTATCCTGATTTGATCATTACACATAGTATGTTTGTATCAAGATATCATGTGTACACCACAAATATGAACAATTAGTACATACCCATAATAATTAAACATTAATTTTTAAAGAACCATTAAATATAAAGATGCTGAACATGAAGGAACAAGTTGTAGTGACATAGCAAGATCCAGAAAGGGTAGAGGAAGCAAAGGACAATGGGCACAGGGGAACAACTTCATTACTGGTTAAGTAGCTGGTTGTTTAAACAAAATTTTACCATGGTTCTTTTGAAATAGCAATTGAATGTCTATTAATTATTTAAGTGTAATATTTAGACAGTAGGTGGTTCCAGAAATTCTTTGCCTTTCATCAATCACCAAAAGTAGCACTAATTTAAATGAAGTCTAATGCTACGAAATATCAGCTAATAATTCCTTATTTTGCCCACACACAGTGAATTTCAAATAAACACTCACTTTTCCTGGCAGTAGAATCTATTTACCCCCAGTTGGAACTTCACTTATTATTTCCTTACTGACACTAAATATGATAGATGAATCAGCCCATCTTGCAGTTTGCATTCACAAGGTTCTCCTTTCTTTATGTATATTTTGGCATTTATGTATCTTACTGATGATTGGAGCAAGGGTAATGGCTGCTTATCAGGCAACTAAGAAACAGAAGGATTTATATAGAAATGTTCAACCTTATGATTCACAACTTTTACTTACTCAATAACTTATTAACTCTTTAAAGAAAGATTCATTACAATAGGTAGTTTATCTATGATGACACAGCAAGGAACAGGATATATGTACTCCTTCCTCTTGGAAATTCAGAAATCACAAGAAAGATATAGGCAATTGAACAAAAAATTCTCAGATAGTGAAATGCATGCTAGGATAAGGCAACTTCCTATTACATAGGTACACACATACAGAATTAGTTGCAGACATGAGAGGTAACATTACAGAGGAAAAGGGTTTATATCAGGATTATGCAGTAATATTATAGAGATTTAGTCATAAGAAATGGATACTCCAAGAAGGCAAGTAGGCCCAGAAATCACAGGGATAAATACGTAGGTATATAAATAAGTTAAGGGTCTGTTGTAATAACCTTAATGAAAACAATGATCTGTATCATACTCATAGCAATGAGAATGAAGATAAGTATATGCATCATATACATATATGATGCATGTACCACTGATTGATCTTATCCAAGAAGGACAAAAACTTAACCCTACAAACTTCTCCAGGGATTGGATGGATGGGCTCAAGTACACCTAAGGCAATACACGTTCTGGATAAAGAAAAGTGAGGATGAAACAAATTTATGGCTGGGTCTGGAGAAAAGGTCTCTCTACTATTTTAATCAATTTAACTGACCGTTTAGTATAAAATTATAGTGGGATTATTAGGAGAGGGTGCAGGTTATCTGGAAGATAGAGATGACTCCCAAATCATAACTGCCTCCCTTTGTGATTAAAAAGTAAAGCAGACGAACCAATAGGGTGGCATGCTGGGGTCATTAGCAAGTTACCCCATTGTCCCTTTACTTACACAATGAGTCTGACTACACTAAGGCATTGACCATTCTATGGGGAAGCCATCTCACAGACTCACAAATTTCAGGCACCAGTAGCACGCCACTGTTCATAATATGACATTCCCTTCCTTATCCATGTAACACAATGCTGGTCTGACCAACATCACATAGGAAAGAGATAAAAGATTAGCAGTTTTTTCCTTACTTAAGCAAAATGTTTATTTAAAAAGTTACTTAAGAGGTCAGGTAGTTTGAGTAATGACCAAGTTCAAATGATGGCCATGGGGATGGCTGCTGCAGATGGAGCAACTTGGGAGAAATTAGTCATCAAGAATGTCTGGGTCAAGGAACTAGGAACCCAGTGTGTTGTGTGTGGGTTTTTATATGGACATTTAATCATTCAGAATGGTGGTAAACATTTGAATGCAGAACAAGACAAGAAAAAAGCTAGCAACAAAGTTATCAATGAGAGAGGAAAAGATCAAGAACCATTGTTAAAGTGTGAGGAAGGATTGCCAACTACATAGCCAACTGACATAAGCCTCAGAGAGCACAGGACTGGGTTTTACAAGAGAAATTAGCAGCAATGGTGTAGAAAAGGCAATATAAATCTAAAGCTATACCAATCCCACTTGACACTTACGTGCTAGTGCAGTGTAGGAGAATGATAACTTCCTTTTAAATGTTCTACAGAAAAATTATATACACCAGACCACAAGATTAAAGAAAGCTTGAAAGAGTAAACTGGTAGGAAGAGCACAGGCAGATTAAATTATGAAAGACATTTTATTTTGGACTCTGGTCAAAGGATTCAAGATTATGAAGAATGGTAAACAGTAATTTTTGTGTAACAAGATGCATTTATTAGGATGGTGTGCAATGAAAGTGCTATACAATGTTGGTTGTAAAGAAAATAATATTAAATATTAAAATTGTTAAAACCTCTGTTAAATTATCAAGTAAAGAACAAAATTCCCAAAGTGTTTTATATGCCTGTATTGATTTATGAAACCACTGTACTTATGGAGAAATATGATTAGAATACTCCAAGAGAGATTTTCTCTAGTATTTAATAAACATTATACATATGTATTATCATTACTACCCCTATACAGATAACAGATTTTTTTTTTTTTGCTATTTTTATAGGTCGTATTTTTGACACAGGAAAGGGATACTCTAATTCTATTATTAAAATTGTAGCTATGTAACACTTTTTATCTAGGCAACTATAAAAATGTGAATACTTAATGTTGGGATTTTGTTATATGATTATTAATTTTGTACGCTGTTAAGCAAATTGTTTTATACATTATAATATATATATTGTATTTCCAGAAATAATTTTGATAAAAAATATTTTGAGAGGGTGAGGCTCAGTGGCTCACAGCTATAATCATAACACTATGGGAGGCCAAGTCTGGTGGATCACTTGAACCCAGGAGTTTGAGACCAGCCTGGGCAACATGGTAAAGCCCCGTTTCTATTAAAAATACAAAAATCCGCTGTGGATGGTGGCTTCCACTTGTAGTCCCAGCCATTCAGGAGGCTGAGGTGGGTGTATCACCTAAGCCCAGGGAGGTCAAGGCTACAGTGAGCCATGACAGTGCCACTGCACTTCAGCCTGGGCAACAGAGTGAGACTCTCTCTAACAAAAAAGTATCTTCAAATGCGACAGTTCCAAAGCATATTTTATTTCTTAAAAGGTAGACTGAAAACAATTTAATGTCATTCTTTATATACATGTTTTAATTTTTCCAATTGAAAGAATTTTTCAGAATGATTAAGAAGGATTGAATGCACACTACATGTAAACAGTTTACATTTTTTTCTGGTATACATTCCTCATATCACCTTGTAACAGGCAAGTGAATTGGCTGTTTGGGGGAACATAATAGATGGCAGGTCCTTTTCTATGCAGTTCAGTAAATAATTGCCAGGTAACTTTTTGAATGAATTGACTTTTATGCCAGGTTAAGCCAGGGGTATATATATATATATATTTTTTTTTTGTAGAACTAGGGTCCATTTTAGATAGATATTTTAGGGATAAGTGATTCACTCTGTCCCCACAGATCATTCTAAACCCAGAACTTCTCACTTCTAGCTAAATTAGTTTTGTGTATCCAGGGATAGCTGGGGAAGTTGGACTATGCCCTCTCCTGATATAAGGGATAGTGAAAATACTGGATAAATTTCATAAAATTTTATTCCATAAAACTCTCTCCCATAATCCCAGTTAAATTACACTGAATAGACATAGATGTTCTAACTATGAGGTAACATGAAGAATAAGGTTAATTTTTAACCTAAATTTCTTCTATCACAGATATTACATATGAAAGATCCAGGCTATCCTCTCCATACCCTTAATGCCCCATCATTATAAAGAGGCAAAGTAAACTGGATGGATATGCCTTCTCTGACACACACTGTTAAATTTAATATTGATTCAATATTTAAATTCAGCTGAGTATTATATTATCCATAACTCAAAATAATTAACATATTTCTTTCTCATAGTCACAGTATAATGAAATATTTATGTATTCTGAAATATGCATTTTTTCACATGCATGACAAAATGTCCAAGTGGCTTTTATAGGGACCCTGATAGATTCTTTGTAGATTTAACTATTTTCACTAATTTAGAGCAGGAAAAGGGTGATTACTGCAACTTCTCAAAATGAGAGTTTTAAAAAAAACCCATAAAAGTAGGTTTCAGAAAGGCAGGAAACATATAATTCCAGGAATTACAACCATATAAACATCTTTAACATTCTTTATAGAAACCTACCTTGTTTTTTACTCATGACTAATGGTATTCCACTCCTGAGTACTTCTATTGAACTCAAAAGCCCAAGAAAGAAATTTCTCTAGTCTGAGTCATCTTCCAATCCTATACACTACAGTCAGAATTCTGTGATTGACAGCTTTACCAGAATCAATTTGAACAGAAGACATCTTAAGAAAATTGAGCCTGGACAAGTAATCTACTCTCACATTATTTATTTTTATTATTAATTTCATACTGTTTTATTACTATACTGCACACATGCACACACATACACATACACACAAGCACACACTATCACCACCTTTCTCCATATTCTGTATGTTCACTTCCAAAAATGCCCTTGTCTACAAAACTGACCCACTTATAATTGCAAACAAATTCACGATATGTCAAAGAGAGGTAATCTAATATCTAGCTAAAGCCTACAGAGTTATATGTCATGAGGCTTCTTTGATCTAAATCCAGTATCTTCAGGTAGCATTGCTGACTTACATAAGATCTGGTGTTAAAATTATTCCCCATAATCACATGTAGCGGAAATAAAAATGAAAGACTAAACTTCTTGTCCAATCTTTTAGTCTGAAGCCTTCCAAGAACCTAATTTCCTAGTCCATTAGTCATAACTCATGAATTAGTGCAGATCGTGACCCCAGGTCATCACTCTTTTTAAGCAAAGTAGAAAAGAAAATGTAACGATTGAAGTTTTTGCCTAATCAGAGAATTTTCCTTTTGTCCTTAGGGACTTCCTATTAATGAGGCTATAATGCTTCAGTTGCCCTCTTATTGCTGTTCTCTGCATATTTTCAGAGCCATCTGTAATGTGGCAAGAGGTTTTTGATTCCTTATTTAATCGATCTGAGGCACTCCTTTGGTTTCAGTTGGTAGGGAGGAAGTAGTAGGCATACAAGGCACTTGAGAAATAGTAACTAATGCAACTTGTGTGTTCCTTCTGAGCCAGCTCAGGCCTCCCAAGTGCCAAGTGTAATGATAGCACAGATTGTCTAGTGTTGCCAATTTAAAGCCAGATGACTGAGATAAGGCTGGCTCCCTGTTGCCATCTTAAATTGAAGGGGCACAGGCTAGGTCAGAGATAGGCATGCTATCACCTGATAAACCATAATCTGTTTCTTAAACCACCTTCAAATCCCTCTAAATAAAACTGTTTAACTTTTCTGCTTTACCAATTCTAGGTTTTCTCAAGTTTAAATGCATGTTATCTTGTAAGTAATATTATGAGGAGCATGGCAGGAGAAGAGGTAGCTTTTTCTCTATAGGAGGATCACATTATCTCCAGTTAGATACGACATAATGCAAACATTTTTTAAGGGATTTGGGAATTTGGTATTCTGCAAATACTTTTAATCTTCCTAAAAACGGTATGATTATCTTAAAGTTTGCACCTAGAATGCAACTATCAATCAAATTCAGCAACTCCTGCAATCAGTCTCTACGTATTATTTTCAACGACAGCAGTTGCAAATGTTTTTTCATTGAGGACACATAAAAACCCCAAGTGATAAAGGTTTCAAATTTTATTTTATTTTTAATATTTAAGTACTCAGTGCTTTAAAAATAATCTTCATTTCTTAAAAGTCTTACTCATCTTTTTTATATTGATCTACCTTAGAGGGTGCTTAGTCTTCCAAACTTTATCAAAAGGAACATTACACTGTGAGGCCACATGGAGTAACTTGATTAACAGAGACTAACACTGAGAGAGACAGACTAATTCTGTCTTATCCGGAACATAAACAGAGAACTCAATTCTATTTACCCAATCTGAGCTTGATAACTTGATAACTAACTAAAACACCTCATGTTTCTGAATGGTCTTTTTTCCTATAGCTCCTGGAAGTTATCAATTTTTGTATTACTTAGGATATTTGATTATCAACAAGTTCTAATTTTAACTAACTTAATAAAAGGGAGGAACGAAAAGTAAATAGGGGTTTATTTTAATAATTGTATAACTCAGAAAATAAAAATGGTTATTATAGGATAAGGTGTCAAAAATGACAGAAATCAGGGCAGCTTGACATCTACCACAGCAGCTGAAACTCTGGGGGCATCTCTCCAGGACACAGCAGCCAACAACTGAGTTCCCACCACTTTCATCCCTATGTGTATCTGAAAGAGATTAAGAATTGAGTTCTGGCCTTATCTATAAGGAGGGGGCTGTTCCTGGGTTAGCAGCCTCCCAGAACCATCTGGTTTGGAGTAAAAGAAGGTTATTACCAAAAGCATGTTAATGAGGAAGATACTAAATAGTTTAGGTTATTTCCAGATGTAATTGGGACCCTTTCTTATTTGGAGATTTTCATTACCTGACTAGAAACTTCTTAAAATGCAATTTTCAAATTAATTAGGATTTCTATTATGTCCCCCAGCAAAGAAATATTTGTAAGACAGGAAAGGTAAAGTTTGGAGAAGTGGAAAATAACAGTAATTTTACCTTCTTGCGATTAAGTGTTATAAATAAATCGATTTAAGATTTCTCGTGTGTCAGGCATTGTTCTTTAAATAAAATTTTTTATTTAAAATTCTTTAAACCAGATCATTTATTCCTAATAACACGGCTAGTTGTAATTATTATTCCTATTAAGGAACTTGTCCAAAATTACATAGTTAGGTATTGGTTGAATTAAGATTAAAACCTCAATTTTGTCTGAACCAAGAGGCTACACTCTTAATAACCAAGCAATGTGGCCTCATTAGACAAAGTCAATTACATAAAATTCTTGAATAAAAGAAGTTTTAAATATTCAAAAAGTCTAAATGCATTTTAAGAAATGCCATACATCCATAGAAATGTGAGTTTCCTCAAGTTGTTCTGCGTAATAATAATGCTTATCACTTATGGAATATTTAAATTCAAAGCTCCTTAAAGCCAGAACTATTCTAATCTATTAAAAGCATGACTGTATTGGCTGAGGTCTTTCTATCCTTTTGCCATATTGTGTGGCACTTTCAATAGGAAGATGTGTGGTGACAAAGGATGAACACCAGTGGTGCCCCAGGTACTTCAAGCTCCATTTATCCCTAAAATAACTAATCATTCTCCTTCTCAAAGGTATTTTCCCACCTGAGCTTTCTAGTCTTTTTGGTTGAATATAACTCCTTTCCTATTTCTAAGCCAAAAATCTAAAATTGTTAACATTTTTCTCTTAAAAGTCTACTCTTCCACTAAGACACCAAATTCATTTAAGTATATCAGAAACATCTCCCAAATTTAAGCATTTATTTTGATCCATTCTCACCACTCTTTTTAGTTCAGGTTCTTAATGTCTTTCAGCTACAACATACTGGTTAGTGTGCTTGTCGGCACCATATTTATCTAAATAAAAAAAACATATATATATATATATATATATATATATTCTTACCATCATCAGATTCATCTTCCTAAAACTGTCTAATTAGGTGTCTTCTGACTAAAAGATTTATGTTTTTTCACCGTTGTCTTTATTATAAAATCAACACTGCTGTACGATATAGTAGGTATGCAAACTGGCACGCAAATTAGCCTCAATTGACTTTTTGATTTTATAACCAATTTAATCAACCATACCTTCTCCAAAAGCTTTTTTTCAGTAACACTGAAATTCTCATGTATCCTATATGGCAACTCAGAGTTATTTTCTATGGCTTTACAAAGAGGCATTTTTTTCTGCTAGTGATATCCTTTCTTTCGTTCTCATCCTACACATTTCTTGTTCACTATTCAAAACACAACGAAAATGTTACTTTCTTTGTAAAGTCTTCCTGACTATCTGGCAGTGCTTATTCAGAGAATTCATATTCAATCCAACTGTTCCTGCAAACTCTGGAAAAAATAATCCAGAAAAAATAGTATGATAATATTATTAGTACTGTTCTCATAATCATTATGATTATATTGGATTACAGTGACTTGTTACATGGCTATCTCCCTGAGCAGCTTCTAAGATTTTGAAGAAGAATAATTCTATCTAATTTGTCCTGGCTATTCTCAGTACCTAACACTAGGCCTGACTTATATTTGTTGTTCAGTAAATTTTTAATTGACTAGGTTAATAACTGAATCCCCTAAACCTAAAACATGACACCTACTAACCAAAAATAATTCTGATTTGTAATTATACTACTCTAACACCCTTTAGAAATGTGCAATACATTTTTTTTCCTTAGAGGACATAAGGGAAATACTTAAATTGCCTTTGGAGTTACCTAATTATTGTCTAGATGTATATTACTTATATTAAGGAAATCTAACTTTTTGTTATCCAACATAAGATGACCTTGGCTCACCCTCAGAAAATTAGCAATAAAGTGAAGGATTTTAAAGAAGCATGCTTGTTTTGAAATCTTGTCTTACTCATTAAGATAAAGGTGTTGCATTAACTATTTTTGTAAAAAATATCTTCAGCTGATCAAGTATACTTTAATGTATGCTTAAACATTCATCTTACCAGAAAAAAAGGAAACTTCTAATCAAAAAGAATCTTACTAAAGCTGGGCCTAGTGGGAGGTAGAATGTGTACTGAGTGAAGAAATAGCAGTATTCTCAAGCAACTTGCACTCTGAGACCTATCTAGATATGCCAGAAATGAAAGCCTTTCAATGTGATTTCAAAATGTTCAATTTCTTTTCCAAAAATTTTTTAACATGTAGCAAGTTTAACAAACATTAACTGGATAACTCAAAATCCTAATGGAGACAAATGAGTAATAAGTTTTTGATCTCTTTAAATTTCTTCAAGTTTAAAATTTGTAAGGGACAAATAAAAGCAAAGCCAAACACATGATTGGGTCCTTGAAAAGGTTGTTTCTGTTCTTTGTAAAAACTCAATGGTACAGATGTTTGTCTTAATCCATTTCATGTTGCTGTAATAGAATATAACAGACTAATTTATAAAGAACATGGATTTATTTCTCACAGTTCTGGAGACTGGGAAGTCCAAGAGCATAGTACTGGCATCTCATCTTCATGCTGCATCATCCCAAGGAGGAAGGGAGAAGGGCAAGAGAGCACAATCTAGAGAGTGAGAAGAAGACTGAACTCATTCTTTCATCAGGAAACTACCTCCAAGATAACTAACCCACTCCAGAAATCATGGCATTAATCATTCATGAAAGCAGAACTTTCATGACCTCATAACCTCATAACCCCTTAAATGTCCCACCTCTCAACACTGTTGCATGGGTGATTAAGTTTTTAACACATGACCTTTGGGGGACACATTCAAACTATAAAAATGTTCATGATGGAACACATTTAAGTGCTACCAGTTAACAGTTTTCTCCAAGCCACCAGTATTATGTGAGGCATTTCTGTGGTACAAGGCAATGAGTGCCCACAGTAATTCTTCAGCAAATATTTACAGATATTACTCTAGGGTGAAGGGGTACTGTGGAGCAAACAAAGCCTTATCCCTTAAAAAGCTTGCCTGATATTGGGGTAGAAAGACACATAAACACAAACAACGAAGTATAATATAATGAGTGGTAGTGACAGATGGATAGTACATATTTTAAAGTGGTCAGAGATAGGCCATTTGACAAAGTGTCATTTTATCCCAACAGGAATGTACCACAAGAAAAGGCCTTGTGAAGTTTATGGGAAAGGAAGAGGACAGAGAATATGTAAATGTTTGGGAGTGAGAAAAGGCCTAGTACATTCTAAAAATAGAAAGAATGTATGTGATGGAATTTGGAGGTGGGGCCTTTGGTAGGTCACAAGATATAGTTGAGATCATGAAAGTGGGGTTCCCATGACGGGATGTGTTCTTATAAGACAATAATGAGACCAGAACTCTCTCGTCCTCTCTACCATGTGAATGCACAGTGAGAAGGCAGCCTCTGTAAGCCAGAGGGCAGACCCTCACCAGTCACCAAATCTGTCTGCACCTTGATGCTGGACTCCCCAAGCTCCAGAATTGTGAAAAATAAATATATTTTATTTAAGCCATCCAGTCTATGGTATTTTGTTATAGCCTCCAGGGGTGTCTACATCTATGAGCCATCACTGGTACAGAAAAAAAAAACAAGGGGTGTATAGTACCCTGTGAGTCAAGGGAAGAGAATTATTCACAGAAAGAATTATCGATGGTGTTCAATACTATTCAGAGAAAAAGGTGGGACCTGAGAGAGAACTGACCATGTGTGTGTTCAGAAGGTCACTGTTGATGATTCTTTCAGAAGAGTGAAGATAATCAACATATGTTGAGGACAGAATGGAAGAGAGGACAAGAAATAGCACAAGTATAGCCACATTTTGTAGAGTTGCTATAGAGTTTAACAGATCAGTGGGGCTAGAAAATTTGGGATTAGGGGAAGTTGTGGTTTGTTTGTTGCTTTGGTTTGTTTTTAAGTCAAGAAATTACAAGATGTGTCTGTGAGTTGAAGAAAAACAATCCAGTAGAGTGGGAATAATTTATGATGTAAATGAGAGGGAATAATTTTAGCAGCAAAATCCTTGGGATGCAAATGGAACTGATTTCCTGCACAATATATTGTGATAGGAGGGTAGGCAAATTTTATGGAAACACATATCCGTATGTTATTAGATTTTCTGATGGGAAGGTGAAGGAATTTTAATCTGATGACTTCTGGTATTTAGGTTATTCCTCTATAATGAAACTGAAAAGTCTTTTCCTAATATATTTTCTGAAATATTTGCTTTAAAACTTTATACTGTATAGAGAAAGTACATTCCCATTGTAGATTTTATATTATCATGGTGCTTATCATGAGTCTTGTGGGTTTTATTCTTCATTTTTAAACTTATGAGAAGATTTTTTTAAGAGTAATATAAAGGCTGAAGAGTCTAGTAAGAAGATATAAAATAAAATCAAACAAAATAAGCAAAATGTGGTTTTTTTTTTAAGTCCCAAATGAGTGTTAAAACTTTGAGGATGTTAAAATCCCTTGGTATACATTTAAAAAAAGAAAAAGAAAAAATATGATGCCAATGTTATTACTCTTTCACTTTTCCTATCTCCCTTTTCTTTTTCCCCTACTTGTATTCAGTATTCTAGTCACATGCCTTTTTTTTTGTTCTATCAAACTCCTTTGAATCTATAGATTGCAGAAGCCCATGTAGAGATAATTCCAAAAATAAATTACTAACTATTTGTCATAATTGCTTCATTTGATTTGCTGTCAGATTTTCCAGATTTATTTTATTTTGTTCATAATTTAGATCAGTTTTGAAAGATGAAAATCTAGTTAACCTATTCTAAAACAGGAAATACAAAGGCCAGGTAGCAGACATTTCTCAGCTTCTTCATAGAAAGAGGCCTTGTCTCTCTTAAGTAGCTCTAAATAAAACATAATTATCCTAGAATTATAGGTAGATCATATAGATAAATAGTCCAATGTTAGAAGTTAGAATAGTGGTTACCATTGTGCATAGAGGGGAATAGTTCTAGATAGGGCCTGGAGAGGCTCTGGGGTGCTGGTGACATCCTAGTTCTTGTCCAGGCCATTCTGTCTGATTCATGCTCCAGTGTAGTCTCTTTGACTCCTTAAGTGGAAATCAGCCTTTAGCCTTCTTCTTATCTTTGTGCTACACTCCAGCACATAGATTTCAGAGCAGTTCTGCCACGTGTCACATGTTTGACTTAAATCCATTGTAGCCTCTTCCCTTACATTTAGAGATTATGTTGAAAGGAAGAGCAAATGGGTTAACACAACATAAGAGAGAGGCACTGATTGCTCTCCATTGTCCCCTTCCTCCATTTTGACACATTTGTTAGTGAGATTTTTTTTCCTAGAAGACTCATTAGTCCTTCAGGCAAATAGCTTCATGATGGGTAACCTAGGTTGGAGAGAGTGAAGGCTTACAAATCATTCCCTTTAAATCCTATAGCACTTTTTCTTCTGTTGTTTTTATTATTTGATTCAAGATCACAAAGTCGGCTTCTGCGCTTCAGGTCAAGAGAATATCACTCAGATTCTTGTGATTTTCATCAGTTAAAGATTACAGAAGTGAATTCTAAGGAACTCCATATAATCAAACTTTTCTTCTACCAGTTTTTATTGTTTTTTTCTTCCTTTTGTATAGTTTACAGAATACTAAACTACAGTACAAGTTAGTGTGACATGACTATCTTAGGCAACATGAAGGATATAAAAAAGGACTCACTTTATGGTCACTACAGGTATAGAAGATGCTTAAAACATATCATTCCATTTGAAAATAATCACGTTTTTATCAAGTTAATCAACTTGTTAGTTTGATATATGTTTCTTGGCAAGAAAAAATTGATACATTCTTTTCTAATTCTTTTAAAAAAATGTTGTACCTTCCTGAAGCTTAGGGTGACATTGCAAAGTACACATGACAAATTTCAGACTGAAAATGTTATAAAAATTTTATCTTATGGGATAACACTGTTTTACCTGAAGGCTTATCTTCTATCATGGCAATGATGGTGACATTGCACCATTTTAAATGCATCTAAATTGAGATGATAAAACATGGCAAAATATTGGTTCCACAGAGAATTGCAGTAATTGCTCTGACCCTAAAGGTAACACGCTAGGAACACCAGGAAAGCCACAGAGCAGTGATAGTGCCTCCAAGCAGAAGCTACCCTTTTCATTAAAATGTTGCCATTTCTTCCTATGCCCTTTACTGTAATCATTTATGGCAATGGTTTAATCTCACTTTTATAGTTCTAAATAATGTAAATCATCACAAGCCACAATTAACATGAAGAATGTGAAGTACAATTAGTCACTGATTTATTGCTTCGAGTGTGCAAGTGAGGAGAATAACCTTGAGATATGCATAATAGATAGGGATAATGTCTTAAAGTTACTGGGATTGGGATCTAAAAAGTAAAACAAAAGCCGTAACTTGAACTTCTTGTTTTATTCCACATGATCTATTTTTCCATGGTCAAAGTGTTTGATAATTATCCAGAGACCAGAATTATGTATACCTCTTTACAGAAAATTACTAAAAGTTCTCAACTTTTGGCCTCAAGGGAAAACATACCATTAGCAGATTAATTCCTTTATTTATTGGTATACATTTTTCTCATAGGATTATCTTCACCTACACAACATATGTGCCTCATTCTTTCAAATAATCCAGTTTGTCAACCTAATTGATCAGTCTACTATGTTATGCAAATAACCTCTTTCATATTATTTTAATTCAGAATATAGATGTAGTATTCAAAAATCATATTTTTATCATATAATATTTCTACAACACCAGCTAGTTTTTGATACTTTACACATTTTTCTTATCCTCAGATTAGAGCTATTTGCACCCCTTTTACACATTTGCACACAAACACTTGTATATTTATTATGTACCCAGAATCTAGAACACCTCAATTTTAGGTAGAAAATACATAAGCAATTCTAAAATAGTACTCTGCACCCAACACTAAGACATCCTCATTGCCTCTCCAAATCAGACCCATTGGTCTGTACTCTGAAAATTCAACTTCTTTGTTTCCTTTACAATGATTAAGTTTGGGGATTATTTATCAGGATCCCAGTTTTTCCAATACTCAAATTCCAATTTCTTCTTGTCAAGCTCTGTCCAGGACCAACCCCTTTCACCAATATCCCCAACTCCTAACCCCCTCCCATCCTTTGCCCTTAGTTCAAAAGTGACATAAGTTACTCACATTTTTATTGGCCTATATTTGTTAAATAACCCATCTCATTGCAAGGGAGCTGGGAAGTATGGTTTTCCATGTGTGGGAGGTAGAATATTAAAGGGGTTTTGGTGAACACACAGCAGTGTTTCCTTCATACAAAAGAAACTTAAAAAAACACAAATAACATCTATCAATCACTTTAAGTGAGACTTTAATCACATAGGAACAGAGTTTTTCTGAATGCCAAAAAAGCATTGTGTATGTTTCAGACATTGCCTACACACTTTGTAATACTTCATTTTTCCCTGTGGCCCAATGACAAATGTTTAATATCACCTTTGTAGTTATAAAGAATATAAATTAATAAGGATAGAATAACAGTGAGACTCCTGAACATTTTAAAACTTGTGTCATCTGAAACAATTCATGTTTATTCATCCAAAATTGCCTAGCCTGGGGGTGATTTATTAATTCATATGCTAATTAAATATAACATGTTTTTAATTTGCAGCAGGTAGAGGACAGAAAAGATTTGGAATAAGGCCAGTGTTTGAATACCAGGTACTACTAGTTATAATTAATCCGTCTGGTCCACAGTTTCCTTTATCATAGAACGAAAACGATTTCAGAATTACTGAGGAATAAAGGGATCAATGGATATGAACATTTCACTCTAGCACCTGACATATTCCACATGGATTAGTTCCCTTTCCTCTAACTTCTGAAGACTTTCTTAAGTTCCTGATTACTGGTCACATCTTCCAAGTATCATTTGTTTCTGAATTCCTTGTTGCTATTCTCTGCTTGCCTGTTAGATTAATGCTGTGTCCAGTGTTGGATCTTTCTATCTATAACTTGCTTGGCCAGATTTCCTCCTGGCATGTGCTGCAGTATCTGTGCTCTGTGTGTGTTTCAGCCCTGGGGCAGATTCCACAATCTGGCCCTCCCAGCCTGCTCTACCATAGGGCCACAGTTAACGTGCCATCTTTCCCTCTCGAGGATTGCACTGAGAATATTTATACAACCCTTTTTGTACCTATAAGTCTCTTTAAATATTCAATGGTTTTGAATTTGCTACATGCTACAGAGAAAACAAAGAAACAAACATAAGTTTTATTTACTGTTTCATAAACTCTCCAAAGGTTTTGCATACATAGAAAGCCTATCACTTCCCAGTACTGCTTATGAGTTTTGAAAAGCTTCCTAATTTTTTCTAAATAGCAGAGATAGTAAAAGCATTTGTGGAAATACATCTCCTAATAATACAAACCTTGTTTTCCAAGATAATTTAATTAGCAGATCATGTTATTCTAATTAAAGGAAGTATAACTATACAGATGATAAATACTCTACTTGCAAATAATTCCTACTCCAGTTAGTTGGACTTCGCAGGGGAAAAAAAATAAAAATCAACAAAACAATTCAAACATACAGATAAGAACACATGCTGTTTTGAGAAATATTAAAGATAACTTGGTATATGTAAATTGGTTGTTAACATGCAAGCTTTTCTAAAAATTTTTTCTCTAGGGCATTTTTATGAAGCTTTTAGGTGCCTAAGTTAACATATGTAGTAATCATATTTTTTTCTGCATGAGGAATAGGAGTTTATTCATATGGAGTCTGCAGAAAATATTGGGAATATTTTAATGATGTTAAAACATTTACCTGACAAATATGCAAAATTTCTTCTGTTTAATCATCCCTCTACTCCTGGGGCTCCCTAAGGGAGCTCTGTACATAGATAAATGGGAATCAAAGTATACTTTGTGATTATTTGGGTCCACTAAAATCAAGGCAAGGCAAGGCTCACTGGCAAAAGTTGAACTGGAATATGTGGCTTTATGGCTTTGCCTAGAACTCTAGTGGAGTCTCATATTTCTACCTTGAATCTAAATCTTGGCACTAGCAAATCAAGCCTCCCTGTGAGGATAGGTAAGCTATGGCTTGTCCTTAGAAAAGGTCCCAACTAATCTATTTAGCAATTGATGAAAAAAAAAGATGCCCTGCTTACCTGTGTACCATATAGGCACCATGGACCCCAGGCGAGAGAGGGGAAGTCAGAACTGATTCCTTTACTGCACAATCTACCTACTGGTAAAATGTGGCAAAATTAAGCAGTCATGGATTCTGACCAGTCAGATAAAACAACAAGCAGGGCAGAATGGGCAATGAGAGTGGGCCTGTTTCTTTCCAAACTTCTATTGTGGTGGAGAAGAGAGGGGACTTAGTCACTTTACACAGCCCTCCTTCCTGTGTCCATTATTCCTTCCAGAGAAAATTACCCAGAAGCCTGTCACTGCAAAAAGCCACTTGAAGCACATTAGCAACTTTATTAATCTCATGTGTATATTACAATCACTTTTGCACTTTTTACTAGTTGAATTCTTTCTACCAAATAATTGCATGATCTTTTAAAATAATCCCTGTACTAAAATTTGTTATCATATTTGTGTTTCTCTGTGCAAAGAAGAAATTCCTCCATATGATATTTCCCTAGCATTAAGCCATTTAAGGATTCCAGATACATTCTATGTAGTCTTATGTTGAAATGTTGCTGACCCTTGCCTAAGGATATTACTGATTTTATGTTAATATTTCCTTTACATCGTTTATACTAAAGTTCACTCACAATTGAAAACTATTTTTGAATTACAATTTTGCTCCTTAAGAGTAAACCTGTATATTCTTCTTCTAAAAAGTTTTTTCTTTATTTAAAATAATGAAGACTAGTATCGGGGGAAAGAAACAACAATAAGATAATAGGCACACATGTGTCCATCATCAAGATTAAATAGATGTTAATATATTTGATTTTTTTTAATTTTATTAAAAAGAAAACAAAAATGATAGAGGTAACTAAAGTTCCCATGCCATTTTTCTCATTTTTTTTCATGGATATTATAAAAAAAAAAAAAACCACGAATGACTCATACATTTACATTTTTATATTACAACTTATAATACACATTTATATTTCATTAAAATATCATTCTTAAATGTATATTTTAAAACAATATATAGTTTCTCATTGTATGCATTCTTATTTGACCTTGGAATTATAAATACTTTCCTAGTCATATGCATATCACTCATTTGTTTGCAGTACTTTGTAGTTTTATATTATATAAATGAATAATTTTATCCATTTTTATACCAAAGGAAAGTTAGATCATTTGTATGGTTTTCTATTAAAAATGAGGCTGCAATAATTATCATTTTCTTTGTCTCCTTGTTCACAGGAAATACACAAAGTTGATTTGCTGCATGAAGGGATATGAGCATGATAAACTTTTCTTAGTATTGCCAAATTAATTTCCAAAGTGTAAAAATACAATTCATCAGCAAAGCTATAAAATGTCCCATTTCTTTACATTCTCACCAAATAACACGGAGTTCTCAGACATTAATTTTTCTCAGTATGATAGATGTGAAATGGTATCTAAGTGTTTTAATTTACATTTCCCTCTGTCTTAGTAAGAATAACTGTGTTTAGTTATTTTGCCCATTTTTGTGATGCTTCATCCCTCCTTTCTTGCCCATTTGTGGAAATTCTTTCTCTAATTTCTTTGTTTTGCTAAGAACTGTTTCCCTACACTGATGCAGTTATGATATTCTCATGGTTGCTTTCAAAGGATTTTCTGGTGTTAATTTTAGTGTCTTTTATTTATTTAGTGTATTTTATTTATTTATATGTTATCAAGAACTGGAAATTTGTTGCCAATAGTTCTTTAAATATTACCGCTCTCTAATTTTCCATGGCATCTCTTTTTGGAATTTTAGTAGAGTTTCCCATATCTTTAGCTTCTCACTTTATTCACCATGTTTCTTAATTTCTACAACATAATTTTGAACTCTTTATATTTGTGCATTTCAGGTAATTTCATTAGTTTGTCTACTAGCTTATTTATTTTCTTTCTTCATGTTTAGTTTAATATATGTATATTATTTTGATGATTATATTCTTTGCTTCTAAGAGTCTTAGTAGTTTGTAAAAAAACTTGACTCATATTTTTATATCTTCTTATTTTATTTCCCAATTATATAAATATATTATTCTATGTTCTTGATGTTTTGTAGTGTACTTTTTTGGTATTCCTTGGCAGATTCTTTTATTCTGCAATATTTGAGGATTACTACTCTCTCTTTTCTTACTCATGGTATTGTTTTCCCTCACAAATTCCCTTGTAAGCTCTTCTTCAGAAGGCTTTTTCAGTAGTTTTCCTGTGACCTGGGCAATTTTGTGTTTGATTCTGCCAGGTACCTTAAGGTTAGTGGCCCAGGATTAAGTTTCATGGTCTTTTCTAAGTTTGGAGGTATTGGAAATACTGCACATAGGATCATTTTATTTTATTTTATTTGTTTCTTTCTTTAATTTTTATTTTTATTGTAATTTAGGTTCTGGGGTACATGCGCAGATCATGCAGGACTGTTGCATAGGTACATACATGGCAAGGTTGTTTGCAGCCTTCATCACCCATCACCTATATCTGGTATTTCTCCCCTCATTAACCCTCCCCACCCTCCCAAGCTCTGCTGTCCCTCTCCTAGCCCTGCCCCCAACCACAGCGTGTGATGCTCTCCTCCCTGTGTCCACATGTTCTAATTGTTCAACACTCACCTATTAGTGATAACATACAGTGTTTGGTTTTCTGTTCTTGTGTCAGTTTGCTGCAAATGATGGTTTCCAGATTCATCCATGTCCCTATGTAGGACAAAAACTCATTGTTTCTTATGGCTGCATAATATTCCATGGTGTATATGTGCCACATTTTCTTTCTTTTTTTTTTTTTTAAACAACGTCTGTTAATTGAAAACAAACAAAAATGCATAGTACCTAAATTAAAAGCACAGTGCTCAGGCTCTAAGTAGATTTACTCACAGACAGATAAGAAACTCAGGCATTCTCTAAAGGCCTCTTTCCTTTTGTTTTGGTTATTATTTTAACGGATTCAGGGTACTGATTTTCCATGTAATTTGTCTGAAAGGGTACGTTGAGGGAAAGAGGTAACATATTTATTATTACAATTTTTATCTACCAGTAAGAAGCGACATTTGTGGGCCTACCAGTCTAATATGGCTACTTTGCATTCGCTGCTTTCAAATTTGCCACAATGTCCTGACCCTACCACCTGGCTACTCTGCTTTAGGGAAAACTTTAAAGACACTGAGAACCACCTCCTAACTCAGACTTCTCAGGATCCGTCAAATACAGGACTAACACATTTCACCTCCAGAGACTATGTCAATTCTCTGACTAGAGCCCCTCCTGATTGGTATCTTTGCCTTATTTGCAAAATTTTTGAATGTCAAACATAAACAGAAAAAATTCAAAGAGGTAGAGCAATTAGTATAGATTTAGAATAGAGGTAAGGACCTACAAACCCCGATACAAATAAAAACTCCAATATATGAAAACGTACAGCTTTAAGAATCTTTATACTTTTATGTTGTGTAATGCTTTATTTACCATTTTTTTTCACTTCTTTAAATCTTTAGTTGATCAGTTTTAATGTGAATAGCAATGAAAAGGAATGTTCAATTTGTCTGCCCCAACTCCCTGCCATTGTTGCCAGAGACCGAAAAGCAGAGAAAGGAAGAAGACCAGACCTAAAGTCTTAAAGTCCTGCACTGATAAATATATGTTCATTGTTATTATATTCTTGAATATGATCAATTCTTTTCTGTCCACCTCCTCCTAAACAGCAGCAGGAAATTGGAGCAGAAACAAATTGAACATTCTTTTTTTTTTTTTTTTTTTTTTTTGAGGAAGAAAGAGAGAAAGAAAAAAAAAGAATTAAAAAAAAAAGAAAAAGAAAAAAAAAAGAATAAAGGAAAGGAAGAAAGAGGAGGAGGAAGAGGGAGAGAGAACAGGGGTGTTGCTTTATTGCCCGGGCTAAAATGCAGTCTAAAAATGGGTATGCCTGTAATTATGTTTAATAATAGAGACAGGAAGAAAATAATTAACAAGCAGCCAACCAATATTTCATTTAAACCTGTAAATACATGTGATATAGTACTGATAAGAGTGTATGTTTTGTGTATTTAAAGTGGAGAGTTCTATGAATGTTAATTAAGTCTACTTGTTCCGGATCTGAGTTCAAGTCCTGAATATCGATGTTAACTTTCTGTCTCATTGATCTGTAAGTCTCCCACTATTATTGTGTGGGAGTCCAAGTCTCTTTATAAGTCTTATATATCTGGGTATTTTTGTATTGGGTGCATATATATTTGGGATCTTTAGCTCTTCTTGTTACATTGATCCTTTTATGTAATATCCTTCTTTGCTTCTTTTGATATTTGTTGCTTTGAAGTCTATTTTATCAGCAAAAATTGCAACTCCTACTTTGTATTTATTTATTTTTGCTCTCCATTTGGTTGGTAAATTTTTCTCCATCCCTTTGTTTTGAGTCTTTGCGTATCCTTGCATGTAAGATGGATCTGGATGTAGCATACCAATGGGTCTTGGCTTTTTTTTGCCTGTCTGTGTCTTTGGATTGGGGGATTTAGTCGATTTAAATTTAGAATTAATATCAATATATATGAGTTTGATGCTGTCATTTAATGTTGGCTGGCTGTTTTGCCAGTTAATTGATGCAATTTCTTGATTATGTTGATGTTCTTTATTTTTTGGCATTTTTTTAGAAAGGCTGATACTGGTTGTTCCTTTCTATTTGCAGTGGTTCTTTCAGAAGCTCTTGTAAAGCAGGCCTGGTGGTGATGAAATCTCTGAGTGCTTGCTTGTTCACAAAAGATTTTATTTTTCCTTCGTTTATGAAGCTTAGTTTGGCTGGATGTAAAATTCTGGGTTGAAAGTTCTTTTCTTTAAGGATGTTGAATATTGGCCCCCACTCTCTTCTGTCTTGTAGGGTTTCTGCTGAGAGATCTGCTGTGAGTCTGATGGGCTTCCCTTTATGGGTAACCTGACCTTTCTCTCTGGCTGCCCTAGGTATTTTCTCTTTCATTTCAACCCTGGTGAATCTGACGATTATGTGCCTTGAGGTTGGTCTTCTTGAGGAATATCTTTGTGGTGTTCTCTGTATTTCCTGGAGTTGAATATTGTCCTGCCTTGCTAGGTTGGGAAAGTTTTCCTGAATAATATCCTGAAGCGTATTTTCCAGTTTGGATTGATTCTCTTCGTCACATTCAGGTACACCTATCAAACGTAGATTAGGTCTTTTCACATAGTCCCATATTTCTTGGAGACTTTGCTCGTTCTTTTTTATCCTTTTTTCTCTAATCTTGTCTTTTTGTTTTATTTCAAGAAGTTGGTCTTCGACCTCTAATATCTTTTCTTCTGCTTGATCAATTCGGCTGTTAAAACTTGTGCATAGTTTGCGAAGTTCTCGTGTTGTATTTTTCAGCTCCATTAATTCACTTATATTCCTCTCTAAATTATGTGTTATTTTTAACATTTCTTCAAACCTTTTTTCAAAGTTCTTAGTTTCTTTGCATTGGGTTAGAACAAGTTCTTTTAATTCCCAGAAGTTTCTTATCATCCACTTTTTAAAGCCAGCTTCTGCTAATGGAACACAGTCTTTCTCCATCAGGCCTTGTTCTGTTGCTGATGAGGAACTGTGATCCCCTGTGGAGGGAGAGGCATTCTGAGTTTGGGTATTCTCAGCCTTTTTAGGCTGTTTTCTTCCTTTCTTTATAGATTTATCCATCTGTGGTCTTTATAATTACCGTCTTTATAGTTGGGTTTCTGAATGGACGTCCAACTTGTTGATTCCCGGCACTAGAATCTAAGCAACTCACTGTGCCGGTCAAAACAGCGGCTTTAAGATTGATGGTGCTTTTCTGCTCCAAGGCAGCGGCAAAACTGCCTTACCAGCCTCAAGAGTCGCGCTGGAGACACACGTGGGGCTCCTCCGCTGGGAATCTCCTGGTGCATGAGCAACAAAAATTGGCCTGAAAGTGTGGCGTCCTCTTGTTCTCTGCGCTTTCAGTGGGAGCTACAATCCCGAGCTGCTAGTGATCAGCCATCTTGGATCTCTCTCACCACATTTTCTTTATCCAGTCCATAGATGATGGACATTTGGGTTGGTTCCAGGTCTTTGCTATTGTAAACAGTGCTGCAATGAACATGCATTTGCATGTGTCTTTATAATAGAACAATTTATAATTCTTTGGGTATATGCCCAGTAATGGAATTGCTGAATCAAATGGTGTTTCTATTTCTAGATCCTTGAGGAATCACCAACTGTCTTTCACAATGGTTGAACTAATTTACACTCCCACCAACAGTGTAAAAGCGTTCCTGTTTCTCGACATCCTCTCCAGCATCTGTTGCCTCCAGATTTTTAAATGATCACCATTCTAACTGGTGTGAGATGGTATCTCAATGTGGTTTTTATTTGCATTTCTCTGATGACCAGTGATGATGAGCATTTTTTCATATGTTTGTTGGCCTCATGTATGTCTTCTTTTGTAAAGTATCTGATCATATCCTTTGCCTACTTTTGAATGGGCTTGTTAGTTTTTTTCTTGTAAATCTGTTTTAGTGCTTTGTATTCTGGATATCAGCCCTTTGAGAGACGGGTAAACTGCAAAATTTTTTTCCCGTTCTGTTGGTTGCCGTTTCACTCTAATGACTGTTTCTTTGGCCATGCAGAAGCTGTGGCATTTGATTAGGTCCCATTTGTCTATTTTGGCTTTTGTTGCCAAACTTTTGGTGTTTTGGTCATGAAGTCCTTGCCTACGCCTATGTCCTGAATAGTTTTGCCTAGATTTTCTTCTAGAGTTTTTATGGTGTTAGGTCTTATGTTTAAGTCTTTAATCCATCTTGAGTTGATTTTAGTGTAAGTTGTCAGAAAGGGGTCCAGTTTCTGCTTTCTGCACATGGCTAGCGAGTTTTCCCAACACCATTTGTTAAATAGGGAATCCTTTTCCCATTGCTTGTTTTTGTCTGGTTTGTCAAAGATCACATGGTTGTAGATATGTTGTGTTGCCTCCGAGACCTCTGTTCTGTTCCATTTGTCTATATCTCTGTTTTGGTACCAGTACCATGCTGTTTTGATTACTGCAGCCTTGTAGTATAGTTTGAAGTCCAGTAGTGTGATGCCTCCCACTTTGTTCTTTTTGCTTAGAATTGACTTGGCTCTGCGAGCTCTCTTTTGGTTCCATATGGAGTTTAAGGTGTTTTTTTCCAGTTCTGTGAAGAAGGTCATTGGTAGCTTGATGGGGATAGCGTTGAATCTGTAAATTACTTTGGGCAGTATGGCCATTTTCACGATATTGATTCTTCCTAACCATGAACATTGAGATATCATCTTACGCCAGTTAGAATAGCGATCATTAAAAAATATAGCGACAACAGATGCTGGAGAGGATGTGGAGAAATAGGAACACTTTTACACTGTTGGTGGGAGTGTAAATTAGTTCAATCATTGTGGAAGACAGTGTGGCGATTCCTCAAGGACCTAGAAATAGAAATTCCATTTGACCTAGCAATCCTGTTACTGGGTATATATCCAAAGGATTATAAATCGGTTCTACTATAAGGACATGTGAACACGAATGTTCATTGTAGCACTGTTTACAATAGCAAAGACCTGGAACCAACCCAAATGCCCATCAATGATAGACTGGACAGGGAAAATGTGGCACATATACACCATGGAATATTATGCAGCCATCAAAAACGATGTGTTTATGTCCTTTGTAGGGACATGGATGAACCTGGAAACCATCATTCTCAGCAAACTGACAGAAGAGAGGAAGATCAAACACCACATGTTCTCACTCATAGGCGGGTGTTGAACAATGAGAACACATGGACACAGGGTGGAGAGCACTACACACTGGGGTCTATTGGGGGGAAATAGGGGAGGGACGGTGGGGGGTGGGGAGTTGGGGAGAGATATCAAGGGGAGAGATGCCAGATGTGGGTGATGGGGAGGAGGGCAGCAAATCACACTGCCTCGTGTGTACCTATGCAACAATCTTGCATGTTCTTCACATATACCCCAAAACCTAAAATGTAATAAAATAAAAAAAAAAAAAAAAAGAAACTTCTATTCCGGGTCCGCTAGGGGAGTGTAGGGTCCAGCCCTATAGGGTCCCGTGAGCCCCTCTCTACTGGTGCAAAGACTTGAAGCTGGAAATAAAGAAACAAGACACCGAGATCAAGAGAAAGAGAGTTTGGACCCAGGGTACCATGGCCAGCCAAAGTGCGGAGTCCGGCCGTGTCCATAGGGTCATTTTAAAACAAATGTTTGTAAAATATAGAGCACAAGTATGACTTAGAATAGAACATTTCTGTTTTCCAACAGATCCTATGAGAGACAGACAAGCAAATTTCCTTTTACAGTTATTTGCACTCTTTCTCACTTATTTACAGCTGTTTAAATTTCTCCATATTATATTCAGGCTGCTCAGATCCACGTCTCTGCATTTCACAGGTCAAGGCCTTACCTTCTGACACCACATGGCCAAGCTAACAGGTTAATGTGGTAAAAAAATTCTGACAACCACCCTTTCCTGCTCCACCTCCCATTATCCATTTTTTCACAAAGATTGTCTAAAGAGCTCTTGTTCTTGTTTTCAATTCCTCCTGCATTTCTTGCACCTGACAGTTTATTTATTTACTTCATTCTAATCTCAGCTTTCAACATGTAAATATGTTGTATACGGTTTTCTTAAATGTTAGTGCTTGGAAAGCCTGGAATTTACCATATTCTTAAAATATAAAGTCAAGTGACTCATTATTTAACTACTTTTATTGAACAATATTAACATAAGGAAGGAATACTTATTCTGATAAGCATAAAACAAAAGATTAAAAAACAGAATCTGTTATTGTGCAACTTAAGCAAAGTAAAAGTTATATTCTCTCAGGTCCTTAAAGTAGACAGAAGCCTCTAGGCAAACTTAATTATGGGAAAAAAATGTCAATAGAAGCACACAACATTAAAATTTGCTTCTTGAATGCAGAAAATTCTTTTATAGAGAGAATTATCTTAAACAATACAGTCAATATTATTTAAAAGATAAGATCATAAAGCACTGAATTGGTTTTTATTTTGAAGAACAAAAACAGGAAGAAAAATTATCGCCTTTTTAAAAAAATGTATTGGCTCAGCATCTTGGTCAAATTAGTCTCCTTTGGCCTTATTGTCCTCAACTTTAAATTGAGGATGAGAATTGCTTGTTCTTCATAGGCTTTCACTTTAAAACAAGAATTCTCAGCAATAGAATTTTCAACTATAGATCTTGAATGACTTCATGACTGCCCACTTATGTTTTGAGGATGGAAGTATTTTAACTAACACAATTAGACCAGTCTTTGACACATAGTAGGCACAAAAGAACACTTTTCTTTAAACAAAAAACCATGACATCCCGGAGAAAGAAAAAGGAGAGCTTTATTTCCTGTAAAGGGTTACAACCTGTGAGTTGGAAAATGAAGCTTCTGGCAAAAACCTAAAGCAGATGCTTCTGAAACAAAAGGAGGAAGCCTAGGATTTACACCCAATGGAGTTAGCTATACATATATATTCAATAGGCTATAGGAGAATCTATAAACATTTGAGAGAGAAACCAAACAGAGGATTAGTGAATAAACCTACATGATTGATTTCTATGTCCCATATTTAATTTGAGGTAGAAATTTAACATTAAAATGAAGTGAAACTTGGCTCTTGGTATCAAATGGTGAATAACAGCACACAAAGACATCTTGCATGCAGCCTCCATGGACTTACCAGAGCCAGCCTATGCTTGGTGGTCAGTTATCAGGGTGGAATGCCTTGTAAGGCTTGTCAGTTGTCATAGCAAAACTGAGAAGGGAGGGGAGGTCAGCCCTGACATCCGGTGGTATGTGGAGAAATCTTCCAGACATTGTTTTTCAGGAGCTGGTTTCTGTTTGACAGTAGAAAACACAGTCTTGAAATGGCTATTCAGGTAGAGGAGTATTGAGATGTGACCGACCTCACATCTTACCAAATCTGAGAAATTTCATTTTTCAAGGTTTTTGGGGGGTCTCTTCTGCCACCAAGAGTCCTTTCATTCTGCCTGGGAGCTTGGAACTCTATTTTTATTTCACACTTGCTATTGTTGCTATTATTTTCTATTTTGATTATTTACAGCTGCAGAAGAAACAACACTACACTTATTTCCATTGAACAAGAAATATGTATTTAAATAAATGTTATTGCAAACAATAACTGTTTATTATACCCACGGATTCTTGAGGTCAGGAATCCATACAGAACATTGCCGATGTGGCTTGTCTCTACTGTTCTGCATCAGAGGCCTCACTTTAAAAAGACTCAGCATCTGGCTTTGACTAGAAAGTTTAGAGTCTGCAATTATTTATGGCTTTCCTCAATTACATAACTGGAATATGGTCAGGGAGTCACTTGAAGGCTGAAATGGCTGGATTTGCCAATGAGAGCAAATACATAAGGCCTTTTCTAGAGTTTCACAGCATGGTGACTGACTTCTAGGAGGTAGCATCCCAAAAAAACTTCTGCAGAGTGAGCCCTCCAAGATGCCGAAGTAGAAGCAAGGCTTTCTCCGACTGATCAACTCATCCATGGTCAAGGGTTTGTTCTTTCTTTTGACAGGCAGGGCTTTTTATTCTTCTAATCTCAATCATTGTGTATTGATTTCACAGTTTAAGACTTCAGCTTACATAAAAGTTATAGTGTATGCAGTAAGATCCGGATATTCTCCCATGTTATTCCCATGTGTCAGTGTATACCTGACCATTATAATAACAACAGATATTTATACTTTTTTATCTTTTTTTAATAATTTAATATACAAAGTGTTTAACATCTCTATTTCTAAAAGCTCTTGTTTTTGGGTTATAATAACAAAATTTTTGAAGGAGTTTTTTCTTTCATATTTTGAAAAATAAATTTTTCACTTCTTCCAGAGTATAACCTCTAAAACTACTTACTGCAATTATATTCCAGGTCTCAGCCAGTGCCTTTTCCTCTCTCCTATAACTACAGTGCATAATTAGAACAAAGTGAATTTTGCCAGAAGAGAATGTTTTTTTCTGCACTTTACCAAAAATATCTTTCTCATTAGGCAAAGTCCATGGCTCATAGTGACTTCCTGGGACACATGGCTATCCTCACATTGGCTGTAGGTTTCTAGTTAACCTGTTAATGCAATCTTTGTAGAAGATTCATGTACTTGACATTTACTGAGCTCCTCACACGGGCCAGGCATAATCCAAGCGGAAAATACAGATAGAAAAATGTTAAAACATAACAAAAAGTATGTGATTACATGATAAATATTAAAATCTGATATAATGTATTTAACAAATATTGCTTGAACACTATTTGCTAGTCAGCAGGCTGGGTAATTATATTCTGCAAGAAGTTTTCCTGTTTATGTAAGTAAAATCAAATTTTCCTCCATTTAATTATGATACATTTCCTATGTTATTTGATAGATAATTATTGATTGCTTGCTTCACATTTAATAATTTATGTACACTTTTGCTTAAAAAAACACATAATAAATCAAATATCAAGCTTAAAATCCAGCAGGAGCACTTCACAAATTGAGGTATGAGTCATAAAAAGTCCAGATCTTTGTTATTTCAAATGTGAGGCTATGTCACAAGGATATCAGAAAAAGAAAGACTTGAAGAAAAATAATTGAAAATCTATATGTGTAAAACTTTCTTCATTAAGTCTCCACAATAAAGTTTTGCAATAGTATTTTCATTCATTTAATTTTTAGATTGTTAGTAAGGTATTCACCCAAGTAATAAAATGTTGACGCAAGAGTATGTTGTCTTCATAAGTGGACAGATAAAAGAAGTGGTGTAGAGGATCCACAGCATTAATAAATAGAAATGATTATATATAAACATACAGAATATTATACAAGAGACATGTTACATCACTGGAGATTTCAGTGGCTAATTAGAAAATAACATAGGAAACATCTTCTCTTTGGAAAAAAAAATAAGGTTGGGTTCCTGCCACATACATCGCCAAATAAATTTTGGATGCATTAAAATTTCAAATGTCATAAATTATGTCATATACATACTAGAAGATAATAAGGAGTATCTTGAAATAAAATCATTAATTTGGCCATAATTTTTAAAGGTCTGTTACTTGATAGGCAGAAAGTCAAGTGCTGGCACTTGAAGGCCTACCTAGGTTTAATACTATATGCAAAATAATAGATAAAACATTATACATTAACCAGATAAAATTTTAGTGATAGTCTCCATAAATAAATATAAGTAGCAAGCTGGGAAAATTTGCCAGTTATATAATAAACAGAATGTCTAACTCGATTCCACAATATTAAGGCTTTTAATTGGATAATTTATATCCATTTAATATTCTGAACTTTTTAAAGCCTTGTATAGTATTTTGTAGATTAAATCACCCAGGTAATAGATGCTTATGGTATAATGATAGTAAGTTCATTTCTTTATATCTGAATATATATGGTTTCTTAGAAAACTTAAGTAAAATATTATTGCTCGTTTCCAGAATATTTTAATCACTTTTTAATAAATTAAATGATTATATGCTATGCTAACTTGAATATTATATCAATTTAGTTTCTATGAATATTTTTTAAAAATCATCCAATTTATTAATTTGCAAACTACTCTTGAGGACTATAGCGCTTGAGTATCAACTGTGGAGAAGTAGAACCAGGACAATGGAAGGGGAAAGATAGAGAAAGATTGGCTGTGACCACCTTTGCTTCTAACAAAGCAGTTCTGCTTTATGTGTTTAACATATAAGGTTTCCTTATAAATACTTCATGTAGACAGAGGCTTCCAATACTATGAGTAGTAGCAATAGTAGTAGCAGCACCAGTAGTAATGAATAAGCCTACTGTGAAAGGCTACAAAATGCTTCCTTCCCCCAATATCATGTCTTAATCTCTGAAATTTGTAAATGTTACCTCATTTGGAACATGTTTCTTTGAAGACGTAATTAAGTAAAGGATATTGAGACAGGGAGATTATCCTGGATTATCTAGGTAGACCAGAGATGCCATCACATGCATTCTTATAAAAAAAAAAGAGAGAGAGAGAGGTAGGGGGAGGTTAGACTCAGAGAAGATCATGTGAAGATGGAGCAGAGAGATTTGAAGATGCTGATCGGGAAGGCTGGAGTGACCCAGGCACAAGACAGAGTGTCAACAACCACCAGAAGGTGGAAGAGGCCAAGAATAGATTTTCCACTCCCAGAGGATGTGCCAACCTGCTGACACCTTGATTTTGACCCAGGGACACTGATTTGGGAATTCTGGTCTTCAGAACTATAAATAATGCATTTCTGTTCTTTTAAATCAATGTGATTTTAGTAATTTGTTATAGCGGCCTCAGGAAACTAATACAACATTAATCACCAGTCTACTCCAACACTACTCAATTTTCAAATGGGAAATTGAAGTCCAATTAATTGGAGAATCAGGGGAATAAAATCAACTAACTAGTATTAAAATTTCAGAGTATTTCAAGTCTTGAGTCTTCAGAGTTTTAGTCTAATATTTTTATTTTCCTGTGATTTATATATATATATATATGCATACATAAAATAAATTGAAGATTTATTATATATAAAATAAATTGAATATATATATTTAATATATAAAATAAATTGAATATATATATTTAACATAAAATAAATTAAATATATATTTTCTATATATAAATTGAATATATATATTGAATATATACGTTGAATATATATAGTTCAATAGCTTTTGGGTTACAAGTGGTTTTTGTTTACATGAATTGATTGTATGGCAATGAATTCTGAGATTTTAATGTATCTGTAATCTTTACATTGTGCTTATTACAATGTGAGTATTATTAGCAATGATATTAGTAAGGATAAACAGTGCTGAAATGATTAAAGATTTATTTTGACCAAACAAGTAAATTTTTGGCTATTTTTGGAAGAAAATTATTCTTTTTCCCACCTTTTTTCTTTAATTTTACTCAAATAAATAAATTGAATAGGCACTGGTGACTCAAATATAAGGAAATTAACAGAGATTTGAGTTCATGAAACTTGCCGTTGTAGTGGAGTAATTGACAATTAAGCCTTTAAATGACAAGTGATTTGCTATGAATGCACAACTCTAGGAGGTCACTACTAGAGTACATATTAACTGTGCCTGAGAAAGGGCCTCAGAGATGGTGACAGAAATATGAGAGGGGTAGGGGAAGAGAGAGAGAGAGAGACCGAGACAAAGAGTTTTCTAACCACTTTCAATGGGACTATAGAGAGAGCGGCATGTTTGCAGAACTTATCTTTAAGCAGCAAGGTCATGAATTGAAGAGTTGACTGTCAATATTGAAGCAGAGTAGGGTTGACTGTGTATACAGTGTACACAGAAGACAGCAGGACTTCGTATTTCATGACCCAATTACACCAGTTACAGGTTTTTCAAAAGATATTTGTTGCAGGTGTGGGTTGCAGGCCAAAATTAGCCTGCACCCAGGCACAAAAAATAGTCAGGTCCTTTTAGATATTAGAAGAGGCTGGGTGCAATGGCTCACACCTGTAATGCCAGCATTTGGGAGGCCAAGGCGAGTGGATCACATGTGGCCAGGAGTTCGAGAGCAGCCTAGGCAACATGCCGAAATACCATCTCTACTAAAAATACATAAATTAGCTTAGCATGGTGGTGCACCTATAATCCCACTACTCCACGGCTGAGGCAGGAGAATCATTTGAACCTAGGAGGCAGAGGCTGCAGTGAGCCAAGGTCATGCCACTGCACTCCAGCCTGGGTGACAGAGTGTGACTCCATCAGAAAGAAAGAAAGAGAGAGAGAGAGAGAGAGAGAGAGAGAGAGAGAGAGAGAGAGAGAGAGGGAGGGAGGGAGGGAGGGAGAAAAGGAGGGAGAATAAAAAGAAGGAAGGAAGGAAGGAAGGAAGGAAGGAAGGAAGGAAGGAAGGAAGGAAGGAAGGAAGGAAGGAAGGGAGGCTCTAAAGGGAAGACTAACAAAACTAATTCAGTTCTTACAATAGATGGTAACTGTAAATGAAGGAAGAATATTCTTTGTAGGTTAGAAATTACTGTGCTTACATTGCCTTTTGTTTTTTTTCTCTCTCTCTCACTTTTTTTTTTTTTTTTTTTTTTTTTTTTTGCTGAAGAACAGTTTCTAGCAGACCAAAAAATGTTGGATGACCCCATCTCACCACTCACCCTAGGGAAAGTGCCTTCTATAAATTCAGCATTTTTTTTGTGTGTGTGTGTGTGAAAAAGTGGTATTTACTCAATAGAAATTATAGTTACTTGTATCATCTTTACCACTTTAAACTTTAAATATCACTTGAAACATGGACTGTTTTGAAGCAGTGATTACAGTATATTTTCTGCCCATCCTGCTAACACTTTATTTCATTGAATCAGAGCCAGCACACACAGTAAATATGCATCACTTTTGCTGTATTCTTGAGGGTTCTGCTTTGTATTGTTAGTGAAAATAAATCTGAAAAGGAATAATAAATTGTTTAAGGAGTCATGTGCGATAACTCAGACAAGTGCATATACCACTGTTTTAGAGAATAACGAATGAGCATCCTATCTTATAATCTTTGAACGTGTCTTGGAACAAATAGTTCTGCATGAACTATTCTCATTTTCAAAAGGGTGAGTCTCTTAACTTACTCCTTATTAATATAAAATTTCAGAATGTACTGCCTTTGAAGCACAATCTGTTTATTTTTAAAAGTAGCATCCTGTTTTGGAACTTCTAAAATTAAATCATGATAGGTTATGACTGTTATGAGTATTTTAGATTTTTAAAATTTGAGATCAATATAAAATCGTAAAAGCTGTTCCTCAGGCAACTTTGAAATAATCTGCATAGATGTCAGAAGGGAAGACATTTATGGATGTATGGAAGGGGAAGCCTACTGAGAAAATACATCATGAGTCAATAACAGGGTGTTATTGTAGCCTGATGGCTACAATAACACCTTGTTACTGAAGGTGCAGGCATTGAAAATTGAAGGTGCAAGGCATTGAAAAAGTGTTACCAGGATCTATAGAATTTGACTCCATGACTCTGTAGCAATAGAAAGACCAAAATGACTGACAAAACAGTGTCCCAACAAGAAGAAGACTGTAGAATAAACATCCTGACCTTTCTCTACCACAGTCCTCCCAGTTCTTGCTAATGCCTTCCTTTGGACATGCATCAATGTCAGCCTCCTGGAGCAAAGGCATAAGGTACAGAAAGATATAGAAGGATTAACCATTAAAATTTTTCCCAAGAAAGATGATGTCATCATACTCGGGGCTGTCATACATGGCTGTGTCCATTATGCAGTGCACAACTTCAAGAGGCGCCATCCCCAAAGGCAGCAGTATGTGTGCACATTCTGCCTGTCTTGCAGGTATGACTGTGATTTATCAATCTTTGAAAGCATAATCAGATTATAATTTGTCTTTTTCACATACTAGCTAAAATTCAAATAGAAGGATTCAAGGCTATCATGATAGTGGACGACTCATGTCCACTAATTGGGACACAGCTGTGGCATACGGTAGCCTTCCACAGGTGACTATTTCTTTTCTATTGTTTGTTTGTATATTACTAACACATGATTTAATGTAAGACATGATTTAATGCAAGACACAATTGGAACTCTTATCACATCAATAAGCATTTTATTATAGTAATATATATTTCATAAAACATATCATAGTATTTTATTATAATCAATAATATTCTATTATCTAAAAGTGTGTGAAACAGACCAAAAAAGAGTTCTCAATGCAATTCTAGCCTTGTGAAATTTAGTAAAGATGTTGGACAATACTGAATGAAAAACATAGGTGATTTCTGTAAAGAGTGTTGAGGAGATCTTCATCATTGTTGTTAGATTATTCTCCTTCAAATAGATATCAAGTATTTCTAATAGAATCATGATTACAGATAATGTGACACCTGATTTTTCTTTACTAATTCAATCATAAAAGGATTGGGAGAAACAATAAATTAATGAAGAAATAAAGTGGCGTCCTTTTCTACTGATATAAATTTAGAAACATGATTTGAATACATATAAATTGTAAACACTTTAAACAATTGATTTTAACATTCTTAAAGCATTTATAGTACTTAGTTTTTATGGGAAACCAGATTCAGGTAATATTCTTCTGCTGGTTTAAACTCCAGCATATAAACTTTATATTTACAAAATATTATAAAATAGCAGCTGAATATAGAGAAATCAACCATATGTAAAATTGACTAAGGATGTGTTTATTTAGCCTTCCATATCTTATTCAACAACATCATCTTTGTTTAGAGAATGATCAGGACTGCTAAAGGCAGTTTATCAAAAATTCACCGTAATGTCTACAGAAAGAATCTTGTTAGAGGAGAAAACAAATTTTATTATCAATTTTATGGCAAATAAAACCCTGATGAGGGCTAACAGAGAAGCCTTAGGGTCAGAAAGAAAAAGTTAATATACGCTGTGTGGGAAATATGTACCAAAGCTTTTTGTTCACTCAGTTCCATTGCATATTATGTAAATATGTGTTAAGGTACTTAAATAATGTTGGATCTACAAAATGCAATATTTCAAAACCTTAATTAACAAGAGAATTATAGAATATTATTTTTTTATTAATTGGCACATGACAGAATACGATTTGACACAGTATCCTCAAATAAAGAATATCTATGACATCAAGGCATTGAAACAATAAAGATATAGAAGCAAGAGAAAATTTTAATGTATTCATATTTCCTATTTCCTTAGAAAGAATTTCAATTTAACACTCAGATTTCTGTTCAAATGTCTGAAATAATGCATTAATGTTATACTGTCATTCCAAATTCCACCATGTGTCGTTTAAGTCTCAAAGTTCAATTAAAGTGACAAGGATGACACACATCAATAGTTAGGGAGGAAAAATAAAAAGTGAGGGAACTTCTAAATGACATTTAATTATGATCTCATGGTAGAAATTGTTCTACAAAGAAAGGAAATGCAATAGAAAGCAAGGTGTCATATTTTGGAATTTTCATCCTCAGAGACAGCCAAAAAAACCTGTAGCAGGATTTGATTAAGTCTTCATGTTGTTCTTGACCTCATTAATGGAGTCAGCTGATGAATTTCCAGATCAATTTGTATGCAAATGTAACAGAAATAGGAATGCAGGTTTTCAACTAATCTGCCCACTTTCAGAGACTATGCACTTTTTTCCTCTCTTGCCATCTTCATTTATTCACTAGATGATATTTATTGGTGCCCTCACAAAAGTGTCTTGAAAACTGATTATATGTAATAAATAAGAAAAGGAAAATGTAAATTTTTAAGTTTGTTATATATGAGAATGTGTGTGTGGTATTTAAATGCAGCCTAACTTTCCCTGAAGACTTTTATAGGGGTGATTTTCTTTACTCCTAAATTTTTCTGGTGCATCCTAATACACTAGAAAGTGACTAATCAGTAAGTACAGACCTTGGCACAGTTAAAGCCTATTCGGTTTGCTAAGTGGAAGGGGACATTTCATCTTATTACAACAAACAATATGAACCAAACAGAGATGTTTATTACTGATAATGAAAAGTCTACAATTATAAGACTTTTGTTTGTGAGAGTGGTGTACGTTTTTGGTATTATGGATGCGGTGTCAATCTGATATGATACTCATGTATGTGTTTCACATTTGTTTGATTTCAACTGTTTATTCAATTAAATTCAGTCAATAAATAATATATTGTGAAGTATCTAGTTATCATGTCATATTTTTTCATATTGTTTGATGTATTGTCTTTATAAAGGATATCTATAACACGAAGGTATTATTAGAAACATTAGGGAAAAATTAGTATTACTTTTGTATCATTTTATAAAGATTATACAAATCTGAACTAGATAGATGAGGTGAAATAAGCCTGAAAAGGGGAAATTTGAGACGTTTACAAGAGAAAAAACCTGTAAGATTTGTGACTAGTTATGTATAAAAAAGTGAGTGGGAAAACCAGAGTCAACCCTAACTAAAGAATGCCTTTCTGGGACACCAAGAGTTCTGAGTCCCTGAATAGGGTCACAGGTTAAATATAGGGCTTACTGAAATTTACAGGCCTTTATGAAAAAACACTTAAACTTCAGGTTGCCTTTTAATCAGACTGAGAATATGTGATTTTTCTCTCTTCCACCCAAGATCTTATTAAAAATGGTAGTAAACAATAATGAAAATAATGAGGTTAAAAATGAACGGAGCTAATGTTACCACAGAGTTAAAATGCTAAATCCTCACTTATGGCAAAAGTCAGTAGGTTACATTCACAGTTAATGAATTTATATTCACTATTATAAGTATCTAATGTAGCGATGTGAAAGTAACCAACAGAATAAAAGGGACAGAATTTTTTCTTTTTTTTAATGTATTAGGGATGGGACAAGGAACAGTGGAGCAATGCGACTTTTGCATTTCTTATAAGGCCTTGTATACCACTGGATTAATAAACTCTGTGTGTGTGTGTGTGTGTGTGTCTGTGTGTGTGTGTGCACGCACATGTACACGTGGGTGTGTGTCTGTGTGTTTCATAAAATGTAATACTACTAATGAAAAAATAGTTTTGCATGTGCTGAAAATTCAACACATTCCTAAACATGCTATTTACTTTAAAACAAGAATTGCTAATCGTACATTTAAACTTTCATCAGCAGCCTTAAAATTTACTAGTCAGTGCCTTTCTTGTAAATATTAATTATGTAAAAATGTTTATAAGGCTTTTGAAAAGTTAAATTATAATATGCTATTTTAATTTTAATTACATATTAAGGGATCATATATAATCCCTATAAACTTTTTGGCTCAGATGTGCTTTCAATTGTATGAAAATAAAATAACTTTACCATATTTTCATATTTTCAAAAAGCATCATTGATTTTTTTGACAGTCTAGTTTAAATTAGTGTGCAGATTACCAAATTCTCACTATCTCAATATTTTGTCATCATTTTCAGTAGTAGATCATCTAAAGTCTTTTCAATACCTATTAAGAAACGAGGTAATATGTTGCCCACTGTTCTTCAAGCATACTAAGGAATAAGGGTTCTCATTCAAATCCTCTTTATATTAACTTGTCAATCCCTGTCGATTCACAGAAAACCTCTACCAACCATGAGCCTGCAAAGTAATGCCTGCTATTAGAATAGCTCAAGGCCCACAAACCTACCTTATATGCTAATATGCCATCATTAGAATGCCGTGATATATTTTGTTAACTTCACTGAAATATCTATTCATTTTAATTGCACAATTCAGTGATTCTCAGTACATTAACAGAGTGGTGCAAACAATACCAAAATCTAAATTTAGCATTTCCAACACACAAAAAACATTGCGCCCATACACAGTCACTCTGAAGTCCCACATGAAGCCCCATATCACCACCAATCTACTTTCGGTCTCTATTGATTTATGGTCAGTTCGTTATGAATAACTTGAAATTAGACATTTTCAGTCAACTTGAAGTTTGAAGCCTGTTGTTCAGTTAAAGGATTAAAATAAAATAATATTTCTCATATCTTAATTTTGCTTAGAATTTATTCAAAAAGCAGTCTAGAATCCATGAATACTCAAAACTAGCTGGATGACTGGCAAATCATCATCATAGTTGTATAAATTAACCAGATACAACCCTTAGGTTAATAACCTAGTCTGTAAAATACTGATTCCTTGTCAAGTTTTCCTTACCTTTGAAAATCAGATTCAGTTTTAGAACTCTGTTTGTAATTAGTAAAAATCAGGTTTTTTCTAAGCATAAATTCATGTATTCATATGCATACTTTGGGTAATAGGTATATTGATAAGTTGTCCCTAAACTGAACAGTTAGACTAATTGTGACCAAACTCTTATAAACAGTGATGTCGGTGTTCCCAGTGTAGTAGTAACAATTTCTGCAAATTACTAGCTAAAATTGTTATTTTATAATTTATTCAAATCCAATGAGAATAGTTTGGATACATTGGATTAAGACCAATATACTAAAACAATACATAAATCTTGCTTTTAAAAATTATGCATTGCCTGGGCAATGGCTTTGGCAAAATAAGCCCATTAGTCTACTATGTTTCACCGCACAGCACGAGTAAGAAAAAAGTTGGTCATTCCTAAAGCTGAAATCTTGTCAGCATCACTGTAGATTTATGAGGCAATGTTCTAATCCCTCATGATTATCCGTCTTGTTCTCCATTACTGCTTCCTCAAGGAGGCTGTTTTGTTGTGTACTCCTCATGTCATGCTCAGCTGAAGTATAACTGACTGGAAGACCACCTACACATATGGTGCATTCACACGCAAATGAATGGCTGCTACAAAAGTTGTAGATCCATTAAGAAGAGCATTAGTTTTGATGTTATTCATTTATCTATCAAATACACTTAGACATACGAGTACTCTGAAGGCTTGTTTACTAAGAGATGGTGTTTTACTCTTAGATAGGGGAAATGAAAGACGTTGGTGCTGTCAATGAGTTTAAAAGCTTTTATACAGAAGCCTGAAAAATGAGAACTCACCTCATTTTCCCATTGTCTGTTTTGTGGCATTTTCAAAGTGAATTCTTTCAGCAGGCATTTTCATGTTATGATCAGAAAGACAACACACCCTTACTTTGTGTTGCCGTATTCCATCTAAAAGAGAATCATACAGAAATTTAAGTCATCAGTGACTTAGATATTTCCAATTGCAGGTAGTCTTTTAAAAATAATAAAATATTATAAATAGATAATTTAAAATATCGGTTTTCATTTAGCAGTAAAAATGTGCTAAATTTGATGTGATAAGGCATAAGTGGGAAGTGAGGAAGGACAAGTCAATTGAAATAGTCATCAGTAGCATGATCAGGTTTGCAAAGGAGAAGTATAGATGTTGTCTAAAAATATAGTAGGGACATTCATGCTGATATGAAGAGTCTTGGAAGCTCTTTGGGGAAGTGGCAGATAACTCTAACTCTGAAGATTAAGAGTTAGTAATGAAAGGAGAGGAAGATGAATGCTCAGACTTTAGAAATCGGAGTGAATACTTGGAGACAGACCATCTACCAAATAACAGTCAATCTTTTCGACATAGCCTTCAAAATAAACTCATAATATTTTGATATTGTTTAACACTGTTATCATCAAAAAGTTGATAATTCCTAGTGAGACTATAAGTGAAAAAATATGTTTGAAACAGTCATATACAGATAGGAATGAATATGCATAGTTAATTGTCTAATGACACACATTATACTAGTTACTTTAACACAATACCTACTCTATTAGTAATATATTAATACTCTAACATAGACATAGACAGTTCTATTAAAATACTGTCATGCATCATTTAATGATACATTCTGAGAATTATAGCATGAGGCATTTGTCATTGTGTGAACATAATAGAGTGTACTCACACAAACATAGATAGTATAGCCTAATATACACCTAGGCTACACCCAGGCATTGTGGTATAGCCTATTGCTCCTAGGCCACAAACCTATACAACATGTTACTAGATTGAATACTGGAGGCAATTTAACACATGGCAAGTATTTGTGTATCTAAGCATATCTGGCCATAGAAAAGGTACAGTAAAAATACAGTGTTATAATCCTATGGGATCATAATTTCATATGCAGTCCATTGTTGATGGGAATGTTCTGCGGCACATGACTGTTTATGTCTAATTCAGGGTACTCTGCATTAACATTGCATACTTCATAATCATGTAATAATTTCAAGATGCTTGAATCCATCATAAAATAGCCAATTTTTCTAAGTATCTTATTTGGATTTATAAACAGAATTAAGAATAGTTATTGAATATCCTGACTCGTATTTTATTTTCATAATAACATACATTTATTCTGTGCAGAGTGTTTTCACATTAAATAAAAAGTCAAAACGGACTCAAAAAGTAAAATGTACATTCCCTGTTCTACTAGCTTGTTAATTATTAGTGATGAGTTTTTTCTAGACTTTCAAGTATATGCAAGTTTTGCCTTTCTAAGTTATATGACATAAACAATTGGAAAGTCTGCTTTTTCAGTTCAACTTAAATAAACACTAGGCCAAATTATATAAAATCTTGTTAGAAACTTTGAAGAATAAAGTAACAATTAACAGGATGGTGCTCAATTTTTTTTAACCATATTGAAACACAGGCTTAATGTAGTTTCTCTAAACAAAATTGATAAGAGTAAGAATAAGGAGAAAAACGTTAAAATTAATGGTGTATACTAACAAACGGTTTTCTAATATGGCTTATTTAATTTTAAGTTAACATTATTTAGCTAAGATTTAATGTTAATTGTAAATAATAAGCAGCGTTTTTTTTTTTCCAATTTGAGTTAGTGGTGGCACATTTAATATGCATAGGAGCAATGTATTAAAAATAATTTGAGAGCCAAGAGGAACTGTAGGACACCGCGTGGTTCCTCTTGTTTTTGCATGTGGTAGGGTGATTCTCAGGTTCTTTTAAATATTATAGTCATCAATTCCAGGCTGATACACAGCATTTTGAATTCCTAATTTTTCTTAATTTCTTTTCAACATGCTTCTGACATTTTAAAATTTTATATAAAACAAATATATCTTGAGCTCACCTATGTTTAGTCTTTGATAACACTTCGTTCAGAAGATCTCTACTTTCCCCTTTGCTTTCTTTCTAATTTTCCAGTCTAGACTAGTATATCTATGTTAACACTCTTGCCACATTTTGACATAGGTTACAATGCTCCCCTCTTACCTCTTACACAAATTGAACTACATTTTTACCTCAGATGTATTTATTTCTAGCTCAGTGGAATGAATTCAAATGAATTTTAAACTTAAAAACATATGCACATTAAAATATTCTTTCTTTAGAGATTTAAAAAGAAAGGCTAAATTATATTACCACAGATAATTATCAATATATTCACAACCTCCCTTCTTTCTGTCTGCTTTTATTTAATAAGTTGTGCATCTACAGCAGCCACTGAGTTGCAATACAACAATTTCTCAATTGACTATTCCTCTGTTATCAAAACCTGAATAAAACCATTCATTCTGAGTTCCCAAGGAGTCATCCAAAGGTAAAAAGTCTTTAGGGTGGGAGATTGAATATACTAAAGGTACAATGGCCAGACAATATATTATAACAGAAAGCTGACCTCCAACTTCTGCTAACACCAGCCCCAATACTTGGGCCAATGAATGTTACTCTCCCAGTTTTTAAATTTTTTTGCAAACACCCCAACTCAGAACCAGCCAGAAGCCAAATACGTTTCCCAGATTAATTATATGAGATGCTCTGTTTTTCATTAGCCTTTCTCCAGGTTCCCCATGACCCCTGGCTCTCATAGCGTATACCCAGAGCCTTCTCTTTTTTCACTATTAGGCTTTCCCACTCCATTGCTTGCTTTAAATGTCTGCCAAATGCAAGTGATGGTGGCTGAACCCCTTTATACAGCAAATTCTGTATAAATCCCCTCTGTTTGTTTTCATTTGCTTTGTCTTCATTTATTTCCTTAAGGGTTTGTTGGAAATCTGTGATGCATGAAGGAGGGACTAATCAGGGGCTATTGTCTCCAGATCCAGCACATGGATAGGAGACAGGGAAGGCTGGGCAGAGACATTTTGCAGTGTCTAATAGCGTCCATCCGGACTGCCCTACAGAGGTTATAGGCAGCTTTGTCAGGAATGAAAGGATCTTTCTTAGAGAAGAAGGGGAAAAGAGAGGGCCTTACTGAGTTGTATAAAAGGAGGAATGGCTTAGTCCAGAACAGGGCCTTGTAGAAACTCAGTACAACTATTACACACACAATATTAGGCAGTCACCTTGCCCAATTAACTCCCTGTATTTTCAATACATTCTTAATTCTTCCTTTTACTTTTATTGGATATAAGTCCTTTGTTATTTACAAGGTTTTCGAGCATTTTCTTTCAGTCTGTGGCTTGTCTTTTCATTCCCATGAATGTTCTTTGGGAATTAAAAGAACATGATCTAATTTAACATTTTTCTTTCATATTTTATAGTATTTGTGCCTTCTTTCTTTCTCTTCTCTTTATGGTACTCCAATTGCATTCATGGTATTTCATTTGATACTGCCCCAAAGCTTATTGGCACTCTATTCACTTTGCAGTCTTTGGTTGTGTTTTGTTCCCCCCTCCCCACACTGTGTTTCATTTGGAAATTTCTACAACAAATTATTTAAATTCACTAATGTTTTGTTCTTTAGCTAAAACTTGAGGCAATTTCTCCACAGAACACCAGCAGTATATTTCTCCAGTGTTTTGTTCTTCAAATTCTATCACCTTGTCCTACACAAAAACTGAACTTTGGTTGTGCGGTGTGGCTCACGCCTGTAATCTCAACACTTTGGGAGGCTGAGATTGGGTGGATCACCTGAGTGAGCAATTTGAGACCAGCCTGACCAATATGGTGAAACCCAGTCTCTACTAAAAATACAAAATTAGCCGAGCATGGTGATTCATGCCTGTAATTCCAGCTACTTGGGAGGCTGAGGCAGGAGAATCTCTTGAACCTGGGAGGCTGACATTGAAGTGAGCTGGTTATGCCATTGCACTCCAGCCTGGGCAACAAGAGTGAAACTTCATCTCAAAAAAAAAAAAAACCTGAACTTAAGTCACTTCAACAGAGCCAGACTGCCAGCCTCTATTTGAATTATTCTTCTCTGACTATGGCTCTACTGCGTAATCTGAAGGACTCTAAGGGCTCAGCTGACTTGTTCCCCTTTCTCACACGTTAATATCTTGGATTAGCTCAAATTCAATGGCTGACAAATTATTTCATGGATTTCATTCAGTTTTCTGATTTTTTTAAAGACAGGAGGGTAAATCAGATTTCTATTATTCCATTATGGCTGGAAGTAGAATTCCTAGGAACTCTTCTTAAAATGCACAAATATTCTTCTACTTCTTTCCTTTTTCTCGCAACCTGATTACCATTTTACTTTGACTTTGAACTAATTTGAGGGTTTTTAGGTAGACAAAGTCAAAGTACCATAAATAAATTATATATGTGAATTCTTACACCAATGTGTCAGTCATTTATTTTTAGGTTTTACTTTAATGGGCTAAAATCACTATTTGTTTTATAATGATTTTAACTATCTATGTTTATTCCTATTTTATCAGTTAATTTTTAAAAATAGATTTGTGCAAAACTTAAAGGCATTCCTTCTGTCCTTATCTGTTGCATGTTAGAAACTTAACCAGTTATGTTTATTATATAACTGGTAATATATTTGACAAAATTTTAAAAAACAGAAAAATGTAAAAATACTGTTCCATGTAATTAACTTGAAACTCTCTTCTTTTCTTTTTCTGCTTACAAATGTATGTGTGACAATATAATTATTGCTTATGTCTCTAATTATATATAAAGAGCTACTGTGGCAGTAAATTTCCAGTGCTGACAAAAAAAGTAGACAGGATCAAAATAACAATTACTTTTTTGTATTTACAAGAACTTCAATATTACATCCTGGTGACAAGCTAGCTAACCTATATATTACCTAGAAACTATTTAGGTCAGGAGAGAAAACTAAATTAACTCTTCCACAAATCACTGACTGGGTTTATGCCAAGTATCCTTTTAACTTGGTGTTCCTGGTAAATAGAAAAGAATATACAGATAATTATTAAGGAAATGTGAACAGAAATTTGTAGTTTTTAAATATTTTACTTAAATTCTAGGAGTAAAATTTCAATCTATTCACACTCTGTCTGCAGGGTACATCAACATCCTCTGCACTGTATTATACACATCTAAGGCAAATGGTAAATTTGTTAAATCAAAACATCTTTGTACCTTATGCTCATGAGCACAGAATAAAAATAAACAACTCATTATTGCTCATTATTCATTGTTTGTTACTTATATTGTTTTTACTGATATCTATGAATTAAATTTTGTTGATTGAAATTTCTTTATATTTTGTGTATTCACTCATTCAGTCAATATTTCTTATGGACCTGCTACATGACAGCTACTGTAAGAACTGCAAATATAGTAGTCAAAAACGGCAAAGAAGTATCTTTATGAAATTTTAATTCTAGTTGCTTAAGTGGCCAGTCAACAAAATAAATAATATAATACATCATATTATATTACTTGCTACTATATGTTCCATTTTACTTCCTTCCATTTAAGACACACTCTTTCGGTAGCTGATGACAATAGTCCAATTAGGTATAGCTACTGCTCTAATAAAACTTAAATTCCTTTTACACCTGCTAAACAATTTGCACGGGCATATGGTCAACCAGACTGTTGCTTTTCTGCCTGGGGATAAATCTGTACCTTCCTTTCCTCATTCGTTGAATTGGGCTTACTACACTGCAAAAGTGGCCTATTCTCACCAGCAATTGAGAATGTCATCCTTTATCAACTCATTCACCAGGACGTCTTTTGAGTCATACTAAAATAGATTGTTGGTTGTAACTAGATTTACAATCATTCTCCAGTGTGCAGACTCACATTTTGTAGTTAATTAATGATGGGACATGAATATTTGAACTTATCCTTTTCTTTGTTTCCATAGTCTTAACATTCTCATTTCTTTTTATACCTCCCCTTTTGTGTTCAAGCTCCACTTTTTATTTTCTGTACATAGTTACTACAGTTAGAGCAGTACAATCTGATCCTTTTATTAAGGAGATTTTAAAAAGCAACATATCTATTTATTCATAATTACGTTGTGGGGTTTTGTATTGTTTTGTTCTATTTTTGGTGATACATTTAAGTATTCTTTGTTTTACATTAACAATACTCTTTTATACAAATCTGCTCAGTTTTTAAGAAAAACTATTACAGAGAAAATCATGAAAATCAATATGTAGTCAATACATGTTTAATCAATATAGTCAACCACGTTTATAAATCACAGACTCATTTTCCCCTCTTGACTGTTAGCTACTGTATGTCCTAAATTTGAGGACAATTTTGATTTAAACAATGTGCCCTACTTCCAGAAGAAATATTAGACTTTTATGTCCTGGTATTTAATTTGGAAAATCATATCATCATTCCTATAAAATGAGATTAATAAATGTACCTTAGATTCAGTGACTCAGTATGAGATATAATTCCTATCACATATAGACTAGAATAAAGAATAAAATGAACAGAATAGTTTAAGCATAGTTGTTTGCGTTTTTTGAACTCCCATAATACACACAATTGGACATTTGAGAATATTGTCTCAAACCCCAAAATTATTTTCAAATGAGAGACATTTCTATATGCTCATATTGATGTTAATTATTTTCTCAGTATTGTTCCTAAAAAGCACAGGTAAGGGTCAAGTAATTATGGTACATAGAATAGATTACATTGTTAATGGCATACTTTATCATTTATTTATATTCTACCAGTTTTTATGTGAATATTAGTGAATGCAATTGGTATTCAAAAGAACATACATATTTTGTTTCAAAGAAATTTAAAGGAAGCACAGAATATATTATATAATACATTGCTATTGCAGGTTTATGACAGGTGAAATAGGTACTTATAATTGCATAGTTTTATTATATTCAGTGGCTGTAATTTTTATTCTTATGTGTCAACTTTGTTAGGTTATTGTACCAGCTGTATAATTAAATACAGATCTAGGTGTTGATGCAAACCACATTTATTTTGTACATGTAATAAATGTCTACAATTAATTGACTTTAAGGAAAGGAGAGTACCTTCAATAATATGGGTGGGCCTCATTAAACTAGATGAGGGCCTTAAGGGCAACAACAGGTTTCCTAAAAAAGAGATTCTATCTGCAGATTGCTCAAGACAACCACCAACTCCCAACAAAATTTCCAGCCTGTCAACCTATTCTACAACTTTCATACTCACTGTCCTCCCACAATGGTGTAGGGCCAATTTCTTAAAATAAATCTGTCCTTCTCTCTGTATCTGCATTCTAATTGTTCTGTTTCTCTGAAGAACCCTAATACTGCAAATATTAGAACTGGAATAAAAAAGAAGTAACATAAAAAATTATTCCATATTTTCTTTTTTGAGACAGAACCTTGTTCTCTCACCCAGGTTGGAGAGCAGTGGTGCAATCTCAGCTCACTGTAGACTCGACCTCCCAGGCTCAAGCAATTATTATGCCTCTGCCCCTTTGGTAGCTGGGATTGCAGGGGTATGCCACAATTCCCAGCTAATTTTTGTATTTTTAGTAGAGACAGGGTTTTGCCATGTTGGCCAAACCGGTCTCAAACTTCCAGCCTCAAATAATCCACTCAGCTCAGCCTCCCAAAGTGTGAGCCACCATGCCCAGACAAGAAAATTATTTTATTATATTTAGAGAATATAGATTATTTAGCAGACTTACAAAATAAGTTAAATAGACTTGGAAATTTTTGAAATTATATGGTAGTTATGAAGGTCTTATATAATTATTCATAGAGATAAATTCATATTATGAAAATTTTCAGGAATTCTTTTCATAGCAATATATAAGATGAAGCTATTTATTATTAACACTATAGAAATAAAAATAGTTCACACATTTCATCCTAGTATAGAAAAGAGAAGAGAGAATAAGACATCAGATAAACAAATGGTCAGGCTTATGTATTTCAAATTCCCACATAATTGTAGAATTAACCCATAATGGGCCATTAGAATAAGAGAAAAGCCCAAAGCGCCACCATATTCTTAGAGTAACACAAAATCTTTCATAAATGGCTGAGAACTCAAGTACCCACAAGCACCATGTCATGCAAGCCTCCTGTCGCCCATAAATAGAGATTACACTTTTCAAAAGTGCAGTTGAAGGTTAGCATTTATCTGAAAGAAACTGAGTAACCTGGAAGACACCTTAAACCAAAGGAAAGACAATATATCAAACTGGTAAGTTAAAATTTATACTCCACCTTATGAGAAAGGGGAGACCTGTTTAGAAAACAAAAAAGCTTTTTCTTCTTCATATCTGAAAACAAGTATAGTACATTTGAATTCAATCAAAATGTTTGTAGTGAAATAATTCAATAGATCATTATTGAAGAACCAATTCCCTACCGTTTGACATATTTAATTGCTTGACAGAGAAAAAGAATAATAAAGTTGCACATTAGAACTCTTAGAAATTAAAGTATGTCAACACATGCTTAACATCTTATTCTACCTCCTAGAATGTTAAATGTAAGGGTTTTTAGTAAATACACTCGTGATGACCTCTGAAAAAATATATCTATATATCTATATAGGTATACACACATACATACATTTACAGATACACACACATACATATACATTTATTTCCTATTTTATAAAGCATTTCCCAAATTCAGTTATACAAGAAATTTTGTGAACTCATGAGAAATTCAAACTCTATAAGCCAACTTAATGAGGATAATGCTAAATATGTATACTTAATCCAATTGCAAAAAATAGTCTGCTTTTAGTCAGAAGAGGAATTTAACTGGGTATTTTAGAAGGCAATGTTTTAATTTCTCAACATATGAACTATTAAAAAGCTGGTGATAAACATAAAAACCAATTCTCAAAATTCTATGCATTATCTTCTCTATCATATAAGCAGTAAAATGTTTCATAATTTTGACCTTCATGGGAAAAGCCAGTGTTTAAAAATTACAAATTTCTTGAATAGCTAACAGAATATTTCAAAACAAAATCAAAACAAACATCAGATTGATTTACTGTTAAAACAGGTAAGAATGAGAGAGTATTACTACCAGTTTACAATTTTTAAAAGAAAATTTTAAATAGAAAACAACATGAAAAATATGAAATTGTATTATCTTAGTGAGAATGCACACACCTATATATTATAAACTCAAATTTATAGCATTAGTTATGTAATAATTAAGAATGATGAAAATATGTTGAGAAATAAGACAAATTTAACTTTACAATGTGGGATGAGAGTTACCACTTTATAGCAGTTTATAATTTAGTATGTTTCTAATTTTGATATGATTTTACAGTAGCAAACCCTGACTGAGAGACAGAAATACTTGGAAATGCATATCTTTCTCTTTAATAGCTCACTGTACAATCTTATATTAACATTAAAAATTCAGAATTTTAAAAAAGGAAAATCATTAATAATATCTAACAACTTCTTCTGTTCCTTAATAATTGAAGCAAAATCCTTAAGAAGTAAATTTTCTGGAACTAGATAAAGAGGTTTTCAACCACTCAGAGCTAGAAAAATGTATTTTTTCCAATTTATCTTAAATATTATATTTTTCAATTTTATCTTAAAACAGGTATCTTACTGCTTACTCTTATAGACACTCTTAAATTTACTTGAGTAATTTCAATGTTATTACTAGTATTTTATCTGCAATTTAAAGCATAGATCTTTGCACCCTGTAATTGTTAAGTATGCTTATTCAGTCTATTCAAAGGCAGATATAGAGCTCCTTAAAATTATAATAAACAAGAAAATTATAAGCATTGTGGTTCAAGGTTTTGGACTCAAAAATGTAAAAAAAAAAAAAGTCAGAAAACAATAGTAAACAAATGCAAAAAAATGTAAAAACAAATGTAAAAAAAAGTCAGAAAACAAAAGTGAACACAAGGCACTTCTAGTAAAAAGATAAAATTGTTATTAGAGGATTAAAATGTTGAAAATATTTAAGCTGAGAATCAAAGAGCACTAGCTTTCTTGAGATAACAGAAATATAAGAGAGAATGATAACTCAAACACCAGAGCTAATTTCATTTCAAAGAAAGCTAAGACTAGCTTCAGATTGAAACTAAAATTATTTAAAAAGCAGAAAATGGCCATAGGATAATCATCTCAGTATTCAGAGAAATGTAGGTTAAATACCTGGGCCAATCACATTCTCTAACTTTTCCAGTGTACACAACTGCTGACAGCAGCCTGCCTAAGACATTTATGTGAGTTTAAAGGTTAAAAAACTAAAGAAAAGAATATTTAAGCTTAATTATTTCCATATAAAAAAAATGAGATACTCAAAAAACAAAAAAGAAGACAGCTCAGCCCAGATGTAACATTCACTACTTAATTCAATTCCAGAAGAAAACTCTTCTAGAAGAAAACTCTTCTAAAGTGATTATGAGAGTTCCCAGTATGCCTGCCTTTAGAGATCTCTACCTGTTGACAAATCTCTTCAACTTTGAGTGAGTTGTCAGTTGTTTCATTCAAAGGAGAGACCATTTTGTGAAACTAAAAAGATAATTTACAGCACATAATTATCCTAGTCTTTCATTCAAAAGCATGAACTAAGAATCATCAGGAATTTGAGAGCAGCTATGAGCATGAAATAGATGGACCAAACTGTGCACACAGAACAAATGACCCTGAAAGAAACAGACTTATTTCAGGAAGTAAAACAGGATATTAAAAATTCAAGTTAGTATCCTTTGAGAAATGCAAGAAGAAATTGTATCTCTAAGAAAATAACCAGCTGTTATGAAAGAGCAACCAGAGAATAAAAATATTTCTTAGAAATTAAGAAATGATAAAAATCATTTAAACAATTTAATGAAAAAAACTGAATAATAGAATACATAAGACAAAAGATTAAGTAGATAATCCAAGTATTAAACATGAAGAAATTTTTCATAATACAGAGAAAAAATGATAATGATGGTAAATATGATAGAAAAGTTAAGATACATGAACGCAGAAGGATACGTTAATCTAATTAAGGTAAAGAAGTATAGAGAGAGATAGTAGAGAGAAGATATAACTGATGAAATAATAAAGACAATTAAATTGAAAAAATCAAATTGCATATTAGTCTTCATATTTGGTAGGTCAATGTACTGAGAAAGTAGTCTTTCTAGTGAAGTTTCCACACACACAAATATATATATATATATAGATGTATATATATATATATATATATATATGCTACATTTTAAGGAAAGGGCAATCAGATCAAAGTCAAATTTCTCATAATAATACTGAATCACATTGCATTATATTCTTTAAAACATTTGAATGAAATTTAATCTATACAGTTAATTATCTACTCTAACTCTCAAATAAGTATACAAAAAAACAGACCTTCTTGGACGTGTAAATTTACCATCAATTGAGTATATGTAGTATGTGTGTGTGTGTGTGTGTGTGTATGTAGATTTCAAAGTTGCAAGCCTGTGTAAAATATTAAATAATAGATTTTTCTTAAGTGGTAGAAACTAAAACCTAAAAGAAATGAAGAAAGCTGGACACTTTAGATATTTTGCATTTGGCAGCAGAAATTAAGTGAAATGAGATCATAATTTTGTCTCCATGGGTCTACCCATAGTTTTTGGTTTACAAACATATTTCTATGGTGAGTAGTTATATGACTTGATGGTTGTGACAGTATCTGGTTTATTACAGGCAGTGTTAGATGCATACTCTTTTGAAATACAGTGGCCAGGTGCTCAGCTTGCCCACTGGCATGCCAGGAACTGCTGAATATAGTAGAAAAGATAGTTCTCTCCTAGAGGTGGCGCTGCCTTGCTCTAGAACCCTAAGGATCTACAAAGCAACTCTACTATTGAAGCTTTAAAAAGAAAAATAATGTCTCTTTTGGCGCCCTAGATACCCTCCAGTGTAATCAGATCTATCAGATCTTATGGTCTAAATGATATGGCTGTCTGTCCTCAGCCTGGACCTGATGTGAAGTCATTTTTGCCCTGGGGCCCACTAAAAGCTAACAATTGTTCATGTAAAATCTATTGTAGCCACATTATCACATGTAGAATATGCCAAAAAACATACCAAATGTTAATATTCTTTCATAGTGGTAAAACGTACAAGATGTTATGACTAGTTCTTTATCTTGGAACCATAATCCAGCACTCCTAGACTACTGGGCTCCTAAAAGCTTCATCACTGAACCTTGTAGTGCTTAATTTATAACATTTTTTAGCATGTGAGCTTTATGATACAACACAGGTGCTTGCTCTCTATTGCTCATAGGCCTGACTAAGGTGATGTTAATATAGTGAGCCAGTATGATGCTTTGCAGAATCTGCAGATGGCCCAGTTCCCTTGAGACTATATAGGGGCAGAGGGCAACAACATGAGGGTTCTATTAATGGCTATGTATGTCAGATTCAATCGTACATTCAGGAAACTGAAAAATGTTTACTAGTTAAGCTTGTGGATCAAAGGGACACACTATGACGTGAACTTTGGCCATGATTCATTTACTATTTGACCCTTCTATGTCTGTATCCCAAAAGGGGACTGGGATGGTGCTTTGTATCTCTGTCTGTCAGAGCCAACTCATATACTGTGTGTTCTGCCATTAGCTTTGAACTTTAGAGAAGCTAAGACTGGGCTTTCAATAATGCTCATTCCAAGGAAGATGTGGTATGTATACACCATGGAATACTACGCAGCCACAAAAGAGAATAAGATTACGTATTTTGGAGCAACATGAATGGAGTAGAAGGCCACTACCCTAAGCAAACTAATGCAGAAACAGAAAACCAAGTACTACATGTTCTCACTTGTAGTGGGAGATAAACATTAAGAACACATGGACCCAAAGAAGGGAACACACAAAAAACACCAGGGCTTATTTCAGGGTAGAGGGTGAAAGGAGGGATAGTATCAGCGAGATTCCTGCCAGGTACTATGCTGATTACATGGGTGACAAAATAATTTGTACATCAAACCCCCGTGACATTCAATTTACCTATATAATAAACCTACACAAGTATCCCTGAACCTGGAAGTTAAAAAAAAATGCTTGTTTTCCTCACCAATACACTTTATTGGCCTAACCTCTGGGACCACCCAAGCAAGACAGTTAAGTGTGGATTTTCTGGTCTTCTTTTGGAACACTATTCCAGCATGCTACTTTTCTGATCCTTTTTATATATTTCTCAATATATTACAAAGGCAGCTCTGCCATCCCTACTTTAATTAATGAATATAAATACTTTTTCTGTTTATTCAGGAGATCCTTTGTGAGAATATTAAATTCTTTGTCAACAGAGAGTACTCCAGTGTTGGTAAACCTCTCCAGCCAGGTTTATATTCTTTCCAACCTGTTGGCACCTCTCATGAACCCTTCCAGTCCTACTTCTCTGGTTCCTGCTTGTAGCTCCTTTGATAGACAAAAATGTTCCATCCTAATTAGGTACACTACTTTCTGGTTGGGGTAGACTTAAGGTTTGACCTTAATAAAGAGTCTGTTGCTCAGGAGGGTATTTACGGGCACATCCTGAGAAAAACAAGTATCATTTTGTCTGTTCCTCTCTAATTTGAATTTCCTATCTTGTTTTAAGTAAGAAACTAGAAGGATAGTATATCTTCCAAGAAGTTGACCTTGAGAGTTCTGCAGAGCCTCAAGATTCAAGATACTCAGGTACACCTACCTAGATAGCCCTTTCAAAATTTCAGTGACTTATTACCTCCATATCTGTCTCCAGCCTGACACAGAAGATTTGCTTAAGCTAAGAATTCAGGCCTTTCTGAGGTTACACCACTCTTACACATATGTGCTGGGCTTAAAATTGAATGGTTCTGCCCTAGGACTTCAGAGGTGAGGCTGTCTTTAAATGCTGGCAAGAACGACTTCTGACTACTTTTGCTTTAAGGTTTTGGATAATAGAGCTTGTTATTTTCTCCAACATATGGGCCCTCAATATCAAGCATCCACTTCCATAGTTCTTATTTTTAAAATTTCCATAACACATTTCAGATCCTGGAGACACTGTACCAGACAGTGTGTTTCAATCACATGCCATCCCATTTCACCCCAGCTATAGCATAATGGGGTCCATCAGTCCCTCAACTGTCATAGTGATAGAATATTCACAGTCAACCAAACAGTAAAGGACCCAATTCCAGAATGCCATTCTTACTGCTTCCTAGGGACCACTCCTTACCAGCTATTTTAGGTGAGGTTCTCTAGAAGTGACTGAGATGGGGATTCTTATGCATGGCATTTATTGGGGGAGTACACTTAGGATGAGGAGAATAAGGGACCTAAGATAGGCCAGGGAGGAAAGCCTGGGATCAAGTGATTCACCTGAGTAGCTGGGACTAAAGGTGCACACCATTGTGCCAGGCATGTGTCTGTCATTTTGTACCCCTAAAAAAGTCAGTCACTGGCCAAACTCTAAATGGGCAGAAAGAGGAGGCATAGACGCCCTTGTGATGGGATCATGGGGAATTCTCCAGAAAAGATGATTTCCTTGAGTTTCTATTAACTAAAACACCTAGCAACTGGGGGTTAAGTACATCAACCTGCAAAGGAAATTTGAAAGGGCCACTAAAGATTTCCACTGCGTGCTTTTTAAAAGGCTTTTTCCTAAATTATCATACCAAAGAAAAAGCATGGGACTAGGAGATGAGCCTGTGTCCTGCCTGATATTTATTTGATTAAGCATAACAGACAGATGCTAGAGTGCTGTATTGTCTTGTACAATTTTATGTGAGCAGACAGATGCTAGGGTTTTGTATTTTCTTGTACGATTTTATGTGAACTGAAACTCAAAAAATGACCATTGTATGACTATAATCTTTCTAATCAATGAAACATTTACCAAATGTGACAAGAGAAGTTTATTTCTAGGAGTACGCCAAAATTATGACAGCCATTAGTTAAAATGCTGGTGGTTTCCAATGCATATTTTTAAATTACCAACATTTGAATAGTTCATAAAGTGAATATTTTAATTTATATTGCAGTGTATTATATATTTGGACTTTGTGGACTGTCTAAACCTTTTTGCCAGGTTCTAGGTAACCAAAAACATCTTTAAAAAGCTATGTAACAGAATAATGTGAATGTAGGAAAGCAACTCCAGCACTGTTGTCAACATTCTGTACCTTCACGTATTAAAGAACAGACCTCATTTTATTTTTTGAGTGTGTGTTCTAGTTTATTTGCTCATATCTTCATAATACACAAAGATGGGTTGACCCTCCTGGACCTCTCCAGCACAAAAATTGCTTAAGCAGTATTCATGATTAGAAACTATACTCTTTGTTTCTCATATTAGGCAGTAGATAGATCTTATTCCCCTCTGTGCTATCACATTATCATTTCTTCTCTCTCATTGTCCATGAGCCCTAACAAGTCTTAATATATATAACAGTGAATGTGCCCTCAATTCACAGATGGATACTTGCTCTTATACATCCCACTTTTGAAAATGAACAAGAATTGGGCCAAGCCCTTGTAGAGTGCATCAACTATCAAATAGTCAATGTTTTATTCCCTCTTCTAAACGAACATCACTGGAGAAATGTTCTGTTCCCTGAAGAAAATTCGAATGACATATTATTTCAGACTGTGCAGCCTTACCACAGTCCAGAATCTAAAACATGTACAGATTAGAAAGTAAATAAGCATATAGTAAATGCTAATTCTTTCCTTATGAATAGTTATTTGTGTTTTCACTATTTAATGAAGTTATGGACTGTGGCCTTTCTATGAAAGTACAGTAATTAGGAATCAATTATACTTCACATTGAAACCCTGGTTACTCTGCTGCTGTGGGATAATTGGGAAATAAGTATATTGTCATTTTTATGTATTTTGGCTACATTGAATCCCAGCATTTTAGTGGTGAGGCACTGGCCAATTGCACATCCATTTATTCATATTAGGTCATGGTACATGAAGACAGTGTAAAAAAACTGCTTACTCAGAATTAACTGCAAAGATAATGTGTGAATTCAAGCAACTATGCAAAGATAGTGAGGGCTTCTCAATTAATTTCCATTGTCAAAGCAATTAGTACCATTTAATAGAATGTAGTGCAGTATCAGAATATGGATCTAAATGTCTTGCCGGTTTTCTTGATTTTTAAATTTGATTACTAAAATAAACTAAAAAATTCAGATTAAAAAATTTGTTTTGGGGGCAGGAAAAGTTTCTCTAAGAATATCTTTTTTAAACAGTACAAATGCTATGATAATAATACATAAAAGTAAATAAATATAAATATTAATATGTTGGCTTTCACTGCTTTGAAGAGGTTTTCAATTGTAACTTTTTTTTTTTTTTTTAATTGAGAAAGAGTCTTGCTCCGTTGCCAGGCTGGAGTACAGTGGCATGATCCAGGCTCACTGCAACCTCTACCTCCCAGGTTCAAGCTATTCTTCTGCCTCAGCCAACCAAGTAGCTAGGACTACAGGTGCTCACCACAATGCCCGGCTAATTTTTGTATTTTTAGTAGAGACGGGATTTCACCATGTTGGCCTCCCAAAGTGCTGAAATTGTAGGCATGAGCCACTGTGTCTGGCCTCAACTGAAACTTTTTTAAGAAAATATTATCTGCTTATAATGTTATTGGGAAACAAAACCTTGTGATATTAGAGAAATATTTTGTGTCCTTATTGTTTATATATATTTAATTTATTTCTAGCATTGACACTGCTAACCAGGTCTCACAGGGAAAGCTAGTGGTGATAAACACTGAGTGGGGATGTCAGCTGAAGATTCTAATAAGACTACCATAAGAATTTTCACATTATGAGTAAATAGGTAGCTGCTTACTTTCTGAAAACAAAGCAAAAGTGAACCAGCATTTGCAATCCATTGTTTGGAAGACCTGTCCTAAATGTTGGAAAGTTAAGTTGGGCATGCAAACTATTGTGTTTTTTTTTATTTTTTTATTTTTTTCTTCTTTTCCTTTTCTCTCACTTTTTAAACTTTAAAGATGATGTCAGCCATTTAAGAAAATACATTTCAGAGGCATCACAAATAAGTGGCTATAAAATGTAGCAGCAAAAATTTATGTACATGTAAATTTACACCTATAGGAAAAGGTTAGCCAAAAGATTTTTCAACTGCAAAGAGTAACCCTATCTTTTATTTTGAAACTTATCCTGGTTTACAGCATCTTCAGTCTGAAGGACCTTTTAACATGGTCAAAGTCAAAAGACATAAGCTTCTCAAAGCACCTGGATCACAAATGTTTCATGAAAACATTGTTCAGATATAAATAGATCACATTCTGTGCTTTTAAATGTAGTATGTACTTTCCACAATGGGTGGAAGATTGCATATAACAGCAAGAGTTGCGGTCCTTAAAATAATTTGAAAGCATTGTTCCAGAGCTGCCTTCACTAATGCTACCCCTATTAGCTTCACTTAAACCAGCCCACCAAATGAGGTGGTACCAATACCCTATAGAAATCAAACTGTTCTAAAACCTGGGTACACTTGATCATTGATTACACTATTACTACCAAGAACAAAACATAAGTAATTAAGAATAGGAGGTTTGTGTTTTTAACTGTAACCAAACTAAATTAAGCAAAACACAGAATTATCACTATGAACAGAAGAATATAACAGAAACTGTCTCAAATGTGAATCTATAATGCATTATTTAGTGGTCGACTAACTTGCATCATTTAACAATAGAAAATTAAGACAATGGGCACAAATATGTTTTTCTTTTCCTGAGATACAATTTGGTTCTCTTTCTTTAATCTGTGTAATTGTGAAATTAAATTTAAAGATGGTGAAAGAAGTAAAATTATTTTAAATGTCTTGCTGGAAAAATTCAATGAAGAGTAAATAACTACTATTATATCTATTTAAACTGTATTTTTCTGAAATCCAAAAGCAGTAAAAATAGGTCACCTCGAATACACAGAATGACAGTAACAATAGATTCAATCTATACACTTGAAATGGGGAAAAAAAACTAAAGTAGTAATAATTTTATGATTATACAAGTGTTATAAGTCCTAGATGTCCATTTTTCAGCAACTATTTCAAATTTATAATATAGGCACTTTTTTCCTGAATTACTCTATTTCTGTGTGATTAAAGTAAGTCCTAGTTTCTACTGGAGACATGTTCAGGAACAATTGAAATATTACATTGAAAATGGTAGTTTCATAAGGGCTAATCCAAATAGTATTGGTTTTCTGAGGAGGTTTCAGCCTAGCAATTTTACATGTAAGGGGAGAATATTACTGATTCAAACAAGCTTTGAGACAGCTGGGTCACTGAAGAATTCTCTGTGATGTATTACTTCCATCTTAGTGTACAGTTACCCATGATGATCTTTAATGTATTTTCATTCCTGGTAACGGGTTTTAGGTGATTCTGTGCTGGTTTTTGAACAAATATTCAATAGTCTGAAAACACTTCACAGTGGAGGAAAATGATAGGAAACTGTGGTCGCTAGGTCGCACATACAAGAGGAATAATCAGAATGATTTTGTGACGATCGGGAGAGTAAATCTAGCTCTTAGCAGAGCAGAGTGAATCAGGGAACCATCTTTCGGGTCTGTTCATATATATAATTGAGCAACGACACTGTTTATGTACAGTTAAGCATAACACAAAAACAGCCAACTTTTGGCTATTGCCAGTCAGTAATTTGTTACATATTAGGCCTTTCACCTGGAGCTTCATACACATTATTTGCAAGAAACCTTAGATTTCTTGCTAGAGGTTAATGCTCTTGTTTTTTCAGCTATATTTTCTTTAGCGAAATGCTGCATTATTATCATTGTAATGGATGATCTAGTCTTCTTATAGAAAATATATCAACCTTAAAGAAAAACTATAGGATCAGACATTAGAGGATAAGAAAGTATCAACTTACAAATTAGAAAAAGCTTAACGATTTTTAAAGTATTTTACACAGTCGTAAAGCAAGCTGGTAGAAAAGCTGGAAATAGAATGTCTAACTCTGGTTTCCTAAGTCAATTTTTATACCAGTTAATTATATCTCAAAGCAATACACATCTGGGAAAATATACATGATTCTATAAATGACATTTTCTTATTGCTACTATTGAAACTAGCAACCTTAGTCAACAGATATTTTAAATCAGATTAAGGTATTTGGACTCATGACCTTTTGTAATACTTCTCAAAACATCAATTTTATTAAATTCTATTTTTCTGCTTCTATACCCCAATGGCTCTTATTTTCTTGTGGAATAGGGTTGAAATTCCTCAATCTAGCATTAAAGTCTGTGGACATGAACTGATCAAATTCTGACATATTTCTATGTATGCCCTACTACACACAGCGAGGCAGTGTTGTGTGTTGGTTAGAGAAACTAAAAAGTAAAAGCACCTTGGGTTGCACAGCTTGATTCCAAATCCTTGTTCTGCTGTGTCAATCAGTGGTCAAAGTACTTAGCCACCTCGATCAGGAATTAAAAGAAAAATATAGAGTTTGCCTCACATGATTGTTGAAACATTCAACTAGATGAGAAAAACAGATTGTGTGTGTGTGTAGAGAGAGAGACAGAGAGAGAGAGAGAGATGTATATACTTTATCTACATGTATAGTTATACAGTGGCTTAATTTCATACATCAAGCTGACTTATACTCACTTTCTTTCCATGATGTCATTTTGTTAACACTATTTCTTCTTTGCAGAGTAATTCCTAAGTCCTGGCACATATTCTTATCTTCTGTAAAGCCCTCTCAACTTTCTAGATTAACTGAATGCTCTTGGGAGTTACCTGAACTTCCCAAATTTAAGTGAGTTGGCCCATTATACTAGTTATCCATTGCTGCATAACAAATCACTACAAACTTAAAAGTTTGATGTAACAAATATACATTTTCTCACAGCTTCTCTGTGTCAAGAATTCAGTCACAACTTAGATTTGTCACCACAAAGCTGCAATTAAAGTATTGGTGAGGACTGGAACTCAAGCTTTCTCTGAGTTCCAATCCTCATCAAGTTATTATAATAATTGCCCTGGTTTGCAATTAAAGTAAAAGCATGAATGTGTTCTTTTTGCAAGTCAAACTTCACATATATAAAATAAGATGTTTTGTGAGGTTAAGAAATCCATAGAGTTATTTAGCTATATTCTTGGAATGAATCAAGGTTTTAAAGGTTTCAAAATAATTACATTTATTATTTTATTCTAGTCATCTTTCTTTTTTGATAATAAATCTGATTATTTCTTCCTATACTTGTATGCCACTGACACTTTCCAAGATATTTATTTCCATAGTCCATTTTTTTTTAGTTCAGATATGTACCTATTTTTTAACAATTTGTTTTTATAGAGAAATCATAAAATGCTTTTAGCACCTCACAGATATCATTTTTAGTTTATATTTCATTTAAATTTTAAGATATTTTCCCATGAAGAACTTTTCTTAATTTTTCTTTTATAAAAGTTATTAATATTTTTCTTTATTTATGTTGTACAGGGCTCAAGAAAGTCCTTACATGGCACTTTAGGACTATTAGATTTAGGACTATCAGATTTAGTACTCATCTAGGACTAAAATCTAGGACTAATTCTAGAACTAGTATTGTTTTTTACATATTTAGCATATGAAGAATTTATTTTACTATAAGATGTAACAGGTCTAAATTACTTTTCCAAGTTACTAACAGTTTTTAAACACCATATTTTTGTAATCTCTCACCTGATTACGCTTTGACAGCCATTATTATTTTAGTCTTTTTATTTCCACTGATCTATTTCTGCTCATTAGTTCTAGAAAGTCTTAATTTTTGTAGTTTTCTACGCTTAAAATACAATAAAGTAAGTTTTGTATATTTTCTTTATTTTATAAAAATTTCCCTGAAGACTTTTTAAAACTCTAGGTGAATTATTTTTTTCTTTTTGATATGTTGCCATTTCCTAGTAAATTTATTCCAACATATTTTCTTTGTTATGTAATACAGATTTTAAATAATTTTTTGATATGTCTTTGCATATGTGTTTAAATATGCATTTATGTATTTTTGCTTTATAATGTCAAGAAGCAAATGATTTTGTGTACATATTTTATTAAACTCACATATTGTTCCTAATACCTTTTCAGATATGTGATTAGTATAGTGGAAATAAAATTTGAAGAAAGAAAAAGAGTAATGTTTGCCTCTTAAAGAAAAGTTATTTCATATTTTAAAAATAGATGGCAATGTATGTTCTCATCACCTCCTACTTATCTCATTGCTGAGAGAAGCATCCCCACCCTAAACAGGGTGAAATGCTATGGGACAAATGAGATTAATAGCAGTTTGTCAGTCACATATACTCATAACCTGAGAGAGAAGGAGACATTGCATATCTCACAGAACCACAAAGTCATTGCATTCTGGAGTAAAGTGAATAAGCAGGGGCTACAGGAGGCAGTCTTTGTAGTAACAAGAGGTTAGAGTGCTCCTCACCTAGCAGACATTATGAAACCCATTAGATAGAAGGTGGATAGAATGCAGTTGCTTCAGCCAATAGGAAAACTAGTCAGGTAGGGAAACTTTCCCACTGAGTGGGTAACACATCTGGGAGAGCAGAGGTCTTTAGGGCCCTATGAGGCTCCAAGATGTTGAGACAACATATAAAATTTTAGGCCACATGTTACAATTAACCACTAAATTTCATCCCATCAAATATGCATGTTAGTGATAACTAATATTTTTAGTAAAAAGTGTCTCCCTAGGAAGTGCAGTAGACACTTAATTGGGAGGGCCACATGGCAAGAAAGTTGTTGAAAATTTGGACTTTAGAAATGTCTCCTTTATGGCTGATAAAGCCAATTGAAGAATCTCCATGGCTTTGATGTAAGAAATGTGTTCTCCTCAGTGAGCAAACATTTAGGCTAACTGATGCCTGTGACAAGAATGATACAAGCATGGGTTTATTTGCCATTTTGTAACTTAATAGGTACGAGGAGGTCGATAGGCCTCTTCATGAAAACCAGCAACTTGGAACCTGTAAGAGGTAGAATTTCCATTGAATGTCTTCTTCAAGAGCTCAGCTTAATATATTTTGAGAAGTGGAATAAGTATCTTGGTCACTGTAATGTCTAGAACTCCAAAAAGAATAGAGTATCCTGGTGAAGTCTTGTATTGTGGCCTTAGTATAAATTATATTTGGGTTATCTGTGAGGCAAGAGATTCCTGGAGTTTTTTACTCCAAAGAGGGCAACTTCAGACATAAACTGTTGCTGCCATTGGCCAAACAAAACAGCTAGATTGTTGGCAGTGGCCCAATGTTTGGCAAAAACAGGCAGATGTGACCAAATATTGACCAGCACATCCAATACTATAGTGAATGTGTGAAATTTGTCCAATTTTGCTGACCCTAGGGTTTTCTCCTTTATCAGGAACATTCACTTTAAAGGACAGAAAACAGCAATATTCCACTAAGTTCCATCACCAATAATGGTGGCAATCAACCCTATCTGTAAAGTTTATGAACTTCCACTGCAGTTCACTCAGTTAACCCCATAGACAATTTTCAGGTAGCCAATGGGTCTATGAGATGAGTAGCCTCTTCTAGATCTGTGGCTTCTGAAAATGGACTAAGGATATGAAATGTCATCTATCCTACAGGTATGTTATTCCCAGTCATAGATGTGGTTTCATCTTGTGAAAAGATATTCTGGTGATTATAGTCCAAATGTTTAACAAGATTAGCTATTGAATGTAGTGTGTTTAAATGGATGGTACCATAGCATTGTGTAATTCACTCTGAGTAGCTATTTAATCTTTTCAAGCTTAAGAAAATGCCAAATTGAACTATCAGATAGAGAAATAAGATAATCCCCCTGTATTTATTGTATATAATATGACAAGTTGTAATCCTTGAATGCCTTGTTTTAACTTACATTGGGTCATATTAACTATTTTAACTAGTGACAAGGGTCTGTGGGTTCCCATTTTGTCAAGCCCATTTTTAAGTGCCAAAGATTCCATTTAATTTTAATGTAATTATTAAGTCAGAGCTACAGGGCCTGCTATGAGATGTTTTAAAGCAATGGCGCTATCACTATGAAAAATTTAGGAAATGCAATAGTAAGGTGAGACATAGTTATTTGCTCTCTATTTTATATTTAGCAATCCCCCTAAGATTACAGGGGAGACTATGTTCAAATTTAGTAGGATCCCCAACTATAATTTGAATTCCAGTATGGATTTAGTCCATGAAGCCTTGCTAATTGATATATTTCAGCAGTTGATGAAGTTAATTTAGAGTCTATATTGTAAATGTGCAAGAGTAAATCTTCACCTTTTATCTTTTTGCTTGTCAGAGTCAGTTGAGACTTGGGAGTTTTGCTTTAACTAGGGTGCTCAGGAAAGGTCTAACTCTCAGTCTATAATGCTTAGGATTGTAAAACTTATGTCATTGAAGATGTATAATCTACAAGTTGACTCAACAAAAATGCATACTAGCAAGGGAAACCTATATTGCTAGGACAACATTTTGGTACCATTTGTTAGAACTCTTGTAAATGGTAAGTTTGTCAAATTAGATGGATTATTTCTTTTAACTGCCAATAACATGGCTGGAAAGTTAGTTTTGTGCAAGGAAGTTGATTTCAAGTCATGGACAAAAGATTACTCATGAGTTTAGAATCATCCAGTCATACAAATCTTCTATTTTATGTCCATATGTTGTTATGGGCCTCAATTAAGATTACTCATAATAACAAATCAAAGAAAACACAGACACTCTAGATTAGAGTATACAAGACTCATACCATTTACTTAAATGTTAGAACTCTTGTATAAATATACTACTTGTATAAATGTACTACTTAACACATTTAAATTTCCTTTGAAGACACAGTAGATCCATCATCATAAGTTTGTATACACTTTATATAACATTGAGTTTTTTATGGGTATTTTATTGACTTTAACATTTATGAAATAGTTGCCATTTTAACTCCATCTATTCAATCGTATTGATTTTTCTCAACCCGGTACTATTGCTAAAGCAGCATTCCTTTTAAAAATTGTAGACTAGACCAGCTGTCTACTGGCAATTTTTATTGATCATGGAACAGCAGAATACTATAAGCGTTAGGTTTTTTATTTAATATTGGTTTCCATTTTTGAATACTTACAGTGTTTGCCTATCGTTAAGAAGTATTTTTAAAGCAGTCAGCATTCATAGAAAAGCTAAGATGGGAAAGCATTTTTTGCACAGAAAGATAAACCTGTTGTCCAGTGAAAATTAGTATTAAAAATAAATTAAAAAGTCAGTGGAGCTATATTTTATCAAGTAAGATAAATATATGCATTGTATTTGAATTAGCCATATCTTTCTATTATTTTACCTACCTATCTACCCATCTAGTATATACAGCAACTGAATTACAAAAGGGCATAAACAAAAAGCTCAAATAAGAACAAAAACAAATAAAAATAAAATCACTGAAAATCAAAAGAATGCAAATGAAAACAATAAAATCATGTGAAAACTTTTGTCTGTTAAATAAAAATATTTAAATGACAAGTGTAATTGCAGCTGCAAAAACTATTAGCATAACGTATTAAAATAGTTTATTCTCAGTCTTATTCCATAAAATATTTAAGACCATTTCTAAAAATATATAACATACTAAAAACAAATACAGTCCTGTGACACATAATGATGTTTCAGTCAACAGACTGTATGCACAGTGGTGGTATCATAAGATTATAATAGAGCTACGAAAATGTCCTATTGCCTACTATTTACTGTATTGTACTTCTTATCAATGTTTTAGAGCATACTTCTTCTACACACACACACATATATACATATATATACACACATATATAGATATATATGTATATATATGACGCTACCAATAAACAGTCTCAGGCAGGTCCCGCTGGTGGTATACAGAAGAAGGCATTATTATCATAGATGAGAACTCCATATGCATTGTTGTCCCTGAAGAGTTTCCAGTGGAACAAGATGTGGAGGTGGAAAACAGTGATGTTGATAATCCTCACTTTGCATAGTCCTTGGCTAATGTTTGTGTTTGTGCCTTCATTTTTAACAACAACAACAAAAAAAGTTTAAAAACCAAAAGAAAAAAAAAATTAAAAACAGATAAAAGCTTATAGAATATAAGCAGGAAGAAAACATTTTTGTACACCTGTACTATGTATTTGTGTTTTAAGCTATGTGTGATTACAAAAGAGGCAAATAGTTTTAAAAATTAAAAGTTTATAAAGTAAAAATATTACAGTAAGCTATGGTTAATTTATTATCAGATAAAAAATTATTTTATATAAATTAGTGTAGCTTAAGCGTATAGTGTTTAGCAAGTCTATACTAGCATATAGTAACGTCCCAGGCCTTCATGTTCATTCATGGCTCACTGACTGACTTGACTATAGCAACTTTAAGTTCAGCAAGTTTCATTAATGGTCAGTTCTCTTCACAGGTACACTACTTTAATCTTTTGTGACATATTTTTACTATACCTTCTTTATATTTTAGATATGTTTGGATACACAAATGTATTCCCTACAGTATTCTGTAAAGTGCTATACAGATTTGTAGTCTATCAGCAATAGGCTACACCATATAGCCTAGGTCTATAGTAGGTTATACCATCTGGGTCTGTGTAAGTAGATTTTATGATGTTCACCGAATGACAAATTGCCTAAGGATGCATTTCTCAAAATATATTTATATTAAGTGACATACAACTATAAATTGTTTTGAAAGTTGGACAAAGGGAATATATGGGTAGATAAAAGAAATAATAGAAATACTTGTATATAAAATTGCACCATGTAATTTCTTTTATATATATTAGAGGTGACCAAAATTTTTGGCTCAAATTTCTTAGTGAGAAAAAAAATGAAAAGATTAGATAAAGTAATTTAAATCTCTAAACACAAAATCAAAACATTAATCCAGATAGTTCTTCCTGATACTAGACTGAAGGGAAAAGGCATATTTAAGATTTCTCCTGAAGCGTAGACTAGAGGATTATATTCTCAACTACATCTCTACCATAACTATAATTTTGATCCTCATAAATTCTGATTCTCATAAAACTCTTTGTCATAGCCTTCATCACTGCAAGCTGATAGCACAAGGCATATCATAAATCAGCGAATTCTAAAAGAAGGCAAATTAAATCTGTTCATAGGCAAATTTCATATTAATCCCAGGAATAATATTTATAATATCTAAATCAACGTATATACTGCAGACATATACAATGTTTCTAATAGCTTAGGAGAAGTTTATTTAAAATTGACAAAGAGTAATCAATCCTCCCTATGTCTGCTAAAATAATTCCACTAAAATGCTGGCACAACAAATTATTTCTTTTGGGAATTCAACCAGCTACATTCCAAAAGATGAAACTTAATCTTTTGGAGGCATCCTGCAAAAATGTCATCTATTAGGAAAGAAAATCTCCACTGGCCAGTATGAGAAGGTTGGCACCAGGAAGAACTATGAGAACGGAAATGTCTTTTGGAGTCAATGTTGACTGTTACAGGTACATTATACCTATTCAATATATCAGTGAGGAGGAAAAGCTTATAGGTGAGTTGAGAAGATTATATCATCTACGTAAGCAGATAAAAGTATCAACTCATTTCTAGGCTAAAAATGATAAGATAGATTAGTACTTTGGCTAAGCATGTGTTAATATATATGACACTTGTAGATAGTATTATTGTTACCTCCTCAAAGAGTTTTTATCTTAATGTTTGATAGGAGAAGCTGCTCCCAAATACATACATAGTTTTTTCTTATGAAAATTCTGGTTACCTGTAAATCAGTAATTTAAAGAAAGAGCTTCAATGAAACCTTAATGATTAACTTTCATAGCTGTAGAAGTTGAAATTTTAATTATGTGTTTAAAAAAATTGGGGCAGGCCGGGCGTGGTGGTTCATGACTGTAATCCTCACTCTGGGTGGCTGAAGCGGGCGGATGACCTGAGGTCAGAAGTTCGAGAGTAACCTGACCAACATGGAGAAACCCTGTCTCTACTAAAAATACAAAATTAGCATGGTTGGGTGGCGCAAGCCTGTAATCCCAGCTACTCAGGAGGCTGAGACAGGAGAATCGCTTGAACCCAGGAGGCAGAGGTCGAGGTGAGCTGTGCCATTGCACTCCAGCCTGGGCAACAAGAGTGAAATTCTGTCTCAAAAAATAATAAATAAAGAAATACCAAACCTCCAAAGTATTAGCATCTGCTGTGGGCAGGTGCGGATCAATGACTATAAGTATGTTTAAGTTATTTGAAAAGGGTTATGATGCTCTTTGGAAGTCATTTCATAGTGACATCGTTGTGACACATCTAGTGCTTCATATTTAGGAGGGTTAGAAAGGAAGGTCTAAGAACTTGAAGCTCAGTTAGACCTAACACCAAGCATAATTCGCAAGCTAATACAGGTATTGATCGACTTACCACCTATGCAACTTTACGACCACAATCGCTAGCCATGACTGCTCCACGTCTGGCAGCACAAACGTGTTACCCAGCTGGGTGTATGACAGTGCGGACCAGCTTCCAGCAGCGCTACCATCTCTGTGTGCACCATTTCAACTGTACATATAGCCTACTCAACTTACGATCAAATCGTGTTACGACCGGTCCGCGGTCCCAACCGTGGTTGTAAGTCGAGCACTAGATGTATATCCTATCACTTTAGAGAGAGCTCTGACAACTTTGCATTAAAAAGTAGATTCTCATTATGAAAACCAAATATTCTTACTTTTATTTTCTCTTCCAGCAATCTGTCACATTATTTTTCACTTAAGTCTCAAAGTTATTTTCTAATCAGTCTCTCCCTTCCAATTTATTATTTGTATTGTTGCTAAAAATATTTCTTCTCTATAGTCCAAGGGTGACAGAGAAAGTGAGATGACTTTATTCCTCTTATATTCTCATGTATATTTAAGGTGAAATAGGCTTTTATATTTTAAATTTTCTTTACTAAAATGATTTATCTGATATTACCTCTAGAAATACAGAGAATGTTGCTATTTCTATGCTCTTAAATATATTCTGGTGAAAGTTAGTAGAATGTTCCTTAAGGATAGTCCTGGGGATTGGATTGTACATCAAGTAAAGAGTAGAACTTTAATGTACCCAAAATTTGATTTTTATGGTGAAAACACCCACTTTTTTCTGAACTAAAATAACATGCTTAGTAAAACTTAGCAGTATTATATTTAGATGATTTCAAGAACTCCTTTTCTATTGATATTTTGGGGTAATATTGATATCTTGTAGTAATATTGATATCATCTTCAGATTGCATAAGAAAATCAACTGCAATTTATGTCTCACAAAAAAAGATCATAAAATTAAACATGTTAACCGGCTAATAATAAATTTCAATAGATATGTGACATTTGTCCTCTAACAAATGGCACGTGAACTGTCAAAGAACACTTAACATTTGTTTCATTCACGTTTTCCAAATTGTCTGTCCCCAGAATAGTGATAGTTTAAATTCTTATGCTGTTTTCCATGTCTCATTACCAATGGCTCAAGTTTACGGCTGTTAGATTTCAGAATGGCTTCTGATAATACTTTCAAATCAAGAATATTTATATAATCCCTTCCCATGGATATGAGAAATTAGTTGCAGGACCTCTTGTAGATACCAAAATGCACAGATACTCAAGCTCCTCATCTAAAATGGTGCAGCATTTGCATATAACTTATGCACATTTTCCAGTATACTTTAAGCTATCTCTAGATTACTTATAGTAATGTTAATTAATACAAAGTAAATGCCATAGATAATTGTTATGCTATATTGTTTATAGAATAAGAAGAAAAATGTCTGTACATGTTCAATAAAAACAGAACCATTTCTTTTAAAACAAAATTTTGATCCACAGTTCGTTAAACCTGTGGATACAGAATCCACAGATGCAAAGGCTGACCATATTTTGTTTTTACTGAATTGATTTTGAAAACATCACTGCAATGTGTTGCTTCCCTAGTCAAGCCTGTGTGCATGAACAGGGTTCACTTCTAACAACTCCTGAGAAAATAAAATTTGTTTTGAATTTACTTTAAAAACTTCCATCTACTTAAGCAAACAAAAATATCAGTTCATTTCTAGACTATATGTAAAGTTTCAATAGAGTTACATTAACAGCAATAAACAGTATATTGGGAGCTCCTAACTCCACCAAAAATTTCTGGAAATCTAAGTAAGCTATTGAAAGTTTTTCCATTCAATTATTTTTGGCAGTCCCAACAAGGTTTCTCATATTTGTCTCCATTAAACTGTGTTATATGAAAACTCTCCCTTTTGTTCTGGCTATAGTAAAGATATACTTTCTGCAGGACTATCAGTCGAGTGGAGAGACAGTCAACTCAGATACTGCTTCCATTGCCTTTAGACACCCAAATCTCATGTTGAATTATAAATCCCAATTTTGGGGAGGGATCTGGTAAGTGGTGATTGGATCATGGGGGCTGATTTCCCCTTTGCTGTTCTAATGATAGTGATTGAGTTACCATGACATCTGATTGTTTAAAAGTGTGTACCACTTCCCCCTTTGATCTCTCTCCCTCTCTTCTGCAGCCATGTGAAGACTTGCTTACTTTCCCTTCACCCTTTCATCATGATTGTAAATTTCTTGAGGCCTGTGGAACTGTGAGTCAATTTTTTTTTTTTTTTAGTTTTACTTTAGGTGCATACTATATCTGACATTTCTCCCCATGTGATCCCTCCCCATCTTCCCCACTATTCCCACCCCCTTCTGTCTCTCCCCTACCCCTCCAAATGCCCCCAGTTTGTGATGCTCCTCTCCCTGAGTCCACGTGTTCTCATTATTCAACAACCACCTATGAGTGAGAACATGCGGTGTTTGGCTTTCTGTTCTTGTGCCGGAGAACACCGTTCTTGAGAATGATGGTTCCCAGATTCGTCCAAGTCCCTGCAAAGGACATGAACTCATCATTTTTTATGGCTGCGTAGTATTCCATGGTGTATAGGTGCCACATTTTCTTTGTCCAGTCTATCATTAATGGGCATTTGGGTTGATTCCAGGTCTTTGTTATTGTACACGGGGCTGCAATGAACATATGTGTGCATGTGTCTTTATAGTAGAAAGACTTACAGTTTTTTGGGTATATACCCAGTAATGGAATTGCTGGGTCAAATGGAATTTCTATTTCTAGATCCTTGAGAAATCGCCACACTGTCTTCCACAATGGTTGTTCTTTACAGTAATGTAAGAATGGACTAATACAATGATAGTATATAAAAATGAGGTAGTATCTTTCAAGATGCAGTATAAGCCTTAAACTAATGGTGACTATATGGTTCCGTGTAACCACCAGGAAAACTGAATGCATTCAAGGACCAATGGGTAAAAAGTAGGATTTGCCTTGCTTATCATCAATCATGATGCTGCGCTTGGGAAATTTGTGCGTTCTGTCCTCAAAAGACTCAGTATCTAGAGTCTTTAGTCCTACGGAATAGACATATCCCTGGGAGATAAGAAAATGTGTAAGCTTACAGCTGTTGCAGCCCCCTGTTCTCATGGGGTTCCTTGCTCCAATAGACCAGCAAACAGGGATAAATGACCCTCATCATTAAGGGGAAGCAGGCTGCCATTACATAATTGCGTCAAGGAGGAGTTTGGATCTCTGGTGATCTTCCTACATATCTCTTCCTATACCCAATCTGAATTAAACCAAAAAGGAATAAGAGGCACAACCAAGGCCTAATAATGGCTTTGTAAAAGTGAGTTTAGCTTCCTTTGACATGATTATATGGATACCCCACTTTGTAAGCCACCAAGACCTGCAAAAGTGCTACCCAAAAGGGAGGGTGGGCAATCTAGAAAGAATTTTGAAGGAGAGAGATGATGAATATTACTTAGCCTCCAGAACAATTACAGTATCTCTCAATTCTCCTCTTGTAAGTTTTCTCAGAAGTTGTGACTAACCAAAATTCCCCAAAACTGTGCCTGTCTATAGTAAATGTGGTGTTAGACCTAAATGGGTCTATGCATTGTGTGGCATGAATTATACTGGATTTTGTTGTTTACCTCCTATATTCCCTTTATTATACAATGTCACCACAACCTAACTGCTTAGCATCTCAATTCCCAAGGCTCAGAATTCACCCATTCTCCAGAGAGTACCCCAACTGAAGAAGATCCCTTGTACCTCCACCCACTAATTCAGGTTGCAATTTGCAGTCAAGGACTGACTGACTGAAAATTTAGAGTTCCTCTTGGAAGTAGACTGAAGCTAATCTCTAGCTGAGACCACATCTTTACCTTACTGTTTTCTCTTCTCTACACTGCTTCCTCATTCTTTCTCCTGAGAGGATTCCTCCAATATATTGCACAACCCATTTCAGACTACACTCAGACAACCCAAACTAAAAACATCCAATCTAAAAACATGGAGAAATACTATTTCCACGTTAATATAACCTTAAGGCATTCACATACTGTTGATGTCTGGAAAAACTGGTACAATTATATAAGGCAAAATAGTTTAAGTCCTAATATATTTTTAATTTCCCCCACCTAGCCACCCCTAGTTCTAACTTTTTTAACTCTGTCACTTCCTTTCTTTGGAAGTTATCCTACAAAAATCATCATGCAAAATTTGAAAGAAACAAATGCATAAATGATTCTTACAGCTTTGTATTTAGTGGCAACAATACTGAATGTTCATCAGTATGGGAATGGATTAAATAAATTATAAAACATCCATACATTTAACATCAATAAAGCAGAATTAAGTAGACTCATTTATTCTAATACAGAAATATGTCCAACATATGGTAGAAGTAAATCAAGGAGCTTAAGTAGATGTGCTTTTGTGTCAGCAGAACTGAGTTCTTTTGCAGACTCTGCTTCTTACTGCTTGATGGTGAGAAAGGTACTTAACCTATCTAAATCTGCATCTCATTGTCTTCACTTTTAAAATTATTTTTTAATAAGATGTCACACGCAAAGCACTTAACACATAATTAACAGTCAATATAAATTAGCTGTTCTTTTGTTGTTATATTTTAAGAGAAAGTGTTAAGTACCAGAAGACTGTTATTCACTAAATGTATTTGGCATAGCATCTTACAATGTAGTATAGATAGTGTCGAAGTTAAAAGATGACCTTGTTTTCAGATTCCCCACCCTAATCTCTAATTACATCTCTAACTAGTGCGTAACCTTAGGAAAATTTCTTAAACTTTTTAAGTTCCAATTTTCTTATCAGCAAAACTAATACAATAACCCAATAGGCTTACATGAGATAAAAATTATAATAGCCAACGCTTACTGACTGGCAGATATCATTCTAAATGTTTTATAGGTACATTTCCTCTTTACTTCACTATAGCTCTCAGAAGTGGACATTGTTATAACTACTATTTTATAGATGAAAAATCAAAAGAATGAAATAGTTAAATAATCTGCCAACAGTCACATAGCTAATCCAAGGTGAATCAGAATTTGAACCCAAGCTGTCAAATTTCACAGGCTGTAACCCATAACCACTTTGATAAAATGTGATTCCTAACATTACTAAGGGTTCAACAAAGTGTTGATACCCTATTTGCATAATATACATGTATTTGTGTGTTTACACACACACATATACATTCATAGGTGTGTGTTTAATTATTCATAGAAAAATGTCAGGAATGAATTTAATCAATTATTATTATTACATGTGAATATGTTTCAAGGACATTAGAGGAGGATATTAACTTTTTAATCAAAATATTTTCATGATTTAAAAATGTTTAAATGAGCTGGTGTTCTTTTGAAATAAGAATGAAAATACAGTTTAAAAATCAAGAAAATTATCTCAGTTGAATCCTAAAAATAGATCCAATTAGACTAAAATTAGTACAGTTAGTAATAATCAATTATAATTAAAAGTTTAAGAATGACAGGCAGGTAGGAAATGTGGAAACCCAGACATCTAACCATAGTTCACTAGTGATAGGATGCATTTATTAGGTTGGGACAAAATTTAGGTGGTGGTGAGTCACTGGTGTTTTTCAATCAGACAGTTCATCCCACAGCTGAAATTGTGTAGATCATTTCCTGATTCTACTTGGGGCACACCCTCTCCAAGACTCCAGCTAAGCAATACAAACAATGATGATGAAAAGGTTCTCCTAGGCTCCCTGTGACCCCACTTCAAAAATGTGCAGAACATTTGAGTATATAGGTGTCATTAATCTAGGATGTTCATAAGGTATTTGACAAAAAAAAGTTGGAAAAAATTTCCTTTCACATTCCAAGTCAGACTTTTATTAAATTATTGGGTCTAATTAATATATTTAAAAAGACTTTAGAGAGCCTGCTTTGAGTTTATGAGAGGAAATACATAAAATAGTGAAGGAAGATAGAATGAGTGAGAAAATCAAAGTAACTTAGTATAATCCAGACATTGAAGAGAAAGCATGTATGTGGTATTGGTCTTGGGTGGCTGTTGATAACTATAATTGACATGACAGAAATTATCAAGTTACATTTTATGGTAGACATATTTCTAACAGCTTAAGCTTATATGGTATTGGATATTCCATTAGAAAACACATTGTACAAAGTAATTCAAAATGAGTTTCATTAGCACAGTGAAATAGAGCCTACAGAAATAGAAAACACATTCTATACAGTTCCAAAAGGGACAATTCTCAAATATCCCTTACTACTTTATTGATGGGTTAAAATAGTCTAAGGATGTTTTAACTCTTCTGGAGAACACATCTATACACTGGGCTCTTTTTGGTTAAAATGCTCTTATGATGTCTGGTAGAACTGGCTTGTTCTGGCTTAAGTCCTGATATAAAGGGTAAAATATGCGAACAAAAGTATGGACACAGGTGTCAAAGTGTCTGGAGCACACAACCTGCATGTATATTAGCCCAGCTATATGACTTGGGAAATTTACTGAATTCCTCTGAGCCTGATTCTCATTTGGAAAAATAACCTTACAGGGTTATGGTAGAATTACTAACAAAATATAAGGGAGAAAGTGGCATATAGTAGGTGGCTATAAATTATAATGATTATTATTATTTTCCTGTATCCTTCCACAGATCATACCTCAGCCTATTTGTGAAAATCATACTTTCCCATTTGTCACTATAGTGAAACAGCCAGATCTCAAATGAACAACCACATTTTGTAGAAAATGGAATCATTAAGTAGCCAAAGGAGGACTTAGAAAACAGAGAAAACAGAAGTTGTACAGGAAGAACAGGAGACAATTCATTATTTCTGATTCTTGGATTACATTTCTTTTTTTTGGACATGAAAAGTTATAAGAATAGAGAGGAAAAGAGCTTGTAATTTTATTTTCAGTCTAAATCAGGTGCACCCGAGAGGCAAAGCCTGGCAAAATTAACTCCTATAGTGCGTGGTTCCAATAAGCCAAGTACCTATTTATTCTATTGAAAGGAAGACTGAGTATGTTGATGTAGCCAGCTTCAAAGCAAGCCAAGAGCTAAGTGCAGGGAGATGGAAGCTGTTCAGTGGAGAAGAACACAAAAGCTTCCAACAAAGGGAAGTACTTTCGAGGTAGAATGCACCTTAACTGATAAAACATCAAGGGTTTATTCATAGCTCAGAAATAAAATTGCTCCTGTCCCCATCAATATCTGGGGTTTGATGAGTTTAATTTAAGGAAGCATTTTAATAAGTATTGATATGAGTTGGTTTCCTCTAAAAAGGCAATCTTTGTCATTGTCAGTTTACTATTTTATTTATAGAGAACTAAGATCTTTTCTGCCACCTACTAGTATTATAATATTAGAAAAGCCACTTTATCTGGCATTCATTCTTTTATTAATTAAAAAAATACAAACTGTGTCTTTTAAAATGCCAAACTTTACATAAGACCCTAAAAATGCAAAATTATCTCCAACAAGATTGCTCTTCTCAGAAAGTTTATAGTCTACTGGGGGAAAATAGACATCTGAACAAGGAATTTAAATAAAGTGAGAAAAGTGATGATACTGATATGCAAAAATGGCACAGTTTCTTAAGAGGCTTAACAGAGGCCTTACAAAGATAGTTACATCTAAACTCAGTCTTTAAGATAAGTGGCATTATTGGGGTATGAAAAACAATTTTCCAAAATATGGCACTTTGGCATGCTGCATGCTTTGAAAATTGAAAGGCCTCAGAAATAACTCTCAGAACCAAGGTTTTTCTCTGATTTTCCCCTGCCTCCCTCTCTGTGATCCTCTTTCCCAAAGCGCTGGGAGGGACTCTCTTGGAAATTTCCTTACCTAAGAAAACTTCTTTGCAAAAGAAATGCAATCATCTTAACACCCTCCCTCCTTAGGAAAGTCATTAAATAACCAATTCAGATTAACCACTGGAGAAGAGGCAAGATTGGAAGTCATCACCATGCCCAGAAAGACCTCATTTATTCTTATCAGGGCAGCCCTGAGAGTTTACCTGGGGGACTTCATCTGCATAATAAGGCAAATTTTGTTCCTATGCAATTCTGCTACTCATCTTGTCCTACCCAGCTTCCACAGAGAACCATTACAAAATAATGTCTGCCTTCTGGGTTATAATACATCTCTACCCGATTAAGAAAGTATTTTTGTAGTAACCTTCAGACCGCTGTGCTCTTCCAGGCTCATAGCTTTTATATGGCTTCTGTGTTTATACACGTTAAATAAATTTTGTATATCTTTTTCTCTGGTTAATTTTTCTTTTGTCAGTTTATTTTTAGTGAGCCTTTAGTGGACAGAGAGGAAGATTTTCCTCCACCCCTACAGCATTTTCCAGATTGAAAAAAAGCAAAATGGGTATTGCAGAGTCTCCTCAGATCTGGAAAACACACTCTCTTTCTCTACTATTACAGTCTCACAACACAAAATACTTCTGTGATGGATATGTGAGTTTTTTGGACACAGTGGTTCTCCAATTCTCTGGAGCAGGATGTCCCATAATTCAATTCTGACACTATCTTCACTTCAGATGCCAATCACAAGTCCCAGGTTGTCATTTTTGTGCTTCTGACAGACCAAGTATAAATCAGGGTTCCCATGATCCCCTCCTCAGATTGTATTAATTTGCTAGAGTGGGTCACAGAACTCGGGAAAATGATTTCTTTACATTTATCAATATATTATAAAGGATATTACAAAGGGTACAGATGACAGATGAACAGTTAATGTGACTAGTGTCTGTATGAAAGAGAACTCAAACAACTCTCTTACCCTTTCTGACATGTGAGATTTTACAGAAAGAGATGGTCATCTATGAACCAGGAAGTGGTCCCTTATCAGACATGGAATCTGCAGGTGCCTGGATGTTGGAAATCCCAGCATCCAGAACTGTAAGAAGTAAATTTCCCTGTTTTATAAGCCACCCAGTCTGTGGTATTTTGTTAGGGCAGCCGGAATGGACTAAGACAGATACTATGACTATGCTTGCAATGCACACCTGTCTAGGCTCTATGCGATGAGAAGGAAAAAATGTCATTGATGGTGTGTTAAGCAATCTAATTGCTTTCTTAACCTAATTATTCTCTGCTTAAAGGAACTATTTAGGTACCATACAATCTGGTCAACAATCCTAAGGGCAAAAGGGATGTTCTGTGCAGTAGCAGTTATCTTGATATTCCTGTCACTGGATCCTGCAACTCACTTCATTTCACAACTGCCTTCCCAGAATACATTTTCATAATAAGATATCCACTGCACTGATAACAAATCAGTTTTAAAATTAGCAATGTGTTTTTAAATTCCTAAAGAAACTGCAAATACTTGCATTAATTTAGTAAAACTACACATTTGTAACACATGAGAAAGGGACACATCTTTATAATTGAGGAGTAATACAAACACACTTCTTTCAAAGTGGTTGTTACATCTGAAAACACACATTATTCCCGTTATTGGAAAGCATATACAAACCATGGCCACTTTCCTAGAGTGTATTTTAAATTATAGCCTTATAAGAATGTTATATAGTAAGAATGTTCATATATTACACTCTTTGAATTATGGTAAGTGATAAATATTTTACAGGTATACTTCAGGCATATTGTGGGTTTAGTTCAAGACAACCAGAATAAAGTAAATATTGGGATAAAGTGAGTCACACAAAATGTTTTGTTTCCTGGTGCATATAAAAGTTATTCTATAGTCTATTAAGTATGCAATAGCATTATGTCTAAAAAAAGTACATACCCTAGTTTATTAATACACTATTAATAAAAATGCTAATGATCATCTGAGCATTCAGTGAGTCATAATTATTTTGTTGATGGAGGGTCTTCCCTCCATGTTGACGGCTGCTAACTAATCAGGATACCGTTTGCTGAGGGTTGGGTGGCTGTGGCAATTTCTTAAAATGAGCCAACAATAAATTTTGGTACATTAAATGACTCATCTAGAACAGAGGGAAGAAATAAAATAATTCTTCTTTTCATGAAAGACTTCTCCATAGCATGTGACTGATGTATCTGATAGCATTTTTTACCTACAGAAAACTTTTTTTTTCAAAAAGTCAGTCCTCTCAAATTCTGCCACTGCTTTATATACTAAGTTTATGTAATATTCTAAATCATTTGTTGTCATTGCAATACTGTTTACAGTATCTTCACCAGGAATAGATTAAATCTCAGGAAACCACTTTTCTTGTTCAGCCATAAGAAACAACTCCTTATCCATTCAAATTTTATCATGAGATGGCAGTAATTCAGGCTCCTAACTAGAACAAATTCTAGTTCTCTTGCTATTTTCACCACACCTGCAGTTACTTCCTTCAATGAATTCTTCACCAGATCTCACAGAAAATCACTCATAAAACTCCTCAAAGTCATCCATGAATATTGGAATCACCTTCTTCCAAACACTTGGTAATGTTGATATTTTGAACTCCTCCCATGAATCATGAATGTTTTTAATAATATCTACAATGATGAATCCTTTCCAGAAGGTTTTCCATTTACTTTGCCCACATCCATCAGAAGAATCATTACTGGTGGCAGCTATAGATTTAATAAATGCATTTCTTAAATAATAATACTTTAAAGTCAAAATATTCCTTGATTCCTGGCTGCAGAGTGGATGTGTTAGCAGGCATAAAAGCAACGTTCATCTCCTTGTTCATCTCATGTGCATTATCAACAGACAGTAATATTTTGAAAAGAATCTATTTTTCTGAACGATGGGTCTCAATTGTGGGCTTAAAATATTCAATAAAATGTCATTCAGGCTTTGCTGTTTTGTTTACAGAGCACAGAGAAAGTAGATTTAACACAATTCTTAAGAACCTTAGGATTTTCAGAATGATAAATAAGCATTGGCTTCAACATTAGGTCATTGGCTGCATTAGTCTCTAACAAGAAAGTCAGTCTGTCCTTTGAAGCTGTGATGACAGCCATGGACTTCTCCTCTCTAGCAAGGAAAGTTCTAGATGGAATCTTCTTCCAATAGAAACCTATTTTATCTACATTGAAAATCTGTTGTTTAGTATAGACATCTTAATCAGTTTACCTACTTAGATCTTCTGCATAATTTTTTTTTAACTTTTAAGTTCAGGAGTACAAGTATATTGTTACATAGGTAAACATGTGTCATGGGGATTTGTTATAGAGATTATTTCATCATCCATTAGTTATTTTTCCTGATCCTCTTTCTCCTTCCCTCCACCCTCTGAAAGACCCCACTGTGCATTGTTCCCCTGTATGTGTCTATGTACTCTCATCACTTAGCTCCCACTTATAAGTGACAACATGTGGTATTTGGTTTTCTGTTCCTGCGTTAGTTTGCTAAGGATAATGGCCTCCAGCTCCATCCATGCCCCAGCAAAGGACATTATCTTATTCTTTTTTATGGCTGCATAGTGTTCCATGACTCGATCACCCAGGTTGAAACACAGTGGCATGATCACATTTCACTACACCCTTAACCATCCTGGACTCAGGTGGTTAACTTTCTTAGCCTACTGTGCCACAGTTCATAGCCTCTCCTAGATAACTTGTTGCAGATTCTACATCCAATACTTGCTGCAGCTTCTACAATAACATTTGCTGCTTCACCTTGCACCCCTATGTTATGGAGATGGCTTCTTAAACCTCATGAACCACCCTCTGCTGGCTTCCAGCTTTTCTTATACAGCGTCCTTACCTCCTTCAGCCTTTCTAGAGTTGAAAAGAGTTAGGGCTTTCTTCTGGATTAGGCTTTGGCTTCAGGGAATGCTGTGGCTGGTTGATTCTCTGTCCAGACCACTCAAATGTTCTCTGTCAGCAATACGGTGGTTTCACATTCTTATTAATCATGTGCTTGCTAGAGTAGCATCTTAATTTCCTTCACGAACTTCCCTTTATGTTCAAAACTTGGCTAACTCTTTAAACCCCAGCTTTTGGCCTGTCTCAGATTTTGACATGCCTTCCTTACTAATTTTTTTTTTTTTTGAGACGGAGTTTCGCTCTTGTTACCCAGGCTGGAGTGCAATGGTGCGATCTCGGCTCACCGCAACCTCCACCTCCTGGGTTCAGGTAATTCTCCTGCCTCAGCCTCCTGAGTAGCTGGGATTACAGGCATGCGCCACCATGCCCAGCTAATTTTTTGTGTTTTTAGTAGAGACAGGGTTTCACCATGTTGACCAGGATGGTCTCGATCTCTTGACCTTGTGATTCACCCGCCTCGGCCTCCCAAAGTGCTGGGATTACAGGCGTGAGCCACCACCCCTGGCCCCTCACTAATCTTAATCATTGCTAGCTTTCCATTGAAAGTGAAAGACAAATGACTCTTCTTTTCTCTTGAAGATTTAGAAACAATTGTAGGGTTGTCAATTGGCCTAATTTAAACATTGTTGTGTCTCAGGAATAGGGAGGCCTGAGGAGAGAGAGAGAAGTGGGAGAATGGTCGGTCAGTGGAGCGTCAGAACACACACAATATTTATGGATTAAGTTTGTTGTTTTATATGGGCATTGTTCATGGTGCTCCAAAACACTTTTAATAGTAATGTCAAAGATCACTCATCAGAGAGCACCATAACAGATATTATAATAACGAAAAAGCTGAAATGTTGTAATAGTTACCAAAATGTGACACAGAGGCACAAAGAGAGCAGATGCTGTTAGAAAAATGGTGCTGATAGACTTGCTCAATAAAACATTGCCACAAACTTTCAATTTATATAAAAAAGTGTGTGAAGAGTAATAAATTGAAATGTAATAAAACAAAGTACATCTATAATAACTTCATATTTAAATATATTTCAAATAATTTTTGTTAAAATCTATGAAATGAAGATAATGACATAAAGTATCTGATTATGAATTAAATATTTTTCAAGAAGTAACTACTGAGGAACCAAAACTCTGTCTCCTGCTTCCTTTGCATTTTCTTTCAGGTTCTAGTAAATAATTCTGGAATCTCACTAAATATTCATGGTGTTGTCACTTCAAACTTAGGTTTTGTTTTTTGTTTTTTGTTTTTAAGACAGAGTCTTGCTCTGTCACCTAGGCTGGAGTACAGTGGTGCAAGCATAGTTCACTCCAGCCTCTAATACTTGGACTCAAGCAATCCTCCCACTTCAGCCTCCCAAGGAGCTGAGACCACAGGCATATACCACCATGCATGGCTAATTTTTAATATTTTTCTGGAGAGTCTAGCTATGTTTTCTGGAGAGTCTAGCTATGTTTTCCAGGTTGGTCTCAAATTCCTGCCCTCAAGCAATCCTCCTGCCTTGGCCTCCCAAGTGCTGGGATAACAAGCATGAGTCACTGCAGCTGGCCTCAAACATAGTTTTGATAAATGTCTGAATTAGATGTCTGCTCTTCTTTCCTTCCCTAAAATTATGTTTTCTCTTTAATATAGTGCTATATGTTCATTTTGCTCAATAGAGAAATAAAAGCACATGCCCTCTAAATTAACATCTTGAATAACACAACTTACACATCATTCATTTAGTATTTAAGACCAAATTCTGAGATAAGTTCTCCTGGGGAAGAACTATTCCCAGATTAGCAGAAAATAAGTTGAGGCAGTCTCTGTACTTTCTTCTATATAATTTTTAAAATTTTTACTTGAATGGGACTATCAGTAAAATTATTTTATCACATTATTTTTAATTTTTTTTTCCACTAGAGCACATATTTCATTTCTCTCAATCATCAGAGTGGGAAATAGCATAGTTAAAAACCTTCCAATCGAACACAAGTAATACTGATTTATTAAACCTGAGCTATTAAAAGTATTTTATAGTGCTGCATAGTGGTGATGCCAGGGAGGTCCAGAAAAAAATCTTTGAATGTTTTCATGACATAACTGATTTTTGTAGCATTGACTTGGTCAGTTAATACCTATAATATGTCCTAACAGGGTGAGTGAAGAAAATACCCACTCTTAAATAATTTGAAATATTATTTGGCAATGAAAGAACTATGTCAATTTGGCATGAAGACCTGCCAAAAGATGTTATATATATATTTCATTGTCAACTAAATGACAAATAATAATTTCTTCAGGGTTTCAGATCAAGGAATCATGTTATATTTTCTGTAGTATGAATGTTGTTTGGAAGAAGATGAAAAAGGTGGATAGAAGGTACAGGAATGATGAAAAAACTTAGTAAACACTCAAAAGCAGGCAAATGAAAGCTAGATTCAGTAAAAATGATCATGTCACTTTGTATGTCATGAGGTGTGCTTAATAAAGAAGAGGCTGACCAGGAAAGGACAGAAAAGTTCTTAACCTTATAGCAATGATAAATGGACTTTTATCAGCCAGCAAATGAATAAAGGTATCTCTGTGAAGGCTTTCTGAAGCAGAAGTAACTTTATTTATTTTCCCTAAAACCAGAAAGAAAAGAAAATATAACTATAGAAGTATACATAAATAATTATGTCTATAATCTCCCATATCAAGTATCGTAATTCTATTCAGTATTGCAAATATTTACATAAGCTTTCTGAAGTGCAGTAAACCTCCATACGCTTTGTAAACATTGTCTGGATGTTTAAAAATGTTTTCTATATTTAGTAAGTATATATGCATTTAATATATATTTTCCTATATATATTTACTATGTGTGTTTATATATATTATTTTCTATTTTGTTGTACTGGGGCCTTTAAAATGGAGATGGACAAGACATTTGTATTGTAAAAACTAAAAGTAAAAGCCTAACTCTGTCAGAATTGTTTTAAGAATTTGCAATTTCTATTTTCTATATTTAAATACTGTAAAGGCACATAGAAGGAAAGGAAAAAAAAGAAAAAAATGTGTGACGCAAGAGAAGACCATGAACTTAAAAGTCAAATATACCTATGTTGCAGTCAGTGTAACTTTCACCCTATGCGATTTTTGAACCCCATTTAAGCTCTTTGACCTTTAGATTTGTTATCTATATAAAAAGGTCAATCATTTCTTTTTTTATTTTTATTTTTTAATTATTATATGATACTTTACTGTGTTCCTTTTCTTTTTTTTATCAATATTAAATTTTTTTTTAATTTTTTAAAATTTTTTTATTGTATTTCTTTATTTTTTTATTTTTTATTTTTCCCCCCATTTATTTATTTTATTGCATTTTAGGTTTTGGGGTACATGTGAAGAACATGCAAAATTTTTGCATAGGTACACACGTGACAGTGTGATTTGCAGCCTTCCTCCCCATCACCTACATCTGGCATTTCTCCCCTTGCTATCTCTCCCCAACTCCCCACCCCTCCACCGTCCCTCCCCTATTTCCCCCCAACTGACCCAAGTGTGTAGCGCTCCCCTCCCTGTGTCCATGTGTTCTCATTGTTCAACACCCGCCTATGAGTGAGAACATGCGGTGTTTGATCTTCTGCTCTTCTGTCAGTTTGCTGAGAATGATGGCTTCTAGGTTCATCCATGTCCCTAAAAAGGACCCAAACTCATCGTTTTTGATGGCAGCATAATATTCCATGGTGTATATGTGCCACATTTTCCCTATCCAGTCTATTGTCAATGGGCATTTGGGTTGGTTACAGGTCTTTGCTATTGTAAACAGTGCTGCAATGAACATTCGTGTGCATATGTCCTTATAGTAGAATGATTTGTAATCCTTTGGATATATACCCAGTAATGGGATTGCTGTGTCAAATGGAATTTCTATTTCTAGGTCCTTGAGGAATCGCCACACTGTCTTCCACAATGGTTGAACTAATTTACACTCCCACCAACAGTGCAAAAGTGTTCCTATTTCTCCACATCCTCTCCAGCATCTGCTGTCTCCAGATTTTTTAATGATCGCCATTCTAACTGGCGTGAGATGGTATCTGAATGTTGTTTTGATTTGCATTTCTCTGATGGCTAGTGATGATGAGCATTTTTTCATGTTTGTTGGCCTCATGTATGTCTTCTTTTGTAAAGTGTCTGTTCATATCCTTCACCCACTTTTGAATGGGCTTGTTAGTTTTTTTTCTTGTAAATCTGTTTTAGTTCTTTGTAAATTCTGGATATCAGCCCTTTGTCAGATGAGTAAACTGCAAAAATTTTTTCCCAATCTGTTGGTTGCCGATTCACTCTAATGACTGTTTCTTTTGCTGTGCAGAAGCTGTGGAGTTTGATTAGGTCCCATTTGTCTATTTTGGCTTTTGTTGTCAATGCTTTTGGTGTTTTGGTCATGAAGGCCTTGCCTACACCTATGTCCTGAATGGTTTTGTCTAGATTTTCTTCTAGGTTTTTTATGGTGTTAGGTCTTATGTTTAAGTCTTTAATCCATCTGGAGTTAATTTTAGTGTAAGGTGTCAGGAAGGGATCCAGTTTCTGCTTTCTGCACATGGCTAGCCAGCTTTCCCAACACCATTTATTGAACAGGGAATCCTTTCCCCATTGCTTGTTTTTGTCTGCTTTTCAAAGATAAGATGGTTGTAGATATGTTGTATTGCCTCCGAGACCTCTGTTCTGTTCCATTGGTCTATACCTCTGTTTTGGTACCAGTACCATACTGTTTTGATTACTGTAAACTTGTAGTATAGTTTGAAGTCTGGTAGTGTGATGCCTCCTGCTTTGTTCTTTTTGCTTAGAATTGACTTGGCTATGCAGGCTCTCTTTTGTTTCCATATGAAGTTTAAGGTGTTTTTTTCCAGTTCTGCGAAGAAGGTCATTGGTAGCTTGATGGGGATAGCATTGAATCTGTAAATTACTTTGGGCAGTATGGCCATTTTCACGATATTGATTCTTCCAGGCCATGAACATGGAATGTTTCTCCATCTGTTTGTGTCCTCTCTGATTTCATTGAGCAGTGGCTTGTAGTTCTCCTTGAAGGGGTCCTTTACGTTCCTTGTTAGTTGTATTCCTAGGTATTTTATTCCCTTTGCGGTAATTGTGAATGGAAATTTGTTCTTGATTTGGCTTTCTATAAGTCTGTTATTGGTGTATAGGAATGCATGTGATTTTTGCACATTGATTTTGTATCCTGAGACTTTGCTGAACTTGCTTATCAGTTTCAGGAGATTTGGGGCTGAGACGATGGGGTCTTCTAGATATACAATCATGTCGTCTGCAAATAGAGACAATTTGACTTCCTCCTTCCTATTTGAATGCCCTTTATTTCTTTTTCTTGCCTCATTGCTCTGGCTAGAACTTCTAACACTATATTGAATAGCAGTGGTGAGAGAGGCATCCTTGTCTGGTGCCACATTTCAAGGGGAATGCTTCCAGTTATTGCCCATTCAGTATGATATTGGCTGTTGGTTTGTCATAAATAGCTGTTATTATTTTGAGATACGTTCCATCAATACCTAGCTTATTGAGGGTTTTTAGCATAAAGGGCTGTTGAATTTTGTCAAAGGCCTTCTCTGCATCAATTGAGATAATCATGTGGTTTTTGCCTTTGGTTCTGTTTATGTGGTGAATTACGTTTATAGACTTGCGTATGTTGAACCAGCCTTGCATCCCCGGGATGAAGCCTACTTGATCGTGGTGGATAAGCTTTTTGATGTGTTGTTGCAATCGGCTTGTCAGTATTTTATTGAAGATTTTTGCATCTATGTTCATCATGGATATTGGCCTGAAGTTTTCTTTTCTTGTTGAGTCTCTGCCGGGTTTTGGAATCATTATGATGTTGGTCTCATAAAATGATTTGGGAAGAATTCCCTCTTTTTTTATTGTTTGGAATAGTTTCAGAAGGAATGGTACCAGCTCCTTTTTGTAGGTCTGGTAGAATTCGGCTGTGAACCCGTCTGGACCTGGGCTTTTTTTGGGTGGTAAGCTCTTAATTGCTGCCTCAACTTCAGACCTTGTTATGGGTCTGTTCAGGGTTTCGGCTTCTTCCTGGTTTAGGCTTGGGAGGAGGCAAGTGTCCAGGAATTTATCCATTTCTTCCAGGTTTATTAGTTTGTGTGCATAGAGTTGTTTGTAATAATCTCTGATGATGGTTTGAATTTCTGTGGAATCTGTGGTGATATCCCCTTTATTGTTTTTTATTGCATCAATTTGATTATTCTCTCTTTTCTTTTTTATTAATCTGGCTAGTGGTCTGTCTATTTTGTTGATCTTTTCAAAAAACCAGCTCCTGGATTTATTGATTTTTTGAAGGGTTTTTTGTGTCTCTATCTCCTTCAGTTCTGCTCTGATCTTAGCTATTTCTTGTCTTCTGCTAGACTGAGGTTTTTTGATCTTGCTCCTCTAGCTCTTTCAGTTTTGACGATAGGGTGTCAATTTTTGATTTCTCCTTGCTTCTCATTTGGACACTTATTGCTATATATTTTCCTCTAGAGACTGCTTTAAATATGTCCCAGAGATTCTGGTATGTTGTGTCTTCATTCTTGTTGGTTTCGAAGAACATCTTTATTTCTGTCTTCATTTCAATGTTTATCCAGTCAACGTTCAAGAGCAAGTTGTTCAGTTTCCATGAAGCTGTGCGGTTCTGGGTTAGTTTTTGAATTCTGAGTTCTAACTTGATTGCACTGTGGTCTGAGAGACTGTTTGTTATGATTTCCTTTCTTTTGCATTTGCTGAGGAGTCATTTACTCCCAATTATGTGGTCAATTTTAGTGTAGGTATGATGTAGTGCTGAGAAGAATGTATATTCTGTGGATTTGGGGTGGAGAGTTCTGTAAATGTCTATTAGGTTTCCTTGGCCCAGGTCTGAGTTCAAGTCCTGGATATCCTTGTTAATTTTCTGTCTGGTTGATCTGTCTAATATTGACAATGGGGTGTTAAAGTCTCCCACTATTATTGTGTGGGAGTCTAAGTCTCTTTGTAAGTCATTAGGAACTTGCCTTATGTATCTGGGTGCTCTTGTATTGGGTGCGTATATATTTAGGATCGTTAGCTCATCTTGTTGCATTGATCCTTTTACCATTATGTAATGTCCCTCTTTGTCTCTTATGATCTTTGTTGCTTTAAAGTCTAATTTATCAGAGATGAGAATTGCAACTCCTGCTTTTTTTTGCTCTGCATTTTCTTGGTAAATCTTCCTCCATCCCTTTATTTTGAGCCTTTGTGTATCCTTGTATGTGAGATGGGTTTCCTGGATACAGCACACCTATGGGTTTTGGCTTTTCATCCAATTTGCCAGTCTGTGCCTTTTGATTAGGGCATTTAGTCTATTTACATTTAGGGTTAATATTGTTATGTGTGAATTTGATACTGCCATTTTGGTGCTAGCTGGGTGTTTTGCCCTTTAGTTGAGCTGGTACTTGTTGTTCCTTTATATGTGTAGAGCCTCTTTCAGGAGCTCTTGTAGAGCTGGCCTGGTGGTGACGAAATCTCTGAGTACTTGCATGTTCCCAAAGGATTTTATTTTTCCTTCACTTATGAAGCTTAGTTTGGCTGGATAGGAGATTCTGGGTTGAAAGTTCTTTTCTTTAAGGATGTTGAATATTGGCCCCCACTCTCTTCTGGCTTGTTAGGGTTTCTGCTGAGAGATCTGCTGTGAGTCTGATGGGCTTCCCTTTGTGGGTAACCTGACCTTTCTCTCTGGCTGCCCTTAGTATTTTCTCCTTCATTTCGACCCTGGTGAATCTGAGGATTATGTGCCTTGGGGTTGCTCTTCTTGACGAATATCTTTGTGGTGTTCTCTGTATTTCCTGGAGTTGAATGTTTGCCTGCCTTGCTAGGTTGGGGAAGTTTTCCTGGATAATATCCTGAAGAGTATTTTCCAGCTTGGATTCATTCTCTTTGTCGCATTCAGGTATGCCTATCAAACGTAGATTAGGTCTTTTCACATAGTCCCACATTTCTTGGAGACTTTGTTCATTCCTTTTTACCCTTTTTTCTCCAGTCTCACCTTCCCATTTTATTTCATTGCGTTGATCTTCGGCCTCTGATATCCTTTCTTCTGCTTGGTCATTTTGGCTGTTGATACTTGTGCATGCTTCGCGAAGTTCTCGTGTTGCGTTTTTCAGCTCCATCAATTCACTTATATTCCTTTCTATTTTGTCCATTCTCATTAGCATTTCGTCAAATCTTTTTTCAAGGTTCTTAGTTTCTTTGCATTTGGTTAGAACATGTTCTTTAAGTTCACAGAAGTTTCTTACTACCCACCTTCTGAAGCCTGATTCTGTCATTTCATCAGACTCGTTCTCCCTCCCACCTTGTTCCCTTGCTGGTGAGGAGTTGTGATCCCTTGTAGGAGGAGAGGTATTCTGGTTTCGGGTGTTTTCATCCTTTTTGCGCTGGTTTCTTCCCATCTTTAAGAATTTACCCACCTGTCGACTTTGTAGTTGCTGGCTTTCAGATTGGGTCTCAAGTCTTTCAGATTGACGTTCTGATTGTTGATGATGAGGTTATTTCTGTTTCTTGGTTTTCCTTCTGACAGTCTGGTCCCTCTGCTGTAGGTCTGCTGAGGTTCACTCCAGGCCCTGCTTGCCTGGGGTTCACCTGCAGCAGCTGCTGAACAGTAAGGGTTGTTACCAGTTTTCTTCTTCTGCTATCTTTGTCCCAGAAGGATACCCGCCTAGTGTCAATCTGATCTCTCCTTTATGAGGTGTCTCTTTGGATATATAGTGGTCAGGGAGCTGCTTGAGGAGACGGTCTCTTCTTTATAGGAGCTCAAATGGTGAGCTGTGAGCTCTGTTGTTGTTCCTTCAGAGCTGCTGGGCAGGTACGTTTAGATCTGCTGCAGCAGAACTCATAAACTGCTTTTTGTTCCCAGGTGCTCTGTCCCAGGGATTTAGGGCTTTATTTATGAGTTTCCGTTATGCTGCTGCCTTCTTTTTTTTTTCCTTCAGACCTGCCCTGCCCAGCAAGGAGGCAGCCTAGTCACTGTCTGCCTGTAGAGGCTTTGGTGAACTGCTGTGGCCTCCGCCCAGCTGCCGAGTGAACTTCCCTGCAGTCCTGTTTATATGGTTGTAGTTAGAACTGCTTTGGTGATGGTGGCCCACCTCTGTTGAGGCGGAGTCTCTCTGCTGTGGCAGGTTGCCTTGGCAATGGAGGGCTGCCTCAGCAATGGCGGGTTGCCTTGGCAACGGCTGGCTGCCTCAGCAATGGCGGGTTGCCTTGGCAACGGCGGGCTGCCTCAGCATTGGCAGATTACCTCAGTCCTGGCGGGCTGCCTCGGTAATGGCGGACGCCCCTCCCCCACAGAGCTGGACCGTCCCGGGTTCAGCTGCGCTTGCTGTCAAACTCTCAATCCAGAGTTTCTGATTGCTGTTCTTTTGTGGGGGTGGGACCAGCTGAGCCTGATCGCCTGGCTCCCTACCTCAGAACCTTTTTTAAGTTGGTGTTCCAGTCACCTGTTGAAGAGGTGCCGGGGTCTATTTGTTTTCCCCTGCGACCACTCACTGCGCTGGCTTAAACAGCAGCACTGAGGTTTGTGGTGCTTTTTTTTTTTTCTTGCCCTGGAATCTACAGTCCTGGTTCTCTGTTCAGTCCCCTTTTTAAACAGACAAATGGGCGACTTCCCGTTGCTCCAATCGCCAGCCAAAAGGGCACCTGGACTGGTGTATTTTGTTACGGAGAACCAGAGAACGGCTGCTCCGGGGTGCCGACAAAGCAGCCGTGCGGGGCAAAGCAGCAGCGCCGGCCGGCACAGCGGCGCTGGCCGAAACAGCTGTGCTGGTGACCTGTGAAGCTCCTTCGCCTGGGAATTTCCTAGTCTGTGGGCAATAAAAATGCGGCGTCCACTCACCCTCTGCACTTTCACTTGGAACTGCAATCCTGAGCTGTTCCTAAACGGCTATCTTGGATCCTCCTCCAAAAAGGTCAATTATTTCTATCTTAACTATTGATGTGTCTGGTTTCCTGCTTGGCATAGAGGCAGTGCTCAAAAAACATTAGCTCTTATCCCATGAACATCATTATTTTATTCATGGTAGATTTTCTGTTAGTCACAGAGAAGACAATGTCAGCAATTTTTAAAGTTCAATGTAAGGTTATACCAATGGTTCTTTTAAAATGTATTATAATTAACAACATCATTAATTCTATACATCTTTTTTGCTGGGTTGAGGTTGCTGTAGTCAGTATTAAACATTCAGTTAATATATGATTCAAAGTTCAGTTGCAGGGAAAAGAATCCACTCTATTTTGTGGTAGCAGAGAGAGCTTTTTGGTAGAGCATTAAATGCTTATAGAAGTTTAGAGAAGGTGCAGGAAGTGGCTCTAACTTGATCTTTCAGGAACTATTACCAAAAATCTGTTCTAGAAGTGGGCAACCCAGATTGGTAAGAAAGCTCCACACTACCTCTGCTATAATCTTCAGGAGCAAAATGGATGGCCCAAGCCCTTTGTTCTACCTAATTCCAAAGGCAAATTTGTTTTGTCCATAGGATTTGCCATACTTAGACAATATTTGAAATTCTAAATTTAAGAAAGATTCGATTTTTTTTTTTAGATTTTCTGCCTCTTCTGCATAGAAATTTTTATAGAAAGTAGTTAAAATGGATCATTAATATATTAATACTGTTACAGTATAACACATTTTCTAGTCAATAGCCTATTTTTGTTCTTAAATTTTTGAAAAATAATAAAATAGATACCTACGTAATAAATGTAAATATCCTTCATACAATTGAAATGTTACCCAGATATTACTGAAAAAGCACATCCTGCATGATGTTTGTTTTTCCTCCAGTTCATCAAAAATTTGATTATAATAGGCATTATGTTTAGCTAGGGGTAAATGTAAAACCAATATCCTATCTAAGGTATTTGGTCAAAGAGAGAGCAAAACAAAACAAATTTGGTGACTATACAGGCACTGTAGATACACATATGGGTAGCTTCTTTGGTCTCCATTTTAGTAATCAATAATAAGGTAATAGATGTAAAACTTGTTTCTTTCATCATCCTTTCTGTATTTCTTTTATCCCTAGTGACAGCTTCTACTTATTAGAATTCTTTACCTGTTGGAGTGACCCAAAACCTTATTCTCGGAAGATCTAACACTTGATTCTCCTGTATATGTGTTTTCACTTCAGTCTTCTATGAACCAAATTCACTGAAAGTGACAGTACATGAAATAACTTCTCCTTACTCTTACTGTGTTAAAATAAGCCCACTTGCTTATTGTAGGGAGTCAGCCCTACATCACCTGTGCATACCCCAAGTTTGGTGGTGACAAAGAAATGAGTAAAAGACAGATTAAGAGAGATAGTACGATCAGAAAGCCATCACTTATTACTCTGGAGGAGGCAGTGAAGGCTCTGAGCTCTGATCATCCACACAATTTATTGGTTACAATCATGTTGATCTATAGGATAGGGGTGGAGTGATGGTCAGGAGAGGGTGATGGTGGAGTGAATCAGTGAACCAGAACCGAATCAGTGAGCCAGAACTGGTGTATCATTCTAAGGATTGAGAAGAGTTGTGGTTTGGGAGTTTCACAAAAGAAGAACATGTGATTATCTTTAGCTTATTATCTATGTGCAGCTGGTGGAACTCAGGCCTTACAGAGAGCCTACAAGTCTGGCAATCTGGCTATGTAATAGTGCTATGAAGGGGTTTTACGTGCTTGAGCACAATGTTTATGATTACAGAGCCTAGGTCACCTTGCACTGGAACATGAGGCATGGAGAGGCCTTCCTCCTCAGAGGCCTCCTGCAGCCTTCCACAGTTTGTTGTTCCTTGTTTATACATTACTCATAACCAATTTGTGTAGGCCTTCTGTATGTCCTTTCTCCTTTGCTGCTTTTCCCAACACTTATGATAATCACAACGTATCTCCACGTTTTGACTAGTTGGTCCAGCAGCATAAGCAGCACAAATGACCAGGTGATAACATAAATGATAAGTTCAATGGGCCACCATTGGATCATCTGGTGGAAATATTTATCTAAGAACTCTAAACCAATAGATCTCTGTAAAAAGAGATGAGAAGAAAATATATTGTGAGTTAGTCATTAGATGTGATATAAGGAATGTTAATAGGTTGGTACAAACATCATTGTGGATTTTGTTTTGTTGAAAGGCTCTGTTTGATACTGGAATACGTTCTTAAATAATTGTTGTTATACCTCATTTCAATGTGCATTTCTCCCTTTATGCTTTCTTGATAATGATTTATTATTTGCTGTTTATTTCATATTTATTTCAGACTATGGAATTCATGTTAGACAAAAATCAAATTAGAACAATTTTTTTATTCGAGTTCAAAATGGGCCTTAAAGCAGTGGAGACACCTCACAGCATCAACTATGCATTAACCCAGAAACTGCTAATGAATGTACCCTGCAGTGGTAGTTCAAGAAGTTTTGCAAAGGAGACAAGAACCTTGAAGATGAGGAGCCTAGTGATTGGCCATGAGAAGTTGACAACAGCAGTTGAGATCAATCATCAGAAGATCCTTTTACAACTACATGAGAAGTTGCCGAATAACTCATTGTCAACCATGCTATAGTCATTCAGCATTTGAAGCAAATTGGAAAGGTGAAAAAACTTGGTGAGTGCCTCAGAAGCTGAGCAACAATCAAAAGAATTGTCATTTTGAAGGGTCATCTTCTCTTATTCTGCACAACAACAATGAACCACTTCTCGATCAGATTGTGATGTATTATAAAAAGTGGATTTTATATGACAACTGGCGGTTGGACTGAGAAGAAGCTCCAAAGTACTTCCCAAAACCAAACTTGCACCAAGGAAAGCTCATAGTCACTGTTTGGTAGTCTACTGAGGGTCTGATCCACTGCAGCTTTCTGAATCCCAGTGAAACCATTCATCTGAGAAGTATGCTCAGCAAATTGATGAGATGCACCAAAAACTGTAACACCTGCAGCCAGCATTGGCCAACAGAAAGGGCCCAATTATTCTCCATGACAATGCCCTACTGCATGTTGCATAACCAACATTTCCTTTAATGAATTGGGCTATGAAGTTTTATCCCATCTGCCATATTCAACTGACCTCTCGCCAACCAACTACCATTTCCTCAAGCACCTTAATAACTTTTTGTAGGAAAAAATGCTTCCACAACAAGCAGGATGCAGAAAATGCTTACTTTCCAAGAGTTCATTGAACCTTGAAACAGACTTTTATACTTCAGAAACAGGCAAACTTATTTCTCATTGATAAAAATGTGTTGATTGTAATAGTTCCTATTTTGATTAATAAAAATGTGTTTGAGCCTAGTTATAATGATTAAAAATTCAGGCCATAGGCATAGGCAAGGACTTCATGACCAAAACACCAAAAGCATTGGCAACAAAGCTAAAATAGACAAATGGGACCTAATCAAACTCCACAGCTTCTGCACAGCAAAAGAAACAGTCATTAGAGTGAATTGGCAACCAACAGAATGGGAAAAATTTTTTGCAGTCTACCCATCTGACAAAGGGCTGATATCCAGAATTTACAAAGAGCTAAAACAGATTTACAAGAAAAAACCAAACAATCCCATTCAAAAGTGGGTGAAGGATATGAACAGACACTTTACAAAAGAAGACATACATGAGGCCAACAAACATATGAAAAAATGCTCATCATCACTAGCCATCAGAGAAATGCAAATCAAAACTACATTGAGATACCATCTCACGCCAGGTAGAATGGCGATCATTAAAAAATCTGGAGACAGCAGATGCTGGAGAGGACATGGAGAAATAGGAACACTTTTACACTGTTGGTGGGAATGTAAATTAGTTCAACCATTGTGGAAGACAGTGTGGCTATTCCTCAAGGACCTAGAAATAGAAATTCCATTTGACCCAACAATCCCATTACTGGGTATATATCCAAAGGATTATAAATTGTTCTACCATAAGGACAAATGCACACGAATGTTCATTGCAGCACTGTTTACAATAGCAAAGACCTGTAACCAACCCAAATGCCCATTGACGATAGACTGGACAGGGAAAATGTGGCACATATACATGATAGTATCTTATGCAGCCATCAAAAATGATGAGTTCGTGTCCTTTTTAGGGACATGGATGAACCTGGAAACCATCATTCTCAGCAAACTGACACAAGAGCAGAAAATCAAACACTGCATGTTCTCACTCATAGGCGGGTGTTGAACAATGAGAACACATGGACACAGGGAGGGGAGCACTACACACTGGGGTCTGTTGTGGGGAAATAGGGAAGGGACAGCAGAGGGTGGGGAGTTGGGGAGAGATAGCATGGGGAGAAATGCCAGATATAGGTGAAGGGGAGGAAGGCAGCAAATCACACTGCCATGTGTACCTATGCAACAATCTTACATGTTCTTCACATGTAATCCAAAACCTAAAATGCAATTAAAATAAATTCATGGCCTAAAACCACAATTACTTTTTCAGCAAACCAAGTCCATATGTTTTGGCTATAAAGGATTAGTCTAGCCTTGTATGTTGGTCCCAGATTTATGAAATGTTGTGTCTCTCCAATAACATCATACTTTGGAGGTGTTTCTTTCTAAATAGGACAACACTCAGATCTGTCAGGTATATAACCAATTAGTTTGCCAGTGATAAAGTGAGATAGGTAAGCTCTATTGTTGTGAACCAACTACTCCACTTCTTTTACTGGAAAACAAGTTCATTGTTCAGAAGCAGGAGTACTGATTTGAATAAAGAATTCCATAGAGATAGATGCACTGAGTTCAGCGACTTCTAGAGTGGCAATTTTACTTTTCCTGAATATTTTAGGATATTTCCTGTTTATAAAGATTGTAATCTTTACATAAAATATAAAAAGTACTTTTAAGGATTGTATTTATAAGAATAAAGATTAGAGTAAGACATTAGTGGTCTCTCTCATCTATTTAAATCTAGTATTTTGTAAACATTTGTGAAAAATTCTGATTATTATTAATAATACCTATTATGAAAACCATGATGCCCTTGCTTCTGGCCATTAAACATTTCCATCTAGCATCTAAATTCTGAGAACTCATCATACTCATTAAAATCAAAAGGCATATTAATTCAACCCTCATTGTTATGCTACAAAAAACAAACAGTGTGCTATGGCTTTCCTTACCAATGAATTTCTCAGTGTCTCAGTGAAAGGACTCTCCTCTGAATTCCCCAGTGGTCATAACTAGCAGATATATAAATAGATCATACACAAGTAAGCCAAGTTAACACCGTTAATTTTTTGAGATATTAGGATCCCCTTTTCTGTGTTATATCATGGACAGTTTGGCATCTCAACAATTTTGCATAAACCATTTTTAGTCCATATTTAAGAAACAAATCAAGGAAACAGAACAATTCTTGGTTGGCTCAGTCACAAATAATACTCAGATCCCTTTATAATGCAGCCTAGTAAATGTATTTATCCACAACTAAGATTGTGTTTCTCCCTCCTTCACCCAGTACATTCATAATTAATTGCCATACATTTTCTTCATTTCCATGATAAAAGTTAGAAAAATTGTTAATTAACTATGATAAAGAAATGTTATCCCAGATAATCCTAAGATTTCTTTCCACAATTGTGCATACAGTGTAGTAGGCGACAGTGGTGGGTCTGAAGAGTAGGCATGTCTTCAAGGAAATCACAATAGATAACATTTTTCTAAGTCTTGAGGTAGATCAGAAATAACCTCATCATTCAGGAAAGAAAAGCTAATAAATATAGACTATGATAACAGAACATTCATCTCAGTAGCAATGGCTATACAACTTGAACTACTTTTGTTTTCAACTACCTAGATTTGGGGAGTTGCTAATGAAACATAGCTTAGTCCATTCTAACACATTGACTATTAATAATATCAGGCCTTTGTCTACACAGAAAAAGGGATCACAATTCTTTAGGACACTCACATTCTCTGGACTTTTTACTATGTCTTGAGTAGGACTTTGAAACTTGGGCCTTTTTCCTTTTCCTTTCCTAAACTCTCTAGCACAGTTACTCAATCTAGAATTCATGCATTCTTCATTCTTGTCATAGGGGTATACTGCAGCAGCTCAGCAGCTCACCAAATACTTGACTTCAATAAACACTTTCTCCCAAGAGACTACAGGTAATCATATAATGCTGTTTTGATATTTCATACAATGGAACAACAATGTTCTATACTCTGACATTAACAGGATCCTAACTGCCTTCAAACACAACCAGGTCAGATGCTAAATACCAGATGCCCATTTCCTTGAAGCTTTTTCTCAGGTACCAATTACTCTCAGTTAAGGTTTATTAACAAAGATAGAACCCATTCAAGTTAGTATAAGGAAAAAAATAATGCATTGTGATGTATTTAATATCTTATTGAATAATCGACTAATTTTAGGAATAGACTCCAGGTTGAAATCCCAAAAATAACTTCCAAGCCAATAACACAACTGGCCTTTCAAGGAAGCCACTTTTCCTGCCATAATCAGAGAACTGCCTGTTTAATCAGGAAGTCACTAATATAGGTGCTTGCTTCAGAACCACAACACCTGTACTAACACACACACACACACACACACACACACACACACACACGCACACACACAGACACACACACACACGAATATACAGAAATGGATGCTTTGTGCCCTGCTTCTCTCTGTTCTTAAATCAAGATTTTTAATTAAAGTCTTTTTAAAATGTATCTGATTTGAGGAATGTAAACCAAAACTAGAAATATGGTCATAAAGAATCTTGTATTTTTATTTTGTTTTAGAAATTCGGCACTTCCTCACTTTAAGAAAGCAAGTTAGAAAGAGGTTGGAATGGATATTGAACTGCCCAAGCCAATGCATCTACCACAGACTACTTAGAGAGTAGTGATTTATGGAGTAGAGTTCTAATTGTGGAAAGGCTTTATAATTAGCACTTTAATTTTGAAGTGTTCCCTCTAGCATTAACTCTACAGAATTGTTGCCAAACTTTTAGTTCAATTCACAACTTTAAGTACATAATTTGTGCCAAGTTCTGGTGTTACAAAGATGAATTATACCAGTTCCTCACCCTTGGTGCTAACAGTCTGCAACACAGAGTAGACTAATCAATAAATTGAGTAATTCAGGTATTAACACTGGGCCAAAAAATGAATAACCTGCTATGAGATTAATTTAGCCTCTGGTGGGTACAGAATAGATATCTGGGGACACCTGCATAGGTAAAGTTAAATCACGCCTTAAATAATTTTTTGTCTGGTCTTAAATGAAGAGCAAAATATATTCTTTCAGAACATGTTTTTAATATATATTTTCAGAATATGAGTAAAGCATTAAAAAAATGTGAATATGAAAGTATTTGATACTTGACCATAGTAGGTGTGCAGTAAAAATTTGTTGAAATACTTAAGAAAAAGCTAGGATACAGAGGTCATAAAAATGAACAAAAATAAATTTTTAGATTTTAAGGGCTGTTTAAGCCAGTTTTGAAAAATAAATTGTGAGTGGGAATCAGGTGTATCACTTCCATGCCAGAGCATTTAATTGCTGGTACAAAACCACCCAGTACTTTCTTTTCCTTAGCTCTTAACCACCAATGTCAATAATGTGATTGTTCCAATTATAGGAAATGTAAAAAATGAACTGTTTTATACAAAGAAATCCCCTAGTCATATTTTTATGGTAATAATTTTGAAGCACTGAGGAGGACAGATTACAGTGCAGACAGCTGGAATCTGATCAAACAGAATACTATGTAAGATTGTGATGTAATAAAAATGTATATATAATTTCTGCTCCCAGTTCTTGAAACAGAGCTCCTAATACTCTTGTAAATTCTCAAGTAGTAGAAGTGATGGAAGCATCTCTTGTTACAGTATTTAATATTAGTCCTGAGAGCTTCCAAGATCTTGTTTTTTGTATATTAATGAGGTGACTGGTGGCCGAAAAAGCTGCTATTAGTTTCAGGATGAGCTGGTTGACAAAATAACCAACCTCATAATTACAGGGTTAGCACATTCATTCCCACTCCACAACCTGTGATGAAGGGAAGGGGGCTGGAGATTGAATTCAGTCACCAATGGACAATGATTTAACCCATCATGTCTGTGTAATGAAACCTCCATAAAAAACAATGAGGGCTTCAGGGTTGTGGAGTTTCCAGGTTGGTGAATAGATCCAAGTGACAGGAGGGTGGCATATCCCAACTCCATGGGGACAGAAGCTCCTGGCTTAAGACCTTTTCAGGTCTTTCCCTATGTATCTCTTCATCTCACTGTTCATCTGTATCCTTTATCATATTCTTTGTAAATCTAAGTAAATGTTTTCCCGAGTTCTATGAACTGCCATAGCCAATTATCTAAGCTGAGCAGAGGTCATGGGAACCCCTGATTTGTAATCAAGTCAGACAGAAATGTTGGTAACTAATTGTGATTGGTATCTGAAGTGGTGAGCAACCTTGTGGAACTGAGTCCTTAACCTCTGAGGTCTGCACTAACTTCAGGAAATAGGTGTCATTGAATTGTAGGCATCAGTTGATATCCAAGAGTTGAAGAATGGGTTGGTGTGGGAAAAAAATAGCTGGGGTAAGATAATATATCATTGTAGTTTTGAGTTGCATTTCTCTCATGGTCAATGATGTTGAACAAGTTTTCATATGCCTGTTTGCCATTTGTATTTCTTCTTTTGAGAAGTGTCTGTTTAGATCTTTTGCCCATTGTTTAACTGAATTATTAGATTTTTTTTCCTATAGAATTGATTGAACTCCTTACATATTTTGGTTATTAATCTTTGTATGATGGGTAGTTGGCAAATACTTTCTCCCATTCTGTGTGTTTTCTCTTAATTTTGTTAATTGTATCCTTCCCTGTGCAGAAGCTTTTTAACTTGATGTAATCTTATTTGTCCATTTTTGCTTTGGTTGTCTGTGCTTGCAGGGTATTGCTCAACATTTTTTGCTGAGATTCATGTCATGAAGATTTTCCCCAATGTTTTCTTTCAGTAGTTTTATAACTTGAGGTCTTAGATTTAACTATTTAATCCATTTTGACATAAATTTTTGTATTAGAAGAGTTAGGGTTCTAGTTTCATTATTCTACATATGGTTATCCAATTTTCCTGTCACTATTTATTGAAGACACCGTCCTTACCCAGTGTATATTTTCGGTACCTTTGACAAAAATGAGTTATCTGTAGATGTGTGGATTTCCTTCTGGGTTTTCTATTATGTTCCTTTGGTATATCTGTCTGTTTTTATGCCAGTACCATGCTGTTTTGGTTACTATACCTCTGTAGTACAATTTGAAGTCAGGTGATAAGATTTCACCAGTTTAGTTCTTTTTGTGGAGGACAACTTTGGCTATTCTGGATCTTTTGTGATTCCATATAAATTGTGGAATTGATTTTTCTATTTTTATGAGGAATGTCATTGGTATTCTGATAGTGATTGCATTGAATCTGTAGATTGGGTAGTGTGGACATTTTAACATTATTGATTTTTTGAATCCATGAATATGAAATGCTTTTCCATTTTAGGTGTCCTGTTCAATTTCTTTCATCTGTGTTTTATAGTTTTAATTATAAAAATCTTTCACTGCTTTGGTTAATTCCTAGGTATTTAATTTTAAATGTTGCTATTGTAAATGGGATTACTTATTTCTTTTTCACATTTGTTCACTATTGGCATATAGAAATGCTACTCCTTTTTGTGTGTTGATTTTGTATTTTGTAACTTTACTGAATTTGCTTGTCAGTTCTAATAGTTTTCTTATGGGATATTTAGGTTTATTCAAATATAAGATCAAATAATCCACAAACAAAGATAATTTGACTTTTTCCATTCCTATTTGGATGCTCTTTATATCTTTCTTTTCTCTGATTGCTCTAGCTAGGACTTCCAGGAAAATGCTAAATAACAGTGGTGGCAGTGGATATCCTTGTCATTTTCTAGATCTTAGAAGAAAGGCTTTCAGTTTTTTCCAGTGAAGTATGATACTAGCTATGTGTCTGTTGTATATGGCTTTTATTATGTTGATGTATGTTCCTTCTATCCCCAGTGTTTTGAGGATGTTGAATTTTGTCAAATGCTTCTTCAGCATCAATTGAAAAGATCAGATGGTTTCTATCTTTCATTCTCTTGATAAGATGATTTGGATATGTTGAAACATCCTTGCATCCTAGGAATTAATCCCACTTGGTAATGATGAATGATCTTTCTAATATATTGTTGAATTTGGTTTTCTACTATTTTGTTGATGATTTTTGCATCAATATTCATCAGATACATCAGCCTGTAGTTTTCTTTTTTTGATATGTCTTTGGATTTGGTAGCAGGGTAGTACTGGCCTCATGGAATGAGTTTGGAAATAGTCCATCCTCCTTTATGTTTAGAATAGTTTGACTTTTAATGGTATTAGTTCTTTAAATGTTTGCTAGAATTCAGCAGCCAAGCCATCAGGGTACAAGCCTGTCTTTACTGAAAGACTTTTTATTATGGCTTCAATTTTGTTACTTGTTATTGGTCTGACAGGTTTTAGATTTCTTCCTGGTCCAATCTTGGTAGGTTATATATGTCCAAGAATTTGTCCATTTTTTCTCAACTTTTCAATTTTTTTGACATATAGTTGCTCATAGTAGCCACTAATGATCCTTTAAATTTCTGCACTATCAGTTGTAATGTCTCCTTTTTTATTTCTGATTTTATTTATTTGTATCTTCCCTCTTTTTTTTTTTCTTAGTCTGGCTGAAGGTTTCTCAATCTTGTTTACCTTTTCAAAAACTGACTTTTTGTTTCATTAATATTTCAAATGTTTTCATTTCAATGTCATTTATTTCTTCTCTTATCCTTATTATTTTCTTCTACTAATTTTGGGTTTGGTTTGCTCTTGTGTTTCTAATTCTTTAAGATGTATTATTAAATTGTTTATTTTAAATTTTTTCTCGTTTTTGATATAGGCACTTATAACTATGAACTTCTTGCTTAGTATTGCTTTTGCTGTATCCCATAGGTTTGGTATGTTGTGTTTCCATTATCATTTGTTTCAATAAATTTTTCAGTTTTCTTCTTAATTTCTTCATTGACTCATTTGTCACTGAGAAGTATATTTTTAAATTTCCATGTATTTGTATAGTTTCCAAAATTCCTCTTATTAATTTCTAGTTTTATTCTGTTGTAATCAGAGTAGATGTTTAATATTATTCCAATGTTTTGAAGGTGTTAAGATTTGTTTTGTGACCTAGCATATGGTCTAGCCTTAAGAATGATCCATGTATTGGGGAAAAGAATGTATTCTGCAACCATTGGATGAAATGTTGTTTAAATACTTTTAGATTCATTTGGTCTATAATGAAAATTAAATCTGTGACTTATTTGTTGGTTTTATCTCTGGAAGAGCTGCCCAGTGTTGAAAGTGAAGTGGTCATGTTTCCAGCTATAATTGCATTGGGGCCTGTCTCTCTCTTTAGCTCTAATAATATTTGCTTTATATATCTGGGTGTTCCATTGTTGAGTGCATGTCTGTTTACAATTGTTACAGTCTCTTGCTGAAATGACCCCTTTATAATTATATAGTGACCTTCTTTGTCTCTTCTTATAGCTTTTGCCTTGAAATCGATATTGTCTGATAGAGGTATAGTTACTGTTGCTCATATTTAATTTCCATTGGCATGGAATAACTTTCTCAATCCCTTTATTTTCAATCTAAGTATATTTTTATGAGTGAAATATTTCTTGCAGGCAAATAGCTAACAGATCTGTTTTTTCATTGATTCATCCAGTCTACATCTTTTGATTGGTGAGTTTAGTTCATTTACATTCAATGTTATTATTGATAAGTGAGGACTTACTTTTGCCAATTTATTTGTTGCCTGTTTTTTTGTTTGTTTGTTTTTCATATTCTTTTCTTCATCATTTGTTTCCTTTTGTCTTCCTTTAGTGAAGGTGATTTTTCTCAGTTAATTTAATTTAGTTTCTGCTTTTTATTTTCTGTGTGTCCATTGTACATTTTTTGGTTTAAGTTTACTGTGAGGCTTTCAAATATTATTTTACAAGCCATTATTAAAACCTGATATCAACTTAACACTGTTTGCATAAACAAACTAAAAATCAAGCCAAAAGAAAACTAAAAATGCTCTATGGCTTAACTTTTTTCCCACTTCTAAACTTTTTGTTGCTTCTATATATATCTTACTGCACTTACTGTGTCTTGAAAAGTTGTTTTAATTAATATCTTGATTGTTTCATTTTTTAGTATTTCTACTTAAGAACAGAGTAGTTTACACACCAGAGATACAGTATTATCATATTCAGTGTTTTTTTGTGTGTGTATTTACTATTATCAGTGAAGGTACTATTTTGTACATTCAGGTAATTACTTATTGCCCTTTAATGTCCTTTTCTTCCTGCGTACGTACCCTCTTTAGCATATCTTGTAGGACTGGTCTGGTATTGATGAAATCCCTCAGGTTTTGTTTGTATGGAAAATTCTTTATTCCTTCTTCATATTTGAAGGGTATTCTCACCGGATATACTTTTCAAGGGTAAAGTGTTTTTTTGCCCTTCAGCACTGTTAAATATGAATTGCCATTCTTTCCTAACCTGTAAGGTTTCCACTTAAAGCCTGCTGCTAGACGTTTTGGAGCTCCATTGTATGTTACTTGTTTCTTTTCTCTTGCTACTTTTAGGATCCTTTCTCTATCCTTGACCTTTGGAAGACTAATTATTAAATGCCTTAAGGTAGTCTTTTTGTTGTTATATAACCTTGTACTTGGATATTGATCTTTTTATTTAGGAATGAGAAGTTCTCTGCTATTATCCCTTTGAATAAACTTTCTATCCCTGCCTCTTTCTCTATCTCCTGTTTAAGGCCAATAACTCTTAGATTTGCCCTTTCGAGGCTATTTTCTGGGTCCTGTAGTCATGCTTGATTGCTTTTTATTCTGTTTTTGCTGGGTATTTTGAAATATAAAAACCAAGATCTACCTAATATTCCTTCCCCTTTCAAAAATCATAGGAGCCTCACTCACAGCCACTGCCACCCCAGACCTCAAGGAGCACTGCCAGACTATTGCTGATGTTCCTTAAAGCCCAAGGTCCCTGAAGTTAGCTTCTGGTGAATGATTCGTGGCCTTGGTGTCACTCCTCAGGGCAGTAGGCTCCCCTCTAGCCCAGGATAGGTCCAGAAATGCTACCTAAGAGTCAAGTCCTGGAAAGTCACGTTATGTCTTTAAGCTTACTAATTATTTATTTTGCTTAATCAAGTCTGCAATTGGAAACCTCAGATGCATTTTTCAGTATGCCAATTGCATTTTTCAACTCCAGAATTTCTGCTTGATTCTTTTAATTTACTTTAATCTCTTTGACAAATTTATCTGATGAAATTCAGAATTTCTTCTCTGTGTTCTCTTGAATTTCTTTTGAGTTTCAATACAGCTATTCCAAATGCTCTATCTGAAAGGTCACATATCTCTGCTTCTTAAGGATTTGTTCCTGGTGCTTTATTTACTTCTTTTGATGAGTCATATTTTCCTAGATGCTATTGATGCTAGTAGATGGTCTTTGGTGTTTGGGATTGGAGAGCTAGATATTTATTGTAGCTGTCACTTTCTGAGCTTATTTGTACCCATTCTTTATGGGAAGACTATCCAGATATTGAAAGGACTTGGTGCTGTGATCTAAGCCGTATCTGCTCCAGGGAACAACCAAAGCCCAGTAATGCTGTGGTTCTTTTAGACTTGTAGAGGTAACAACTGTTGGTCTTGGACAAGGTCTGAGAGAATTATCCAGATTACCAGAAAGAGACTTAATCTCTTGCTTAGTTTCTCCCAGACAAACATAGTCTCACACTGTTCTGAGCCACCTAAAGCAGGGGTCGAAGGGACATAAGCACTCCTGTGGCCACCACCAGTATGACTGTGCTGAGTTAGACCTGAAGCCATCATAGCACGGGGTCTTACCCAAGGCCTGCCGTAATCATTCCCTAGCTACTGCCTATGTTAGTGGAAGGCTCTGGAGTTCTACAATCAACAGGTGGCAAAGCCATTCAGGCCTGTGCTCCCTTTGAGAGCAGTGAGATTCCTCAGGTCATCAGTATGAACAGAGGTGCCATCCAGAAGCCAGAGAATAGGGTCAAAAACCTTAGAAGTCTACCTGGTGTTCTACTGTACTGCAGCTGAGATGAAACTCAGATCACAAGACACAGTTCTCTCCAATCTTCCCTCCTCTTTCCAGAGGCAGAGGAGCCTCACCCATAATGATGGCCATCCCAGACCACAAGGAGTACTGCCAAAATATTGTCAGTATTCCCTTCAGGCCCAAGGTCTCCTATGTCAGCTTGTGGTGAAGACTGCCTAGCCTGAGACTCATCCTTCAAGGTAGTGGGCTCCCCTCTGGCCCAGATCAGGTCCAGAAATGCCATCTATGAATCAGTTCCTGGAATTGGGGACCCAAAGAGCATGCTTAGTGTTCTACCCCACTATGACCATGCTGGTACCTGAAGCCAGGAAGTCTGAGGCTCAACCCATAACTCTCAACATAGTACCTGGCTATCACTGCTGGTATTCAGGACCCCAAATCTCTTCAGTTTGCAGATGATGAATGCTGCCATGACTGGCTCTGGGTCCTTTCCTTCAAGACTATGAGTTCCTTTCTGGCCATGGGTGTGTCTAGAAATGTCATCTGATAACTAGCGCCTGGTACAAGGAGCTCATGACTCTGACCACTGCCCTATCCTGCTATGGATGAACTGGTAACCAACAAGAAAGACAAAGTCCTCCCCACTCTTCCTTTTCCACTCCTCAGGCAGAAGGAAGTGGTCTTTTTTTTGCAGCTGAAAGCTGTTCAGCCTGAGGTTAGAAGAGAAGTGATGCCAGCACTCCCTTAGCCATACCAGATGTTGTCTCATTATGTCACATGCCACCCCCAGTCCACTATCTCTCAGCCTAGTTCAGCACCATGACTCACCTAAAAGTTATAGTTATTATGGCCTAGACTACCTTTCAAGTTTACTGGGAGACACAGAGCACTTTGGCTTTTGGTGGCATGGTATGTGGGATATTAAGTTCTGACAACTGGGATCAGCAACTCCCCTCTGGCTAGGGCTGGTTTAAATGCTCTCTCCATGGTTAGGCATTAGCTGACCTTGGTTCAGTTTTTCTTTCTGCTCTAACCAGGCAGCACTGAGTTCAATGCCTCATAATTGCTGTGGTATTCCTCCCCAAGCACCCAGACATGCTCTCTGCATCATGCCGTCACTACTAGATGGTAGGAAACGGTGGTGTCAGTGATTCAAAACTGCTTTTTCCATCTCTTCAGTGCCTCTTTCAACAATATGGAGTTAAAACCAGGTACTATGAGTACTTACCTTATTTTTAGTTCTTATGAAGGTGTTTTTTTCTGTATAGCTAGTTGTTAAACTGGTTTCCTTGCAGAGGTGACAATAGCTGGAGCTCTCTATTCCACCATCTTTCTCTGCCCTCCTCTAATACAATTTTTGATACGACTGAATTTGGGTAAATTATCATGGTACTTTTTCCATATTTGTCCCATCTTTTCTTTGTTTACCTTATTTCTTCTGACATCTTTTGGATTGTTTTTTTGCTATTATATCATTTTATTTATTGGCTAATGAGCTGTAATAATTTTGTTGCTTTAGTGGTTGCATTAGAGTTTATAATATACAACTTTAACTTACAGTTTACCTTCAATTTATATTTTACGTATTATAAAAGAACCTGGTAATAGTATTCTTCAATTTCTCAAGACCTTTAGGTTACTGTTGTCATATAATATATATCCAACAATGCACTTATTTTTCAGTCATTTTTTATTTTAATAGATGTAAACAGTAAGAAAATAAACATATTTATTAATTTAATTACCTCTTCTGGTATTCTCCATTCTTTTTTTAATAGATACATGATTTGATTTGGTTGCATTGTCCTTGGCCCTGTAGTGCTAAATATTTTTATCTCTTTCATATCTGAAAATAAGTTTTTATTTTGTCTTAGTTTTTTATTGAGATTAAATCCACATAAGATAAAATTAGTTATTTTAAATTGTATTATTAAATTGAATTTAGTATATTCATAATGTGCAAATATTAGTTCTAACTAGTTTCAATTGCCTTAGTTTTCAAAAAACATTTTGGCTGGTATACAATTTTAGGTTGTCAGTTTCTTTTCTTAATAGTACTCAAAAACATTCTTCCATTGTTTGTCACTTGCTTTATTTACAAAAGAAAGCCTGCTTTTATTTTTATCTATCTTCCCATAAGACACACGTGTTTTTTCTGTGCTTTTTTCTATTTGTCACTAGTTTTGAGCAATTCAGCCATGATGCACTATGTAATTTTCTTTGTATTTCGTATAGTTGAGAATATCTTAGCTTTTTAGATTTATGAGTTTATAATTTTCATCAAGTTTGGACTTTTTTTTAGTCATTATTTCTTCAATTTTTAAAAATCTTATCCCAACCCTTTTGGCAACTCCAATTATCCATATTTTAAAACATTTCATTATGTCCCAGCTCACTGAAGTTTTTATTTGTTTTTTATTTTTTGTTGTTTTTTTATTGCTGATATTTTCTTTATGTACAGTTTCAAGTATATTAATCTTTCTTACCGCATTTAATGTATTTTTCATCTGAAATGTTGTATCTTTCATCTCTAAAATTTGTATTTGTGTCCATTTTTTGTACCTTTAATGTATCTACTTAACTATTTGGACATACATAATAAGTAATAATAGCAGTTCTCATGTTTATACCTGTTAATGCTAATATCTGTGCCAGTTCTAAGTCAGTTTCAATGTTCTTCTTCTCTTTATGAGTCATATTTTAAGTGAAGAAATAAAGATTTGTTGTGAGTTCCCATGATGTAGTGACAAATTATGTATATAGCACATCTGAGGAAGTGAGAATATGAGTATTTTTTTTTTTGAGAGACCCGAAGTGGCAAGAATGCACAAAAACACAGGGTTATCAAGACTGGAGCCTCTTACTCAGACCCCAAACTTCTAGATCTTGGTTACCTATTCATGCCACTAAAGACTTGGCTATTAGGCCAGGTGTGGTGGCTCATGCCTGTAATCCCAGCACTTAGGGAGGCCAAGGCAGGTGGATCACCAGAGGTCAGGAGTTCAAGACCAATCTGGCCAACATGGTGAAACCCCATCTCTACTAAAAATACAAAAAGTATCCAGCCCTGGTGGAACATGCATGTAATCTCAGCTACTCAGGAGGCTGAGGCACAAGAATCACTTGAATCCAGGAGGCAAATGTTGCAGTGAATCGGAGATTGCACCACTGCATTCCAGCCTGGGTGACAGAGCATTACTCCATCTCAAAATAAAATAAAATTTAATTTAATTTAAATTAAATAAATAAAAAAAAGACTTGGTTACCTACTCATGCTGTTAATATGTGGGTGGTGGAACTGAAGACCACCATGTAAAGCTGAATCTCCAGAGACCTATATCCTCACTATGCAGAATTCTTCACCAGGAGGAACAGCGAGATAATTGTCTATCTCTGCCCTCAATCTGGGGGAAAGGGAAAAATAATATTTACTCTGATATTTCCTTGGTATAAACCCATACTCACTAGAACTTGGGGGCAAAATTTACAAACTGCCACCCTAAAAATTCAAGAAGAAAATAAAATATAAAGTGGTTCAGTAAGTAATTCTTCTCTGTGGAGTAACCAGTTGAAATTGTGAAAATCTGACATTTCCTTCTTCACTTGTTTTATTTTTTTAAATTTCTGAGTGCTAAATTTTTGAGGTTTCTAATTCTAAACAATATTTCTTCTGCATTGTTCGTTGTTATATCTTAGTCCAAGCCATCTATCTGACCTTTGGGGGCTTTATATTTGAAAGTCATGATTTCAACTACTATGTGCATATATATATATATATATATATATATGTTTTTCTATAGATATATTTGTATATATATATGCACATAGTAGTTGAAATATATATATGCATATTTCCAAATCTCTCTATATTTATTTATTTATACATTTATTTCCAAACCTCTATTTATATATTTATGGTTTATGTCTAAATGCATTCTAGCTCTTGCTCCAAGTCCTTAGACCCTGTTGTCTGTAATACATCTCTAATTAGTTGTTCAACCCACTAGCATACAGAGGAAATTAAAGTCATTTAATGGTCAACATTTCTTAATGCTGTTATTGCTATAAGATTTCTGCAGGATAAAATATGTTATCAGGAAGACGTTGTCACTGAAAACTCTTGGAGTCACAGAGCTCTTCGGTTTTAACCCAGTCTGCTATTTATATATATGAAAGTACTTATGTAAAATTCTGAGCCTTGGTTTTCTCATCTGTAAGTTGGGAATTGTAGAACCTACTTCACTTGTTGCTGTGAGTGCTAAATCAAATCCTAAATAGAAAATCACTGATATACCTAATATATGTTAGGCCCTCTATAAAAGATAGTGCTTTTCCAGGTATTTTGTGTTTTCAGTTATATTTTCATTACCAGGTAGGCAATTGTGTCTATCTATTAGAATTTTCAAATTATCCTCTTTGAAAGCTCATTTGATTCCCAAATTTTATAGTTTAGATTTTAGGGTATTTAAGAATATATGTTTGGATTAACGCTTTTCCCTCATAGTAATATGTATACCTCTTCCTAATTAGGTAAAAATATGCATATATGATTTTTAAAAATTTTAATAAATACTTTGGAATATGTCTACTTTTAAATCTTGGGGAAATTTTTCATTGACTGTCATGGATATTTTTACCTGCTTGATTTTTCCAATCATCTCCTGATTGTTTCATAGAAGTCTCTTTGTAAGAATAAATTCTACCCTCTGACACAAATTAATTATCCATTAATGACATGTTGGAAATGTCACCAACTCTACTTTGCACTGAACTGTCTATGTTTAAATCCTGAAATAGTCCCCACATTATATATTCAGTATGTGTATATGGAGGTGAAAGCTTTGAAAGAAATTTTGGGAAAGAGTTTTAGGAACGTGATTTGTTTCATAATAGAGGCTCCTTAATGCTTTTTTATGTGCAATGACTTTGATCAAATTATGTGATTTAGAAAGATATCTTGCTGCCATTTTTCTTAAGATTTTCCAATCAACTTCGTTTCCAATTCTGACTTTTTCTAATAAATGAACACCTACTGAAGGACATCAGCAATTTTGTACACAGAAATTGAATGGGGAAAAATACTGTTTACCTCAAGGGGGAGTATCCTGACATTCATTGCTTTTCTATATTTTATTGTAAACCAATAATGGATCCAAAAATATTTATTGCAGAGGAGGTTATAATTAATTTTTCTGGTAAGTGGACAAAAGTATTCCTTTATATCTCCCTGTGTAAGATATAATGTTTTTGAAAGCAAATATTGTAATGCTTTTTTCTTATAGGTTTCTCATTTTTATTTCAAAATGTTAATGAAGTTTATGCCCAATTTATTATTTTAATGACAGTTGACATTGCCAATGTAGCACATACTGTAGAGAATTATATTTCAGTTCAATTAAAACTAGTCAAGAAACATCTGTTCAAAACCTTAAGAAAAAGGATTATAACAAATTTTCAATTTTGTTTAACTTTATAATTTCCTTTTTTAAAATTTTACAGTGTATATGATTTGGAAGAATACCTAATGTTTCATTATCAAGAGCATAGTCATGCCTGAATGAAAAGTATACACAATAATCCCATATAGATGCTGAGGGTGCTTTTTTGGTAATCTGTATTGTCTGGAAGCAGGATATCAGCCAGGAACAGTCATGCATTCACTCACTCATTCAGGATTTACTATTTGATAAGTGCTGTTTATAATGATAAGAAAGGCAATCCCGACCTCACCTTCACAGAAATTACAATCAGGTGACACAGAATTCAAGTATTTCTGCCCATGCCACATGTACAACCTTTGCTCTTAAGAGCTCTTAGTCACTGTGTCGTATCACTCAAGTGTGCTTAATAGGCTTGGTAATCAAGCACTTTAGCCTAAGCTGATTAAAGTAAGTCAGTCAAACAAGAGTGAGATTACTAAATGGTAAAGACATTAACAAGAAATAAAAGCAATTTAACTGTGAGAGTGGATAGAAAAAATATATACAAAGAACGAGGAAAACTTAAAGAATATTTTGACCTAAGTTTGCTTCACTTTACATTTCACTTATTCAACTCAAAATACTTTGTCATATTCAATTCTAATTCATTCATTTAGCATTTTTGACTATTGTATGATATGTAATATACATGGCTTTGGACTTATAAGAAATAATCAATCTATGATCCCTAAATTAAAGGAACTTAGAGTACTGTACATATGTACATGTATCTTCATTTATGTGCTTATATTTAGTGGGGGATGGAAGTGAAATAGTTGAGAGTAGGGGTAGGGGAATAGGTTTAGGTTTTAAGTGTCAAAACCAATTATAGGGAATATATGGGATAGAGTGTCAAGAGAGAACTTTTTAACTAATATACAAGTGAGTTGAGAATAAAGGTTAAATCTGAAATTGCTGGTATAGAAGCTATTAAAACTGTAACAAAGGTGGCATGACAAACATGGTATCCATGGAAAGACAGAATGAGGTTAGAATCAGAATAATCATAGAAGATACCCATCTCACTACAATAGCTGAAAGAAGGAAATGGGTGAGAATCTGTGAAGATGAAAATAAGTTAGGCAGTGTGAATGTTTACATGTGGTTCAGCAAGTCAGTATATTTCCTGCCCCACTGTAGGTAGGGTATATTTTCTTCATACCTCATTGATGTTGGCCTTTGCCATATGAGATGCTTTGGTCAATAGGGACAAAAGACAAACTCCAAATGTAAGCCTGAAGAGGTATCTTCAGGTGTTCTCAACTTTCTAGCAGCTTTTGATCTCTGCCATAAAGACAGAGGTTTTGTGCCTTTAGCCTGTCCCCCACCCCCACCAAAAAAAAGATAGATGAAACAAAATCACCCCAGACAAATTGAGCTCCTGCGAAATAGTTACTAAGAATAAATGACAATTCTCATTGCAAATAAATAGTTACTGTGGTATAATACTTACTTTGAAAGTTCTGTATTTTGTACCAATAACTGATTAATGTATTAATTTGTAGCTAGAATGGGAGTGCTGCATTAACAAACGCCTAGAGTGAGTCACCGGCATTGAGATGGGCTACTGGATTACAAGAAAACTCTTAAACTCCTAATGAAGACTGGATAAATAGGGAGCTGTGTTATGTGATAGCAAAGTGTTTGATAAAACATTTGCCTGTGGCTAACATGGAAGACAAAACAAATACAGGATGAACTTGTACTTTTGGCAAGGAAGCTTTAAAAATAATTTCGAGGCCATGTATGGGGGCTTCTGCCTGTAATCCCAGCATTTTGGGAGACCAAAGCTGGCTGATGGCTTGAGCCCACAAGTTCAAGACCAGCCTGTACAACACAGGAAAACCCTGTTTCTACAAATATACAAAAAATCAGCTGGGCATGGTGGTGCACACCTGTAGTCCCAGCTACTCAGGAGTGGAGGCAGAAAGATCACCTGAACCGAGGAGGTCAAGGCTGCAGGGAATTATCACAATGCTATACTTTAGCCTGGGCAACAGAGTGAGACCCTGTCTCCAAAAAAAATAGTAAAATAAAAAGTGTTTTGAAAATGTGAGATAAATGCTACTAGCTGCATTTGGTAAGGTTCTATAGGGAGGAAAACGAGTTTAAAAAAGACCTAGAGTTTGAAATCAAAGATCAGAGGGAATATAGAAAAAATAAACAAAAAACATAAATTGCAGGGTTAAAATAAAAGCATAACCATTACAACATAACTTGAGGAAAAAGTCACAAGTCCAGAGCACTAGATAAGAATGTAACACCATTTGTTAAGAAATCTGAATTAATTAAAGTAGTCTCTAGCACATTATTTAAGCTGGATCAAAGAGCTACTGGAAAACACAGGATGTGGTCCTAGAGATGTCTGAAATGTAAAAAGAACCATAATTATGTCTCAAGAGAAAGAACAGCAAGCCTAAAAATATAAACATAAAGTAAAAAAGAAAACTTGCAGTTCTGGCTTTTAGCAGTTGAAGTTCACCAGCATCAAACACACAGGAAATCCATAGTTTTAAAGAAAGTGGTATTAGCAATATTATTGTTGTCCTGAAACAAACTAGACAGTGTACTTAAATGTTAAAACACATCAGAGCCACCAACTTGTCTGCAGTTAGAAAACAGTCTGGGGAAGCTGCTTAGTCACTGGGAAATATTGCTACAAACACAGGTAAGGAGGATTATAGATAAAGAAGGACCTCCCAGAAGTCCTCCTAGTAGCAAGAGTGATAGAGATTGATGAAACAGCCAGTCAATTCCAGAGAGCAAATCTGTATTCTAATTGAGGAACATCCTCTACCCTTAGGATAAAGGCCCCTGGCAACATCTGACCAGCAGGAAATCAGAATTCTTGTGGACTATTAATTTCTTCTGCCTCCTATCCTTCTTGTGAAATGAAAATGTTTACTGTTTTCTCTACATGGGGAATGTGGAGAGAAGATTATTTGTCTTTTTATAGTTCATAAACCTACATTCAAGAGGATCTGCACCTGTATAACATGCAGATGATATTTTTGTCTTAAACTCTGATGCTGCTATAACAGATGAATCATTAATGGACTTGGAATAGGACTACCAGCATTTTGTATGCAGGAAGATATATGAAATATCTGTGAAAAAAAGAGTAGACTTCGATTGTTAGATGATTGTTCAGCAATATTCACTCTCTACCTCCCACTATGAGTGAAGTATACTTTTAAGCTCATTGATTATGGATTTGGCCCTAAGACCTACTTTGGCCAATTGAACTGGCAATCGAAATAATAGAATGCAAAATCCAAGCATGTACCTTAAGAGCTATCACATTTCTGCAGGCTCTCCTTATAGATTCTGATCTCTATGATGAGAAAACTATGGCTCAGGCAACTTCTGCATCTCCAGCTTAGATTCTTGAATGAGACATACAGGACAGAGCAGCCCCAGCTGATCCACACATAAGCAGCCTTTCTAATGAGTCTTTAGAATAGCTATAGCTGACCTATGGACATGGGCGTATGAAAATAATTGAATATTGCTGCCTGTCACTGTCTGTAGTTTGGGGGTGTTTCATTATGCAACAATAGCGCAAAAGATAGGCAGGAAAACTTACTTGGGTTAGTGCAAAAGTAATTGTGGTTTTGCCATAGAGTTTTATAAGAAATAAGGGATAAGGATATCTGTGCTGAGTAGTAGGAAAAGTGGTGTGATACGGACCATGATTTTGTTGTAAGACTCTTTCTTAGTTCAGCTAAAAACAGGGTCCTTGCCTGTCTCAGGGCCATGAAAATTCAGGCTTGCAGACAATTTGAAGGGTGAGTAAAGCAGGGTTTTATTGGGTGAAAAGGAGGAAAAAGGGGTAAGGAGGAAATGAGGATCCTCCGCAACGCCAGAGTCCCTGGTATAGCACTTTTCTCCTGCAGCTTGAATTCCAGATTCCACACAGTAAGAGTAGGGACCAGGCTCCTCCCAGATGCAATGCAAAGGGCGTGAACTGAAGCTCCACCCCAGTGTGAACCCTTCCCAGTGCACAGGCCCATTAGAGTTTTCCCAGGGACCATCTCCCACTTGGCTGTCTCAATTAGAGTAACGAATTATTTTAAAAGTAGTTATAAGAGGTGGCAAAGAGATAAGAAGCAACATGAAAAAAATAATCTAGGTGAGTATTGGGAAGAAGTTTTATTTTTTCTAGGTGGAATGCTGTGCCACTTTCTTGTAAATTTCCAAAACGAAGCCTTTTATTCTATGCTTTCTTGTCCTTTAAGAAATTTCATGTACTTATTTATTTATACTGAGATCTTCAAACTCTCCCTCTCATAATTACAAACCTATTTAAATATACTCTTTAATTTTTTTAATCTATACATATATCTATAAACAGCAAGAATACCAAAAGAAAAAAATATTATTACCCTGTCAAGGCTACCATATATTCCTAAATCTTAGAACTTCCAAAAATTTTCAAAAGAGTTGAAAAAGCCCTTGACATTTTAAACAAAGATTTTTGCAAAAGGGCCTATTGTTTTAAAATGCCATAGTGATAGGAATGTCACTCACTAGCAAAGAAAAGTATTAGTATTTATCAAGGGTCCCTTTTTTTAAAATGCAAAAACCCAAGGTCTTTAACTCTTTTTTTCTCTCACTTTCATCAATTTCCCATCTAATTATAACAGTACACTTACTAGTACCTTAATGTTACTGTTCTTATCTTAAATTATAGCCTGCCAAAATGACTGACAGTATTAAATTCAGACATAAAATTTATCAACGTCTCTTGCATCTCCACTTCCTCACTCCTAAATAATAAAGTTACTTGGTGTTTTTCATGCCACTTCAATCACCTCAGTAAAAGTTGAAGATTACTAAAATCTTTCTAATCACTAAAGTGCCCTTTCCAGATTCCATTTACCTTGAAGTCTGTGTACCATTTAACATTATTGGCTTTTAGCTCCTCTTTGAAATAGTCTTCCTTGGTTTCCATGGCCTTACATTGATAAAGTTCTGTTTATCAATTCATTACAGCTTCTTCTATTTACATGTACTCCTCATGTCCTGATGCCTTAATTTAAGCAGATTCTATGGATTTTTCTTTTTCTTCTGATCTACCTCTCTCCACATTCTTTCTTCCCTTTTATTTTAGTTGACACATAATAATTGTATATATATATGGGATACAGTGAGAAATTTTGTATACAGTTATACAATGTATAATGATCAAGTCTGGGTAACTAGCATATACATCACCTCAAATATTTATCATTTCCTTGTGTCACAAATGTTCTAAATCCTCTTGTCCAGTTTTTTGAAAATACACAATAAATTATAGTTAACTATATTCACCCTACATTGCTTCAGAATACCAAAATTCATTCCTTCTATCTAGCAGAAACTTTGTATCCATAAAGAACTTTGTTTCATAATCCTCTCTTCTCCGATTCCCCACCTTTAATACCCCCTATGTCCATGAACTCAGATTATTATTTTAGCTTTCACGAGTGAGAAGCAGCATTTATATTTCTGTGCCTCACTTACTGTACTTAACATAATGATTTCGAGCTCATCTTTGTTTCCACAAAGGATCCCATTCTTTTTTATGGTTGAATTGTATTCCATTGTGTATATACAACACATTTTCTTAGCTTTAATTTTTTTTGTTTTTGGAGAAAACTCCGTTCTGTATTCCATGAATGCTGTACCAATTTACATTGCCAACAACTGTGTATAAGAGTTTTCTTTTTCCACATGACAGCCAACATTTGCTATTCTCTGTCTTTTTAATAATAGCCGTTGTAACTGGGATGAGATGGTATCTCATGTGATTTTGATTTGCATTTTCCTGATGATTGATGATGTTGCACTTTTTTTTCGTATATTTATTGGACATTTTATAGCTTTTTTTGAGATGGAGTTTTACCCTTTTGCCCAGGCTGGAGTACAGTGGCATGATCACAGTTCACTGTAGCCTTGATCTCCAAAGTTCAAGTGATCCTCCTACCTCAGCCTCCTGAGTAGCTGGGACCACAGGTGCACACCACCACACCTGGCTATTTGTAGAGGCAAGGTTTCACTATGTTGCCCAGCCTAGTTTTGAACTCCTGGGTTGGAGAGATCCTCCTGCCTCAGCCTCCCAAAGTGCTGAGATTATAGGCATGGGACATTATGCCTAGCCTATATATTTTCTTTTGAAAAATGTCTACTCAGTTTTTTGCCAACTTTTTAATAGGATAATTTACGTTTCCCTGTTGAGTTATTTGCATATTCTGCATATTTGTTCCTTGTTGATTAAATAATTTGCAAATATTTTCTCCTATTCTACAGGCTGTCACTTCACTCTGTTGATTGTTTCCTTTTCTGGGTGGAAGTTTTTCAATTTAATATAGACCCATTTGTCGATTTTTGGTTTTGTCACCTGTGATTGTGGAGTCTTAGGCATAAATTATTTACCTGGCCCAATGTCCTGAAGCTTTTTTCCTATGTCTTTTACTAATAGTTGTATAGTTTTGGATTTTATGTTTAAATCTATTACCCAGTTTGAGTTTATTTTTTTATATAGTAAGAGGTAGGAGTCTAGTTTCATTCTTTTTCATATAAATATTCAGTTTTATCAGCACTGTTTATTGAAAAGACTGTTATTTCCCCAATATATATTCTTGGCATCTTTGTCAAAAATCAGTTCACTATAAATATATGGATTTATTACTGGGTTATTCTATTATGTTCCATTTGTCTATGTGCCTATTTTTATACTAATATCATGCTGTTTTGATTACCTTAGCCTTGTCATATATTTTAAAGTAGGGAGTGAAGATTTTTTGAAGAAGTATTTGAGTTTTACTATTTATTAAATCACATCATCTTTGTTAAAGATCAGATGGTTGTAAATGTGTGATGTTATTTCTGGGGTCTCTTTTCTGTTCCATTGGTTCATATATCTGTTTTGGTACCAGTACTATGCTGGTTTGGTTGCTGTAGCGTTGTAATATAGTTTGAAGTCAGGTAGTGTGATGCCTCCAGCTTTGTACCTTTTGCATAGGATTGTCTTGGCAACATGGGCCTTTTTGGTTCCATATGAAATTTAAAGTAGTTTTTTCTAATTCTGTGAAGAAAGTAAATGTTAGCTTGATGGGGATAGCATTGAATCTATAAATTAATTTTGACAGTATGGCCACTTTCATGGTATCGATTCTTCCTATCCATAAGCATCAAATGTTTTTCCGTTTGTTTGTGCCCTCTCTTATTTCCTTGAGCAGTGCTATGTGGTTCTACTAGAAGAGGTACTTACATCCCTTGTAAATTGTATTCCCAGATATTTTATTTTCTTTGTAGCAAATCACCCATGATTTGGCTCTCTGTCTATTATTGTTGTGTAGAAATGATTGTGATTTTTGCACATTGATTTTGCATCTTGAGACTTTGTTGAAGTTGCTTATCAGCTTAAAAAGTTTTTGGAAGGAGATGATGGGGTTTTCTCAATATATAATCAGGTTATCTGCAAACAGAGACAATCTGACTTCTCTTCCTATTTGAATACCCTTTCTTTGTTTCTCTTGCTTGATTCCCCTGGCCAGAACTTCCAATGCTTTGTTAAATAGGAGTGGTGAGAGAGGATATACTTGTCTTGTGCCAGTTTTCAAAGGGAATGCTTCCAGCTTTTGCTCATTCAGTATGATGTTGGTTATGGGCTTGTCATAAATAGTTCTTATTGTTTTGAGATATGTTCCATCAATACCTAATTTATTGAGTGTTTTTAGCATGAAGCAGTGTTGAATTTTATCAAAAGCATTTTCTGCATCTATTGAGATAATTGTGCTTTTTGTCATTTATTCTGTTTATGTGATGGATTATGTTGACTGATTTGCATATGTTGAACCACACTTACATCCCAGGGATGAAGTAAACTTGATCGTGTTGGATAAGCTTTTTGATGTGCTGCTGGATTCAGATTGCCAGTATTTTGACAATTTTTGCATCAGTGTTCATCAGGAATATTGGTCTGGAATTTAATGGGGAAAGGATTCCCTATTTAATAAATGGTGTAGGTATAACTGGCTAGCTATATGTAGAAAACAGAAACTGTAACCCATCCTTATGCCTTATAAAAATTAACTCAAGATGGATTAAATACTTAAATGTAAAACCTAAAACCATGAAAACCCTAGAAGAAAACATACGCAATACCATTCAAGACATAGGCATGGGCAAAAACTTTAGGACTAAAACACCAAAAGCAATGGCAACAAAAGCCAAAATTGAGAAATGGGATCTAATGAAACTAAAGAGCTTCTGCACAGCAAAAGAAACTGTCATCAGAGTGAACAGGCAACCTACAGAATAGGAGAAAAGCTTTGCAATCTATGTATCTGACAATGGGCTAATATCCAGAATCTACAAAGAACTTAAACAAATTTACAAGAAAAGAGGAAACAACCCCATCAAAAAGTAGGTGAAGTATATGACCAGATACTTCTCGAAAGAAGACATTTATATCACCAACAATCAAATTTTAAAAATCTTATCATCACTGGTCAGTAATAGATGCAAATCAAAACTAAAATGAGATACCATGTCACATCATTTAGAATGGAGATCCTTAAAAAGTCAGAAAACAACAGATGCTGAAGAGAATGTGGAGAAATAGGAATGCTTTTACACTTTTGGCAGGAGTGTAAATTAGTTCAACCGTTGTGTAAGACAATGTGGCAATTCCTCAATGATCTGAAAGGAGAAATACCATTTGACCTAGCAATCTCATTACTGGATATAGGCCCAAAGGATGATAAATCATTCTACTCTAAAGACATGTGCACATTGGTGTTTACTGCAGCACTATTTACAATAGCAAAGACTTGGAATCAACCCAAATGCTCATCAATAATAGACTGGATAAAGAAAATGTGGCACATATACACCATGGAATATGATGCAGCCATAAAAAAGAGTGAGTTAGTGTCCTTTTCAGGAATACAAATGAAGCTGGAAACCGTCATTCTCAGCACATTAACACAGGAACAGAAAACCAAACACTGCATGTTCTCACTTATAAGTGGGAATTGAACAATGAGAACTTGTGGACACAAGGAGGAGAACATCACACACTGGGGCCTCTCGGGGGATGGGGGACAAGGGCAGGGAGAGCATGAGGACGAATACCTAGTGTATCCAGGGCTTAAAATCTAAATGACAGGTTGGTAGGTGCCACAAACCACCATGGCACATGTATACCAGTGTAACAAACCTGCATGTCCTGTACATGTATCCCAGAACTTAAAATATAATAAAAAAAAAAATCATGTCATCTTCAAAGATGATATGATTACATTCCCCTTCCCAATTTTCATGGCATTTATATTTTTCTCTTGTATAATTGCTCCAGCTAGAGCTTCCAGCAATGTATTAAATAAGGTAGTGAAAGTATGAATCCTGTCTTAATCCAGTTATTAGAGAAAAAGATTTCAGCTTTTCCCCATTCAATATTATGTTACTTGTGGGTTTGTCATATATGTCCTTTATTTCATTGAGCTATGTCCCTTCTATGCCTAAATTGTTGAGAGGTTTTATTATAAATGTTAAATTTTATCAAATAATTTTTTGAATCTATTAAGATGATCATATAGTTTTTGTCCTTCATTCTGCTAATATGCTGTATCACATTTATTAATTTACATATGCTAAAACATCTATGCATCTCTGGGATAAATCCCACTTGACCTTGGTGTGTTATATTTTTGATGTGTCATGAGTTTCAATTTTCTATTTCTTCCTAGTCAAATCTTGATAGATTGAATGTATCTAGAACTGTATATGTATTATTCTAGGTTTTCGATTTCTTAGCATACAGTTGTTCACAATAGTTTCTAATATTCCTGTGTATTCTGTAGTATCTTTTGTCTCTTTTTCATGCTTAATTTTATTTATTTTGTTCTTCTCTCTTTCTCTTTGTTTTTTGGCTAGTCTATCTAGAAGTTTATCAATGTTTTTAATCATTTAAAAACCCAGTTTTTGCTTTCTTGATCTTTTCGTATTTGCATCGAATACTCCATTTTGTTTAGTCCTGCCCTAATCTTTATTATTTCTTTATTTCTACTAATCTTGGGTTTGGAATGTTCTTGCTTTTCTACTACCTCAATATGAATAACGAGGTTGTAATTTTGAATCTTTCTTTTTTTGTGACAGTGTCTTGTACTATTGCTCAGGCTGTAGTTCAGTGGAGCATGTAGCTCATCGTCATTATAATCTCAAACTCCTGGGCTCAAGCATTACTCCCACCTCAGTCTCCAGAGTAGCTAGAAATACAGGCACACAGCACCATGTCTAATTTTTTGTTTGTTTTATTCCTTTTGTTTTATTTTGTTTATTGTAAAGATTAAGTCTCTCTGTACTTCCTTGGGTGGTCTTAAACTCCTGGCCTCAAGAAATCCTCCTACCTTGGCCTCCAAAGTAGTGGAATTAGAGGCATAAATCACCACACTCAGGTCTGTCTACTTTTTTTTTTTATGTAGGTGTTTATGCAATAAACTTTCCTCTTAGCACTGATTTTGCTGTGTCCTATAGGTTTCAGTTTGTTGTGATTTAATTTATGTTTGTTTCAATAATGTTTTAATTTTTTTTCTTAATTTCTTTATAGACCCACTGGTTATTCTGGGGCATGTTGTTTAATTTTCATGTATTTGTATCTTTCCAATGTTCCTCTTATTAATGATAACTAGTTTTGGTTCCACTCTCATCTGAGAAGATAACTGACATGGTTTTAAATTTAAAATTGTTGAGACCTTTTTTTTGTGGCCTAACACATGGTTTATCCTAGACAATGTTTCATGTGCTGATGAAAAGAATGTGTTCTCTGCAGCTGTTTGATGAAATGTTCTGTAAATATCTGTTAGGTTCTTTGGTCTATAGTGAAGATAAAGTCTAATGTTTCTTTGTTGATTTTCTGTCTAGTGATGATCTGTCCACAGCTAAAAGTTGAGTACTGAGGTCTACAACTATTATTGTATTGGGATGTATCTCTCTTTAGCTTTAATACCTTTTCTTCACATAGTTGCATTCATATATATTTAGAATTGTCATATATTTTTACTATATCAATCTTTTTATCATTACGTAATGACTTTCTTTGCCTCTTTTTATGTTTACTGCCTTAAAACCTATCTTAACTAAGTATAGCTACTCTAACATGTTTTTGTTTTGTTTACTTCTAATATTGTTTCCATCCCTTCACTTTCAGTCTTTATACATCTTTATAGGCAGTTTCTATTAGGCATATACAGTTGGGTCTTTTTTTTTTTTTTTTGTCCACTCAGACGTTTCATATATTTTTATTTGGATGTTTAAATTATTTATGTTAAGGGTTGTTAATGTTAGATGAGAAGATACTCCTGTCATTTTGTTAACTGTTTTCTGATTGTTGTGTATATTTATTCTTTTATTATTTACTTTTATAATTTGGTGAAAGTCTTGGTAGTGCTTGTATTTGTTTTCTTCTTTCTCATTTGAGTATCTGATCTACTAGTAAGTTATATACTTTTGTAAAAAAATACAATTCAGGGCTGGTCTAGTGGTGATTAACTCCTGCAGTTTACTTGTCTGGGTAGGATTTTATTTCTCCTTCATTTCTGAAAGGTAGCCTTGCTGGGTATTGTGTTCTATTTTTTTGTTTGTTTCAGCACTTCAAATATATCATTTCATTTTCTTCTGGTTCATAAGGTTTTTGCTGAGAAGTCTGCTGTTCATCTGATGGAGATTCCTTTATATGTGACTTAATGCTTTTCTTTTGCTGGTTTTAGAATTTCCTCTTTGTCTTCGACTTTTAACAGGTTGACTATAATGTATGAGTCTTGAAGAAAACCTTTTATTTAAAATTATTAAATAGATTTAGGGATGTTCTAGCTTCCTGTATCTGTGTGTTTATATATCTCAAAAGGCTAGGGAAGTTTTTAGCTACTTTTTCATTAGTGTTTTTTTTTTTTCCTTTTTCCTTTAATTTCCTTCCCTCCTGGAATTACAAATATTCAAATATTTGTTCACGCTATGGTGCCTCATATATCATGTACACTTTTTAAATTTTTAAAAAATTCTTTCCTTATTTTTTCCTGACTATTTCAAAATTCCTGTCTTGAAGAAATTATGTTCATCTACTTGACTTAGTCTATCAATGAAGCTTTTCATTTTATTTTTTTATATTTATTTGTATTACTTATATATTGCTGAGCATCCTTAAAATTATTATTTATGCATGCTTGTCAGACAGTTTACAAATTTCTTTTTCTTTGATATTTGTTACTTAAGATTTATTATGTTCCTTTAGAGGTGTCAGGTTTCCTTGCTTTTTCATGTTTTTTGTGTCCTTATGTTTATATCTGCAAATCTGGTGTAACAGTCCATTTTTCAGTTTTATGGATTGGCTTTTGTAGATTTTTTTTTTAATTTTTAAGATATATTTATAGTATTGGCTAAGCAGGATGCTTCAGCTCTGATTCTAGATGAGCACCATAGTGTAGTCCTCACATGATTTCTTCAGCTATAATCAAAGTCAGTGATATCTGTGTGTTCTACAGTGGCTTAGGCTGCAGTTGTCAGTGGAGGTTGCAGCAAGGCTTTGTTGGAGACTGGAACATCAACCATTATAGTCCTCACACTCCCAGGCAGTTTATGTGGGTCAGGTGATGGCAAGGCTGCTGTCAGTGGTGGTGACAAGGCTACTGTCTGTGGAAGTGGCCTTGGGAAGATGACTTTGAGGCCCTGGGGAACGTGTGTTTTCAGCTCCCTTTCCCCTTGGGGAAGTCTCTCTGATGTGATGTACCTTCTTTTCCCCTGGTGTAGAACATAGCATGAGCTAGAGTTCTAGGGGCCCAGTCACACTGTGTCCAGCTCATGTCATGATGATGCAGCCCTGGGGGTAGACATGGAGGATATCAGCAGGTCTCTAGGGTTGTAGAAATGCTAGGGCTGTTGAGCCCCAGAACAGTATGTAGTTTATTGGGGATAAGATCTCACAATGATGCCATGCTGCAGGTTAGTGGGACCCAGTGTGATCCTCTCTGGATCATTTTAGTCACATGAACTCCAGACAGCTTTGTATACTATGATTAGAGCCTGTAAATGCCAAAAGTCTCGCCTGTGGGTGGGCTTGCAGGTGCCCATGTTAGAAACAGACTACTGGGGATCTCTTACATTTTTCCTGTGTTAGGGAGTTCCTCCTGGCTCACAGCCAAATCCTAGCTGAACCAGCACCTTATTCACTTCCTTCCTCTCTGTGCCTCAGAAGTTCCCTGTCATTTCCCTACTGAATTTCAGTGTTTAACCTTAGATGCTCTATTTAACATTTGCTTATCTACTGCATTTTGGTCCTGCTTGGTGGAGGAGGGAAGTGACAGGTGTCTCTACCCAAACATCGTGATGAGGTCCTTCACATCTTTTTTACCTGGCAACCCATGCAATTGTATTGTTTTGATGCCCTCAAACTATGTTTTTGTGTTTTCCTTCCTTTCTGAACTTCATCTTAAACTCTTTTCACGTTCTCCATTTTAGCTATTATTTATAAAATTTTGAATTTTTTACGTGTATTGTTTCCTGTCTTTGTTGAAATCTTACATACTTAAAAACACTCTGTAAGTTTATTAAGAACGGTATGTCTTTTTTATTTTTTAATTCCCTCTGAACTTATTTTACTGTCTTGGATTTAAATATTCAGTAAATGCATTTGTATTCACCCTGATTAGGGTCATTTAGAGTATGGAATTTTTTTGAAATTCCTTGATATCACATTATCTTAACTAAAGAAAAACAAACTAGTGTGTGTAATAGTATCTCTGATGAACCAAGAACAAGTTAAATATTAAGTGCACTTAGCTAAGAAAGTAGACTGTATGGTAAATGAATTGGTCTGAATTGTTTCAAGAAACTACATTTTGATACTAAAAACAGACAAATGCATTATCTGAAAACATTTATTTTAGATACTTATTAAGTTGGATTAGTAAAATTTTGCTCTGCAAAATGTATAATTTACCAAGTAGCTTTCTGCCTATTCCACATTGCAGAGGTGTAAATTTATCATGATCATGGAAGATCTTGCTTGACTACTGAGCAGTTTCACAGCTTTTGAAAACATATGTCATTGACTCTTAAGGAAAATAAAACATCAAGAATGCATTGTTTTCTAACAAAAAACATCATCCACAGCATTTGTCAATCTTAGACTCATTCCTTAAAGAAAAATCAATATACTTAGGCAAAATATCTTTGGGGGTTCTAATTTCACTTATAAGGTACATTTTTTTAAAGATATAAACAACTAGGTGTCCTATACTTTTAATAAAAATAATGGTTTTAAAAACTAATCACCATGTAGGGACCTAAATAAATTCCAGAGAGAGTGTTAATATTACAACATACTCTGAGCAGAGAGAATCATGTTCAGTTTTTTAAAATTATCATAAAGTGAAAACAAGGTAAGATACAGTAGAGAATATTAGATGAAAAATCTGCTTCAGTTACAGTAATTCCTATTTATTCACAATAATTTTTGAACATTACTAAAAATACAAAATAGATTTGTAGCTTTTAAAATTCATTTATTTTTAATGTTTCTTAATGTCCATTTAATCACTGATATGGTTTGGCCAGGTCCCCATGCAAATCTCACCTTGATTGTAGCTCCCATAATTCCCAAATGTTGTGGGAGGGACCTGGTGCAAGATACGTGACGCATGGAGCAGTTTTCCCCATACTGTTCTCATGGTACTGAATGAGTCTCATGAGATCTGATGTTTTTATAAGGGGTTTCTGTTTTCACTTGGTTATCATTCTCTCTGCTTACTGACATGTGAGATGTGGCTTTGCTCCTCCTGCCTTCTGCTATGATTGTCATGCCTCTCAACCATTTTGAACTGTGAGTCAAATCACTTTTCTTTATAAATTATTCAGTTTCGAATATATCTTTATAAGCAGCATAAAAATGAAGTAATATATTACTAAAATTCCGTTTTCTTGGCTTGTCTGAATTGCCAAAGAATTTTAACTTCTAAATGTTTTATAAATTTGTATTATAATGTTGAAGAGGAGAAAAGGGATATGAAGTGGTTATAGCAAATAATTTTCAAGACTTTCACTTTTGTGATTCTTATGTGCAGTGTCAGCTGTATAACTTGTTTCAGGACATCACACAATTGCCCAATTGCATAGCATTTTCTAATTTTCATACTTAATAAATTTCAGTTAATTTTCCTTCTTGTTAAGGATCTGAGACTAGGAAAGCCTTACTTTTAGCATGAAAATATTAGTAAAATACTTTTTCAACCCCAATTTTAATTTTTCCACTATTTTTCTCTATACTGATAGGTCTAAGAATAACAATACTTGTCATATAAGAGGAAAATTGGTCCTTTTACATCTTTGGTCTACTTAAAAAATGATATTTCTTGGAGAAAAATTCCTAGTTTTCTAGGCCTACTTTGAATGGTTGAAATGAAACTATCTCATTGCTTATGAAGGCAGACTATGGGCACCCTGAAGTAACTATTTAAATTGACAATTGCAACTTGGAGTTCTCTCATCTTTAAAAGACTTCTGGGAATGTACAAGACAATTCGGCAGGACACAAGGACTTCAAATGTGGGTCTCAATTATTAAATATAACAATGCTTATTCTATGGTACCTCTCTACTTTACAGATATATTAATATTGTGGGTTAAATAATATCCCTTGTGAAATGACAACATATTGGCATTATCTCACTAGATCACTGTAGGAAGGGGATTATTCTTATCCTTCTGAATAACTTCAGTCTTTGTAATATTTCATTGCTATGCCTTTTAATATATCATATTGGTATACTCTGTATTAATTATAATGGTATGTTTATTGAGACAGTTATGAATGTATAATTTTAAAAAGACATTTCTGTTGGCAATTAATTTGTCATAGAACTATACTCACTTGATAAAAAATGTCAACAAACCATTTTATAGTAAAATCATTTCATATGAGTTCAAATGTAAGCAAAATTATTTTTTTCTTCTTTCTCACTATTTAGCTACATAAATGGTCTTTGAATTGCTTGTTTTCATCAATGGATGATTACAATGAATGATTACATGTAAGAGTCTCTGCTATGCTGTACTTGCAATACTAGACCTCTCAATAATAACACACTGACTTTCTACAAAATCACTTTTTCTTAAGATATAGTAACCTATATTTTAGAAGAGTAGTTTTCAATTCCCCTATGCATCACAATGTATTATAACAAATATTGAAAAAATATTCACAAATTAATATTTAAGATGTACTTGCAAAAGACCCTTTATTTGGATGATATATACAGACGCTGTAAAACATAGTAATTTTATATTTTGGTTCTTTTCTTTTCTTTTTTTTTTCATACTTAAGGTTCTAGGTTACATGTGCAGATCATGCAGGATTGTTGCATAGGTACATACATGGCAAGGTGGTTTGTTGCCTCCATCTGCCCATCATCTATATCTGGCATTTCTCCCCACATTATCCCTCCCTACCCTCCTCATCCCTCGCTGTCCCTCCCCCACAGCTGACCCCAGTGTGTGATGCTTCCCTCCCTGTGTCCACATGTTCCCATTTTTCAACACTCCCCTATGAATGAGAACATGTGGTGTTTGATTTTCTGTTCTTGTGTCAGTTTGCTGAGAATGATGGTTTCCAGATTCATCCATGTCCCTACAAAGGACATGAACTCATCAATTTTTATGGCTGCATAGTATTCCATGGTGTATATGCGCTACATTTTCTTTATCCAGTCTATCATCGATGGATATTTGAGTTGGTTCCAGGTCTTTGCTATTGTAAACAGTGCCGCAATGAACATACGTGTGCAAGTGTCTTTATAAAAGAACGATTTATAATCCTTTGGGGTATATACCCAGTAATGAGATTGCTGGGTCAAATGGAATTTCTATTTCTAGATCCTCGAGCAATTGCCAGACTGTCTTCCACAATGGCTGAACTAATTTACACTCCCAACAACAGTGTAAAACTGTTCCTATTTCTCCACATCTTCTCCAACATCCATTGTCTCCAGATTTTTTAATGATCCCCATTCTAACTGGTGTGAGATGATATCTCAATGTGGTTTTGATTTGCATTTTTCTAATGACCAGGAATGATAAGCATTTTTTCATATGTTTGTTGGCCTCATATATGTCTTCTTTTGAAAAGTGTCTGTTCATGTTCCTCACCAACTTTTGAATGGGTTTGTTTTTTCTTGTAAATCTGTTTTAGTTCTCTTTAGATTTGTATATTATACCTTTGTCAGATGGATGGATTGCAAAATTTTTTTCACATTCTGTTGGTTGCTGGTTTGCTCTAATAATTTATTTATTTTTTTTTCTTTTTTTTTTTTTTTTTTTTTTTTTTTTTGCTGTACAGAAGCTTTGAAGTTTAATTAGATCCCATTTGCCTATTTTGGCTTTTGTTGCCATTGCTTTAGGTGTTTTAGTCATGAAGTCCTTGACTATGCCTATGTCCTGAATGGGTTTGCCTAGGTTCTCTTTTAGGGTTTTTAGGGTGTCAGGTCTTATGTTTAAATCTTTAATCCATCTGGAGTTAATTTTAGTGTAAGATGTCAGGAAGGGGTCCGGTTTCTGCATTGTGCACATTGCTAGCCCATTTTTCCAACACTTTATTAAAGAGGGAATCCTTTTTTCATTGCTTGCTTTTTTCAGGTTTGTCAAAAAAGAGATGGTTGTAGATGTGTGGTCTTGCTTTCAAGGCCTCTGTTCTGTTCCACTTGTCTATGTCTCTTTTTTGGTACCATTACCATGCTGTTTTAATTATTGTAGCCTTGTAGTATAGTTTGAAGTAAGGCAACTTGATGCCTCCAGCTTTGTACTTTTTACCTAGGATTTTCTTGACTATGCAGGCTCTCTTTCAGTTCCATATGAAGTAAAGTGGTTTTTTCCAGTTCTGTGAAGAAGGTCATTATCGCTTGATGGGGATAGCATTGAATTTCTAAATTACTTTGGCAGTATGGCCAGTTTCATGATACTGATTTTTCCTACATCTTTTTTGGCCATCTTGGAAAATCCCCCAGATATCTTATTTTCGATTTAGCAGTTCTGGATAATTAAGTAAATATTAATGTATCAGAATTGATTTTATCTTTCATCATAACTGTCTCTGATAATATTTGCCTTGGCATTGTACTGTAATATACCTAAGTGACCAGCAGGGTATTTAAAACCCCAGCTGAGATTTCATTTGGGACCCTCCTTCTAAGGTGTTTTGTTAGGTAGGACACACCCTATATTGGTGGTTCTTGATCTTACAGGGAATTTGTATTGTTACAGAGGAAGGTAAGGAATCCTGTATATTTTTCTTCCTAAATATGGGACCTCAGTATGCTGATTATCTTAAATTGAAGGCCCTTGAAGAGCAGTAGGTGCTGACCAACTTTACTCTAATATCCTTTTTCTGCCTTAAGACTTGACTGACCAATTGCCTTCCATCCCTTCCCTGAAATGTCATTTCTCCATTAAGGAAGAGAAGATTGAGCAATGTAACCACATCTGAATCAACTTTTTCACAATATAATGTCTGCCCTGGATCTCATTCAAACTCCAAAGAAAATTATGTACAAACTATTGCCTTGTCTTAGGGATGACAATACTCATTTACAGCTCCCCAATCACTTCTCTCTCCCTAAGGAAAAAGATATTTAAGCTTCAACCACATTCTTTATTCAAGTTTTTATATTTTTTTTGGTCTAGCTCCCATGCTAATGCAGGTTAAGAAGCTTGTTATACTTTTCTCTTGTAATCTGTTTTTTGTCATAGTAGTGTCAGTGATTACCCTTATGTTAGAAAGGAAAAGAATCACCCCCCTTCTACCCCTACAGAAGAGAACTGTAACTCCCTCTGATTGCTCGAGAATTTGGACCCATTCCTGTTGAGGTAGACTTTAGCTGTAATTCATATCCTTACTTTAATGCATTTTCTATATAGTATCCTTTTGTTGTAATAAACTAAGTTTGTCAGCATTGTTATGTTGGGTTGATCATGGGTCACTGCAGCCTTATCCAGCCTCATCCTCCTGTGCTCAAGCAATCCTTTCACCTCAGCCTCTGGAGTAGCTGGGACCACAGGCATACACCACCACATCCAGCTAACTTTTATTATTTATTGTAGAGATAGGGTGTCACTACATTGTCCAGACTCATTCTGAAATCCTGGTCTCAAGTGATCCTCTCATCTCAGCCTCCCAAAGTGATAGGATAACTGGTGCGAGTCATCATGCCCAGCCCATGAGTATTTTTTGACACTGAACTCTCTTTAACTGCAACCATTGGTGCAAAAACTCACATCCTTTTCTTTCTTTAAAGAATCAGAAAACACTGAGGGATCCACAGCCTCTGAAAATTGAGAGGGGGAATCCAATTCTGTCTTCAGAGTTTGCCTATATCCATGTGAGATCCATGAACTACACATGTTAGTGGTAGACTGCAAAAAGTACAGCTTATGGAAAGAATGAATTGATAGGAGTTTTCAGCTACTGCACAAAACATGGTTACATCTTTAATCCAATCAAGTTAAATTTTCAATAAAATAATGACAAGCTCTGTTATTTTCCTCTGAATAACCTCCGTTATTCAGAGAAAGATAACAGATAACAGAAACTAGAGTCGGCACAGTACAAGATTACTTACAATGACCAGAATATAATACAATATAGCACTGTTATTTTATAAACAATGAGCTAAAAATGTATCCTATTAAAAAAAGAATAGTGTAGGACCTTGATATGATCTATATGTTGGAATTGGCAAATAAAGACTTTCATGCAATTGTTATAACAATGCAAATGAGACAAAGAAAATGTGCTTGAATGAATGACTGAAAAGATAGTAAGTATCTCCAGAAAGTTAGAAACTAAAGGAACAAGATGGCAAAAAACAAAAACAAAAACAAAAACAAAAAAAACTACCAATAGTTTTCCCCACAGGAATACCAAATTTAACAACTATCTATACTAAAACATCACCTTCACAAGGACAAAAAGTCAGATGAGCACTCACAATAACTGGTTTTAACTTAATACTGATGAAAGAGATACCGAAGAGGATAGGAAAGAAAGTTGTCATGACACCATTCTTCTCTCATCCCAACAGCCACATGGCATGGAAAGGGAATCTGTGCACTTGGAAGAGGGAGAACACAGCAACTGTGAGACTTTGCATTGAAATCAGTGCTGCCTTGTCACAACAAAAAGCAAAACCAGGCTAAACTCAGCTGATGCTCACCCACAGAGGGAGCATTTACATAAGCCCAGGGGAAATTGCCAATTGCAGTGGTCAGAACTTGAGTTCTGATAAGTCTTTCTCTTGTGGGCTAAAGTGCTCTGGGGCTGTAACCCAACTTCAAAGGCAGTCACAGACACAAAGACTTTAATTCCTTCGCAAGTCATAGTGCTGAGCTGCTCCCAGAGCCAGTAGACACTGGGGGCACATGACCTACCAAGGCAATAGTCAGCACAGCTAAGGGAGTGCTTGTGCCATTGCCCCTCTTAACCACAGGCTGTGCAACTCATGGCTCCAAAATGGACCTCTTCCTTCTGCTGAAGGAGCAGAGTGGGGAGACTAAATAGGATTTTGTCTTACATTTTGAATACTGCCTCAGCCACTGCACAATAGGGCACTGGTCAGAGTTATGAGGCCCCCATTTCCAGCCCTAGCTCCAGATGACATTTCTAGACACACCCAGAGCCAGAAGGGAGCTCACTGCCTTGAAGGGAAGGATGCAGTCCGGGCAGAACCCATCACCTGCTGAATAAAGACTCCTTGGCCCCTGATTAACCAGCAGTGGTAGCCAAGTAGTATGCCATGGGCCTCGAGTGAGACTCTGAGAAGCGCCAGTTTCAGGTGAGAGCCAGCACATTCCCAGCTGTGTAGACAGAGCACTAAGAAGGCACATGAGGTTCCCGGTTCCAAGCATGGGGTCTTGGACAACATTTCTGGCTCTGCCCTGAGCCCACTGTCTTCAATGATGAATACCAGGCCTGGCAGTTTTTACTGCAAGCTGACTGTAGAGGCCTTGAGCCTTAAAGGACTATCGGCAGCAGCTTGGCAGTACTATCTATGGTCCTGTGGTGATGGTGGCCATGGGGTCAGGCTCCTCTGTCTGTGGAAAGAAGAAAGGAGGAGTACGAAGGACTGCTTCTCCTGGTTGGAGTGTCACCTCAGCCATAGTAAAACAGAATGCCAGCTAGATTTCTAAAGATTTCGACTCATCCCTGGCTCCCAGATGACATCTATGGAACTCTCTAGGCCTGTGAGGAATTTGCCACCTTGAAGGGAAAGGGAAAAACCTGGCTGGCTTTACTACCTGCTAATTGCAGAGCCCTAAGGCCTTAAGTGAACATAGGCAGTAGCCAGGTAGTGGTTACAGCAGGCCTTGAGTGAGATCCACTGCTGCACTGGCTTCAGGTCTGACCCAACACAGTCCCAGTGATGGTGACCATAGGGATGCTAATGTCACTGCACAACCACCTTCAGGCAACTGAGCACAGAGAAAGATTCCATTTGTTGGGGGAAAGTAAGGGAAGAAAACAGGAGTCTCTAGCTGGTAATTCAGGAAATTCCTCCAGATCTTGTACAAGACCACCAAGGTGGTACCTGTATAAGTCTGCGAGAACCTCACCTTACTGGACCTGGAGTTCCCCCTAATGCAAGTATGGCTTAAATCACCACACTCAAGTCATTTCAAATACCTGGAGAGACTTTCCAAGAAATATGGCAACAAACACACCCCAAATCCAAAAATTGCAATAAATACCCAATTCCTCAGTGCCCAGACACTGACAAGCATGCACAGACCATCCAGGAAAACATAACCTACCAAATCAACTAAATAAAGTACCAATGATCAATGCTGGAGGAGCCAATGTATGTGACCTTTTAGATGAAAAATTTAAAATAGGTGTGTTGAGGAAACTCAGAAAAACTCAAGAGCACACAGAAATGGAAATCAGAATTTCATTATATAAATTTAACAAAGAGATTGAAATAATTAAAAAGAATTAAGCAGAAATTCAAGAGTTTAAAAATGCAATTAACTTACTAAAAAACACATCAGAGTCTCATAATAGCAGAATTGATCAAGCAGACAAAAGAATTTGTGAGCTTGAAGACAGGCTGTCTGCACATACACAGTAAGCAGAGAAAAAATAAAAAGAAACAAAAACAAATGAAGCATACCTACCAGATCTAGGAACCAGTTTAAAGGGGGCAAATATAAGAGTTCTTGGTCTCCAAGAGGAGGTAGAGAGAGAGAGAAAAATAAAAAGTTTTTTTCAAATAGATAACAACACAGAACTTCACAAACCTACAGCAAGATATCAACATTCAAGTACAAGAAGGTTAGAGAACACCAAGTAGATTTAACCCAAGAAAGCCTACCTCAAAGTATTTAATAATTAGACTCCTCAAAATCAAGGATAAAGAAAGAATACCAAAAGTAACAAGAGAAAAGAAACAAATAGTATACAATGGAGCTCCAGTACATCTGGCTGCAGATTTTTCAGTCGGAACATTACAGGATAGGAGACAGTGGCATGACATATTTAGGTGCTGAAGGAAAGATAAAATTACCCTAAAAGAGTACATCCAGTGAAAATATATTTCAAGAATGAAGGAGAAACAAAGAATTTCCCAGATAAACAAAAGTTCAGAGACTTTATCAACAGCACACCTTTTTACAGGAAATACTAAAAGGAGTACTTCCATGAGAAAAAAAGAAATGTTAACGAGCAATCAAAAAATCACAGGAAGGTACAAAAAACTCACTGGTAATATCAAGTACATAGAAAAACACTGGGTATTATACCACTGTAACTGTGGTGTATAAACTAATTCTAAGTAGAAAGACTAAAAGGTGAACCAATCAAAAACAATAACTAAAACAAATTTTCAAGACACAGTACAGTAAGATATAAATAAAAACAAAAAAGTTTAATAGTGGGGGAAAATGTAAGTGTAGAGTTTTTATTAGTTTTCACCTGGTTTGTTTGTTTATGCAAACAGTGTGACGTTATTATTATGTTAAAATAATGGGCTATCAGATAGTATTTGCAAGCCTTATGGTAATCTCAAACCAAACAACACACAATGGATGCACAAAATAAATGAAAAGCAAGAAAATAATTATGTCATGCCAGTTACATGTGTCATGCCACTCTCTTCTGACCTGTAAGGTTTCCAGTGAAAAGTCTGCTCCCAGAGTTATCAGAGCTCTGTTGTATATTATTAAATACCACTGGAGAAAATCAGCTTCAATAAAAGGAAGACAGGAAGAAAGAAAAGCAGGAAGAAGAGACAACAAAATAAAATAAAACAAATAGCAAAATAACAAGAATACGTCCTAACTTGTCAATAATAACATTGAAGGAAGGTAAATGGACTAAACGCTCCAATCAAAAGACATAGAGTGGTTGAATGGATAAAAAATAAGAATAAATGATATCTTGCTGGCGAGAAACACACTTCACCTATATAGATACACATAGACTGAAAATAAAGGGATAGATTTTGTTTCAATTGTCAATGACAATGGAAACCAAAGAAAAGCAGAAGTAGCTATACTTCTATCAGACATAATAGATTTCAAGACAAAAACTGTAAGAGACAAAGAAGATTACTATATAATGATGAAGAAATCAATTCAGCAAGAGAGCATAACAATTTAAAAAATATATACCACTTACACTGGAGCACCCAGATATATCAAGGAAATATTGTTAGAGCTACAGAGAAAAATAGGCCCCAGTACAATAGTAGCTGGAGACTTCACCCTCTACTTTCAGCACTGGACAGGACCTCCTGATAGACAATCAACAAAGAAACATGAGACTTAATCCACACTATAGAAAAAATGGACTTAATAGATACTTACAGAACTTTCATCTGACAGCTGCAGAATACACATTATTTTCCTCAGCACATGGATCATTTTCAAGCATAGATCATATGTTAGGTCACAAAGCAAGTCTTAAAACATTGAACAAAATTAAAATAATATCAAGAATCTTCTCTGACCACAATGGAATAAAACTAGAAATCAATAAAAAGAGGAATTTTGGAAACTATATAAAATACATTGAAATTAAACAACATATTCCTAAATTATCATTGGATCAATGAAAAAAATTAATAATAAAATTGAAAAATATATTAAATGGTAAAGAAGCACAACATATCAAAACTTATGGGATATAGTGAAAGCATTCCTAAGAAGGAATTTTATACCTATCAGCGCCTAGAACAAAAAAGAAGAAAAACTTCACACAAACAACCTAAGAATGCATCTTAAAGAACTACAAAAGCAGTTCTCACCTATTTATGAGCTCTAAAAATCAAAACAATTGATCTTATAAATATGGAGAGTAGAAGAATGATTACCAGACACTGGCAAATGTAATGGGAGGCCTGGGGAGAGAGGTGATATAGGATTTGTTAATGGGTACAAAAAAGAGAAAAAATGAATAAGATCTACTGTTTGATAGCACAAACATGTGACTATAGTCAATAATACTTTAACTGTACATTTTAAAAATAAACAGTGTAACTGGATTGTTTGTAACTCAAATAGTTAATGTTTGAGGAAATAAATACTGCATTCTCTATGATGTTCTTATTTTACATGGCATGTTTGTATAAAAACATCTCATGTTCCACATACATGTATGTGTATATATATATATATATATATGCACTGATGATATAAACACAAATTAAAAAATAAAACAAAAATAAAAAATAAATTACAAAAAACAGCAAACTGAATTGCAAATTAGTAAAAGAAAAGAAGTAAAAATCAGAGTCAAAATAAAATTGAAATGAAGAAAATAAAAAGGATCAATGAAACAACAAATTAGTTTCATGAGAAGTTAAACAAAATTGACAAAACTTTAGCCAGACTAAGAGTGGGAAAAGGATAGAAGAGTCAAATAAAGAACATCGGAGATGAAAAAGTCCAAAATCACATCTGAGACAAGGCAAATTATTTCTGCCTATGAGCCTGTAAAATCAATAATAAGTTTGTTACTTCCAAAACACAATGAAAGTACAGATATTGGATTCATGCTCCCATTTTAAAAGGGAGAAATTAGCCAAAACAAAGGGGCTATAGGCCCCATGCAAGTCCAAAACCCAGCAGGACAGTCATTAAATCTTAAAGCTTCAACATAATCTTCTTTGACCCTATGTCTCACATCCAGGGAATGCTGATGCAAGGGCTGGGCTCCCAAGGGTTTGGGCAGCTCCACCTCTGTGACTCTGCAGGGTACATCCCCTACAACTGCTTTTATGGGCTGGCATTGAGTGCCTATGTGTTTTCCAGGGTCATGGTGCAAGCTGTCAGTGGATTTACCATTCTGGGGGTTGGAGAATGATGACCCCTCTTTTCACAGCTCTACTAGGCAGTGTACCAGTGGAAACTCTCTGCAGGGCTCCCACCCCACATTTTCCTTCTGCACTGTGCTAGCAGAGGTTCTCCATGAGGATCCTGCCCCTGCATCAGACTTCTGCCTGGACATCCAGGCATTTCCATACATCTTCTGAAATCTAGGTAGAGGCTTCCAAATCTCAACTACTGCCAATTTGTGCAAGATGCCAAATACTGTGACTTGCATATGCTGAAGCAACAGCCTACAAGATACCTTTGCCCTTTTTGGCCACAGTTGGGGCAGGAGTAGATGGGAGGCAGGATACTATGTTCAGAGGCTGCAAGGACCAGTAAGGCCCTGGTTCTGGCCAGTGAAACAAATTTCCTATCCTAGGCCTCCAGGCCTGTGATGGCTGGGGCTGCCATTCAGGTCTCTGAAATACCTTGGAAAAATTTTCACCATTGTCTTTGATATTAGTATTCTGTTCTTCTTTACTTATGCACATTTCTGCTGTGGGCTTGAATTTCCCCCAGGAAAATGGTTTTTTAAAAATTTCTACCACATGGTCAGACTTCAAATTTTCCAAACTTTTACACTCTGCTTCCCTTTTAAATATAAATTTCAGTTTCAGATATCTTTGTTCATGAATATGAGTGTATGCTGTTTGAAGCAAACAGGCTACATCTTCAATGCTTTGCTTCTTAGAAATTTCTTTTATCAGATACCTTCAATCATCTCTTTCAGGTTCAAAGTTCCATACATCTCAGAAGTTGCCAGTATTTCTGCTAATGCATACCAAGGGTGGCTTTTCCTTTATGTCCTGATAAGCCCCTCATCTCCATCTGAGTCCTCCAAAGCCTGGACTTCATTGTCCATATCACTATTAGCATTTTGGTCAAAACCAACCAGCAAGACTGTAGGAAGTTCCAAACTTTCCTACATCTTCCTGTCTTCTTCTGAGCCCTCCAAACTGTTCCAACCTCTGCCTGTTACCCAGTTTCAAAATTGCTTCCACATTTTCAGGTATCTTTATAACAATGCCCCACTTCTCTGGTACCAATTTTCTGTGTTAATTCATTCTCACTCTAATATAAATACCCAAGTCTGGGTAATTTATGAAGAAAGAGGTTAATTAAGTCACAGTTCTGCAACATGTATAAGAAGCATGGATGGGGGGGCCTCGGGAAACTTATAATGATGACAAAAGTATGAAATGGAAGCAACAATGTCTTCGCTTGGCTACCAAAGAGAGAGTAAAAGGGGAAGTGCTACACACTTTTAAACAATCAGATATTATAAGAATTTACTATCATGAGGACAGGAAGGGAGAAATCTACCCCCATTATCCAGTCACCTTCCACCAGATCCCTCTGCCAACATTGGGAATTACAAATTGATAAGAGATTTGGGTGGGGACACAGAAGCAAACCATATTACACTATATGTCAATAAATGAAAAATTTAGAAAACATTGACAAATTTCTAGACACATACAACATACCAAGATTGAACCAGAAGGAAATCTAAAACCTGAACAAAGCAATAATGAGTAACGAGATTAAACCATAATCAAAATTCTCCCAGTAAAGAACAGTCTGGGATCCAATGGCTTCACCGCTGAAGTCTATCAAATCTTTAAAAACTAATATCAATCCTATTAAAATTATTTTTTTTAAATAAAGGAGTTAGGAATACTTCCAAATTCATTTTATGAAACTAATATTACCCTGACTCCAAAACTAAAGACACATCAAAAAAAGAAAACTACAGGTCAATATCCATGATGAATATTGATACCAAAAAAACCCTCAATAAATTACTAGAAAACTGAATTCAGCAATACATTAAAGAGATCATTTACCATGACCAAGTGAAATTTTTCCCAAGAACTTAAGGATGGCTCAATTTATGCAAATCAATCACTGTGCTACAACTTACCAACAGAATGGAGGGCAAAAATCATATGATCATTCAAATTGATGCTGAAAAAGCATTTGATAAAATTCAACATCCCTTCAGAATAAACACCCTTAAAAAATTGAGTATAGAAAGAACATACCTCAACATAATAAAAAAACATATATGATAGACTCAAGATAGTTTCATACTGAAAATTGAGAAAAACTGAAAGTCTTTCTTCTAAGATCTGAAACATAACAAGGATGCCCACCGTCACCACTGTTTATCAACATAGTACAGGAAGTCCTAGCTAGGTCAATTTTAAAGAAGAAAGAAATAAAGAATATCAAAATTAGAAAGGAAGGTGTCAAATTATCCTTGTTTGCAGATGATATGATCTGATATTTGAAGAAACCATAAGTCTCTCACCAAGACACTATTACAACTGATAAACAAATTCAGTAAAGTTCCTGAATATAAAATAAACATACAAAAATAAAAAGCATTTCTACATGCAGACAGCAAAGAATCTAAATAGGATGTCAAAAATTAATTCAGCTTACAACAGCTACAAATAAAATAAAATAGGAATTAACCAAAGAAGTGACAGATTTCTACAATGAAAACTATAAAATATCAATGCAAAAATTGAAGAGGACACACAAAAATGAAAGGCTTTCCATATTTGTGGATTGAAAAAAATCAATATTGTTGAAATATCCATATTATCCACGGTAATCTAAATATATAATTCAATTCCTATCAAAATATCAATGAAATTTTTATCAGAAATAGAAAAAAAATTCTAAAATTTATATGGAACCACAAAAACCTCAGACTAGATATAACTATCCTAAGCAAAAATAACAAAACTGGAGGAATCACGTCACCCAAATTTAAATTATACTACAGAGCTATAATATCCAAAATAGCATGGTACTGGCATAGAAACAGACAAATAGACAAATGGAACAGAATAGAGAACCCAAAAACAAATTCTCATACATACAGAGAACTCATTTCTAACAAAGGTGCCAAGAATATACACTAAGGAAATAAGAGTCTCTTTAATAAATGGTGCTGGGAAAGCTGGATATCCACATGCAGAAGCATTAAACTAGACCCCTATCTCTTACCATATACAAAAGTCAAATCAATATGATTTAAAAGCTTACCCATGTTTGTTGCAGCACTGTTTACAATAGCCAAGAATTGGAAGCAACCTAAACATCCATCAACATATGAATAGATAAAGAAAATGTGGTACATGTACACAATGGAATACTATTTAGCCCTAAAAAATGCAATCCTGTCACTTGCAACAACATGAATAAAATTGGAGGTCATGTGTTAAGTGAAAAAAGCCAGGCACAGAAAGACAAACTTCACATGTTCTCACTTATTTGTGGAAGCTAAAATTTAAAAGAACTGAACACATGGAGATAGAGAGTAGAAGAATGGTTATCAGAAGCTGGGAAGTATGGTTATCAGAGGCTAGTGTTTGCTAGCACAAAATAATAAGTACAGTGAAAAAATAATGTAATTGCACATTTAAAAATAGCAAAATGAGTATAATTTGATAGTTTATAACTCAAATGATAAATACTTGAGTTGGTGGATAACCCCATTACTCTGGTGTGATTATTACATATTGCATGCCTACATCAAAATATCTCATATAATCCATAAATATATATACTTACAATGTACCCATAAAAATTTAAAAATAGAAAAACAGAAACTATGTACAAAAAAACTCTAATGAAAATAACAAAACTGAAAAATGTGTTTGAACTCACTTGAATATGTTTCTTTACCCTGAAATTCCACTTTTTTTTCCTATAAACTGAACAACACTAGTGCATTTCTGTCTACTTTAAAATTGTGTTGCCCATTGCAAACTCTTAATAGCTTACACAAATATGACATACTGTTGCATTTAAAAAGAACACATTTTAGTTTATATTTTACTTGCAAATATAATTATGAGTGCATAACAGATATTGGAAAATAATTAAAAATTTATAAATATTTTATTAATATCTTAAGATACATACTCATAATAGTTTGAAAATCTGCATCTTATTTAGAAACTATCATATATATATTAACTAATACACATATCATCTGTATATATATTAGGGAAGCAGCAAGATATAGTATTATTGTATGAGTTATTTTGTACCTACCTGTGTAAATCAAATAAATTACTTATCAACAATGACAATTTTTATAAGTTAAGAATACAACAAATGAAAACAAACAGCAGTTTTTCTGGTGAATCATAGGCCCTTGTAATGTGATCAATCTTTATTAATGAAACCATTTGTAAAATGGCAAATTGTATAAGTGAATTAATGAATACCATCCATCTTTGGAGTTCTTTCTCATATTTCTAAAATGGATCCTGCTGTCTGCAGTACACTATCTTTAATTATGCTTAATTCAGTGATCCCATTAGTCCAGAAGCCTTCTGAAAATTGTGAAATTTTACCACTTTAGATGCTAATAATTCCCAATCAGCCATAATGAGGTAATGAAACAAGAGAATGCTCCAAGTATCATGTATCATGTAAACTGTATATGCAAAACAATCAGGAAAGTTTTACCATTTAAAAACCCCAGTTTTCCTACTAATTTTGTGTTACAATGTGATTACTTTACTGTTATTGACATTACGTTCACTTAAAAAACGACATCAAAGTTCAGGGATGGCTTGAATGTACAAGCCTTATTATTTTACTATTGGCTATCTATCTGCAGCATTTGCCAGTATCTTGGTTTAATCTTTTTCTCACGTTTTAACTAGTCAATTTAATCCTCATTTTCAGAAGATAAATAACTCAAATTTCATTTGAAAAGTAGGAAAATAAAATAACAACTCTGTAATCCTACTTACTTTCAGGCAAATATTTGTTTTGTCAAACAGAAAATTACTTTTAAATGAACATTTGCATGTATGTGAGTTTATATAGTACAACACACTTAAAATCATTTTAAATGGCATATTTTTATTTAAGCCAAACATTTAAATTTGGACAAGTGAACACATGCATTTGCAGTTCAGGGTTAGAAACCATCTTAAATGTGCTCTAAAGGGTCAGTTTATAACAAGAGTTGACACACATTTTACATGGTGGTAGATCACCACATAATGAGCCAAGTAATTTGAAGCAATAAAATCTAGGGCACTGCTTTTTCACTTCTCATTCTCAAACAACAACATGTGGGCATAATTGGGGAATTTCAAATGATGTATTTTACTAAGGCCTGTGGTGAAAATGACTGTTGTTATTAAGAATTTTTTTTGCTTTGTTTTGGTTGTTATTACTAATCCCTGCTTTTTCCCCACTTACTTCCTTTTAAAGGATTTTTTTTCAAGTAAACTATCAAGCAAGACTTTCCATTTCACTTAAGCCAGCTAACTCACCACTAGTATTTGTGTTTTATCTTTTCAGGCACTCAGATTTCCCAAGGTTCAATCAGCCCCATGCCCACAGCATTTTGATAGTATGCAGTTTCTTTAATCTTGCAAAAGAGTGAACAGTCATTTTTAGCCTCTATGTAAAATACATTGTCATTCAAGTCAATAAAATGGCTTTTAGTATCTGTGCTTTTAAACTACAGGGCACACATGCTCAGCTTTCAGGGAACTCATCATAGAACTTTATTGCTAAAAAAGGAATTCCGTCTCATCTGCTAAAAGTATGAGTCAGTTATAATCTTAGTGGATAGTGTGTATCCCATTCAGAGGAAATACATTTTATAAGTAAATGGTCACTGTTTTTAGATGTCATGCTATATTTCAATAAAATAATGTTATACAAGAGTAATAATGCATTATAAGGGGGAAAGAAAAAAAAAACCCTTGTAATAAAGGAGTTACTATCTTGAAATTTTACCTACGCTAATTCATGAATCAAAAGGAATAAAACCTGACATTATAGAAGTTGTTGGGGCTCAGAAAATGGTGGTACCCCAGATTAAGGTGATTTGGAATGCTCAGTATATTGAACTAAAGGACATTAGAAGGACTCAGAAGCAGCCTCATATTCAAAGTCTCCCACCTAATCCTGCCCTCCTGCCTCTCGCTTTTCATTCTTCCCTGAAGTTAGTCATAGAAACCAGAATTCCTCTTCCCAAAAGTGAGTCATAGAAACTAGAACCCCGTTTCCCCATAGCCAGCCATAACAACTAGGATTCCTACTTTAACCATCTCTCACCTTTCTGTCAAGAACCTGCCGTAAATAAATTTTCTGACCTACCCATGTTTTGTAGTTGGTAATAAAATCCTCATTTTAGAGCTCCTGCCCTATACCTGGGAGGAAGGAATGCCGTGCAAAAAGGCCAAGAGGAATCTTGACACACAGGTGGTGTTGGGTTTTCCCACTCAGTCTGTTACTATTATATTGTTTCCTTTTTGTCCAATTACATTTCTACACAGCTGTCCAGTCTTCATCAAAACTAAGCACAAAAGTGACAATTTTCCCTTGGGTCTTCGGGTCTTCATTTCTGAAGGCTTTATGTCCTTTAACACTATGATTAAGTAGATTTGCTGTGTTTTTCTTTTGTTACAGGAGTGTCAGCTGTGACTCATGATGGGTAAGGAAAGATATCACAGACTTTCTGCCCCTACACAGTACAGATGTCTGATGAATAAAATGTTGCAAAGCTAACAAGAAAACCTTCTCAAAAATCTCTTACTTCCATCAGATGTGATGTGATTTATGCTTTGAAACAGCTATTTTATTTTACTTGTTAACAATGTAAGATCATTAATATAGCAATGTGGAGAGTACAGGAATCTAAGCTTGATCTATAAAATGAATGTTTTACCACACATGAGGAAAAAAAGTTCAGAAATATCATATCAGAAGTAACACATTCAAGACTCAGAGCTTTCCTTATCTCCAACAACCACACCCTGTGGTAACACAATTACTGTGTCCCTGATTTTTTCAAAAAATAATATAACCATTTTTCATACATTAACTGTGACAGGAACATGTGTTAACCTTGCAAATTTACCTTATTTTATAAATACATGTATATACATAAATCTATTCCCTAATATTAACAAAATATACTTATGCACAAAAGAGAAAAACTCCTTTAATTTCATCATGATGTGTTTTGAAAAAATGTCAAGAATATTTCTAGTCCCATTTTGAGAAATATTTTAAAACCATTTAAGGTACAAAGGCAATAATATGCCCCATATTGTGTAAGAAAAAATTTAGGACATTTGCAATAAAAGTGTTCCTATATGGGAAACTATGTATTCTTTAGAACACACCCTTCCAATTTATTTAACCCTGTTAGAGACTCTGTGCCTTTCATTTACTTTTGAATTATTTGGTAACACTAAGTTGTAAATAATTAATATCAATGCAAAATAATTCTTGTGTACAGGTAGGCAAACTAATTCTGTGGAAATTCACTTGCGTTTCTTCCTCAACTGCATTAGAAGCGAGTTTTGCATCTGTTTCCAGATTTATTCAACATTCCACATCTATACATCGCTTTCCTTTGGATTCACCTTCAAACCAGGTGTAACTTATTTCCAGTCCTCTCATTTAAATAATGACTTAAATATTTGACCTGTGTTCATTTTATTAATATGTGAGCCATAATTCTTACTTGAAAATTATTTTTTTTATCTTAGATACATTCTAAAATTGTGTTTTCAAAATTATAATGAATCTTAGATATTTCTATTTGAAGGTAGAAAAAAAAAGGGGTCCATAAACCTCAGTAAAGTCCTAATCAGCAAAAACACACTAAGTAAAAAGGCAAGTCAGAATTGCGATGCAAGAAGGAGTGCTTGTGGATTTCCTCCATTGATTTGTTTGACTCTGCCAACATGTTCCTTATCAGTGAACTGGAAATGAATGACTGCTCTAAAGTAGAGGCCCTGAAAGGTTTAGAGATCAGAACACTCATTTTGTTGTTGAATATGGCAACACGGAATTGTTAAGTAGTAGGCTGGAGACAAGACAACATTTCAAGAACTGGCAGGAAAGTAAAACTAGAAATTGAAAGGATGCCATATAAAGAGAGCAAGGATAGAAAAAACAACAACATATACTACTAAGTTCCAGCATCAAGGGAGCATAAAAAATTAGATGAAGAGTTACTAGATGTATCATCTGGACATTCCATTCTTGTATTTTTCACTTGTTTCAGCTCAGTCTTTAGATGCAAATGAAGAATGAGCAATGGGATTAATATGTAGACATCAAAGCATCTGAAGAAACATAAACTCTATCCTATTTCAAAGAAAAAAAACAGCAGTTTATGTTTTTCTCTAAAAGTTCCCTTCCACTTTCAAGAAATAAGTGATCATTAGAAAATGATCTGCCCTTTATTTCTAAACCTGTATTCTTCATATTAGACAGCAATTTACCTTTCCCAGAAGACTTTCTCATGGATACCCAAGGAGGTAATTTAAAAAGAATTAATTTCTAATTTCTCAACTTCCACTTTATAAAAAGTGATTTGCCTGGGAATGTGTTTCATGGCACTGTAGATTTTCCAGGTCTAATCCTCTTTTAAAAATTCTTTCACTTAGGAAAGCATACCCTTCACTCAAACTAAATTTTAGTATTGTGTATGGACCCAGGGTTAAGCACCTCAAGCCTCAAAGAAAAAGGCACATTAAATTACCCAAACCATCTGATACAGTTTGGCTCTGTGACCCAACCCAAATCTCAAATTGAATTGTACTCCCATAATTCCCAAGTGTGGTGTGGGAAACATGGTGGGAGATAATTGAATCATGAGGGCCATTTCTCCCATACTGCCCTCATGGCCGTTTCTCCCATACTTCTCTTATGAATAAGTATCATGAGATCTGATGGTCTGGTAAAGGGAAGCCTGTTTCACTTGGTTCTCATTCTCTCTTTTGCCACCGTCATGTGAGATGTGCCTTTCACCTTTCGCAATGATTGTGAGGCCTCTCCAGCCACATGGAACTGTAAGTCCAATGAATTTCTTTCTTTTATAAATTTTCCAGGCTCACATAGGTTTTTATCAGCAGTGTGAAAATGAACTAATACAGTAAATTGGTACCACTAGAGTGGGGCATTGCTGAAAAGACACCTGAAAATGTGGAAGTGACTTTAGAACTGGGTAACAGACAGAGGCTGGAGCTGTTTGAAGGGTTCAGAAGAAGACAGAAAAATGTGGAAAAGTTTGGAACTCCCTAGAGACTTGTTGAATGACATTGACCAAAATACTGATGATATGAACAAGGACATGCAGGCTGAAGTGGTCTCATATGGAAATGAGAAACTTGTTGGGAACTGGAGCAAAGGTGACTCTAGTTATGTTTTAGCAAAGAGATTGGTGGCATTTTGCCCCTTCCCTAGAGATTTGTGGAGCTTTGAACGTGAGGGAGATAATTTAGGGTATTTGGTGGAATAAATTTCTAAGCAGTAAAGCATTCAAGAGGTGACTTTGGTACTGTTAAAGGCATTCAATTTTAAAAGGGAAACAGAGCATAAAAGTTCAGAAAATTTACATCCTGACAATTTGAAACAAAAGAAAATCCCATTTTCTGAGGAGAAATTCAAGCTGGCTGCAGAAATTTGCATAAGTCAGGAGGAGCCAAGTGTCAATCACAAAGACAATGGGAAAAATGTCTCCAAGTCATGTAAGAGATACCTTGCAGCAGTCCCTCTCATCACAGGCCCAGAGGAAAAAATGGTTTCATGGGCTGGGCCCAGGTCCCTCTGCCGTGTACAGTCTAGGGACTTGGTGCCCTGTGTCCCAGCCACTACAGTTGTGGCTAAAAGGGGCCAAGGTATAGCTCAAGCTGGAAAAAGAGGGTGGAAGCCCAAGGCTTGGTAGCTTCCGCATGGTGTTGATCTTATGGGTGCACAGAAGTCAAGAACTGAGTCTTGGGAATCTCCGCCTAGATTTCAGAAGATGTATGAAAACACTTGGATGCCCAGGCAAAAGTTTGCTGCAGGAGCAGGGCCCTCATGGAGAACCTCTGCTAAGGCAGTGAGGTAGGCAAATTTGGGGTGGAAGCCCCAACACATAGTCTCCACTGGGGCACCACTTAGTGGAGCCGTGAGAAGAGGGCCACTGTCCTCCAGACCCCAGAATGGTAGATGAGGGTCTACCAACAGCTTGCACTGTTCACCTGGAAAAGCCACAGACAGTCTAACACCAGCCCCTGAATGCAGCCAGGAGGGAGGCTGTACTCTGCAAAGCCACAAGGCCAGAGCTGCCCAAGACAGCGGGAACCCACCTCTTGCATCAGCATTACCTGGATTATGAGACATGGGGTCAGAAGAGATCATTTGGGAACTTTAAACTTTCACTGCCCTGCTGGATTTTGGACTTACATGGGACCTGTAGCCCCTTTGTTTCCACCAATTCCTCCAAGTTGGAATGGCTGTATTTACTGAATGCCTGTACCCCCATGGTGTCTAAGAAATAATTTTCTTTTGATTCTAAAGGCTCATAGGTAGAAGGGACTTGCCTTGCTTCAGATAAGACTTTGGAATGTAGAGTTTTGAGAGACATTGGGAGACTCTTGGAAAAGCATGAATGGTTTTGAAATGTGAGGACATGAGATTTGAGAGCGGTCAGGGGCAGAATGATATAATTTGGCTCTGTGTCCCCACCCAAACCACTTGAATTGTACCCCCATAAATCCCATGTGTTGTGAGAGGGACCCAGTGGGAGATAATTGAATCATGGGGGCACTTTCCCCCATACTATTCTCATGGTGGTGAATAAGTCTCAAGAGATCTGATTATTTGATAAGTGAAAACCCATTTCACTTTGCTCTCATTCTCTCTCTTGCCACCACCATGTGAGATGTGCCTTTCCCCTTCCACCATGATTGTGAGGCTTCCTCAGCCACATGGAACTGTAAGTCGAATAAACCTGTTTCTTTTGTAATTTGCCCGGTCTCGTGTATGTCTTTACCAGTAGCGTGAAAACGGACTAATGCACCATCATAAATTTTCCTTGCAGCTATCATTCTTGTCATACATGTATTTCTGTTAGAAATAAAGTATGGCTTTAAATCAATATCATGATCTGTTAGAATGTTCTCACTCAGACATAAATTTTATGGAATATATCTAATGTGAAATGTGGAAGTACAAAGGATAGCTTAGGAAATCTTCCACTTCCAAGTAAAATTTTACTTTTCTTTTCTCATTCCAACATTCTTCCTACATATCTCATGTTAAATTTTAAACTCTTCATTTGGCATTTAAATTTCTACTTTCCTTGTAGTTTAGTTTTGATTGACTTTTTGAAGCAGTAGGCTGATACTTGAGTAAGACGTTTCTTATTGAGAAAACAACATACATTTGGATAATCTGGTTTCTGTTTTATAGTTGAATACCAGAACTGCATATGTCTGTGATGTCTGTGTATAATATGACATTTTAAATGCCTTATTTTGCTCTCTATTCTGGGTACGACTTTTGTTTCTGGGAGAGGATATTTGAACACAAATACATCTAGTATTTTAAGCTTATCATTCAAGTTATAGTTCTTCCAAATATATCATTATAATTCTTGAAAAAAAAACATAATACTAGGCTTCTTTATAGTGCTAGCACATGGGGGATTGTTTTAACACCTATAAGACAAAAGAAGATGAATTTTAAAAAAGTTTTGTTCAGTTTGAAAGTTGATGCTTAAAACAGAGCAAATATGCTCCTCAAAAGAGGACTACAATACATTTCATTTTCATCTATCATATTACCCTGAATTCAGAGTTGTGAAGTATATAAGGAAAGAAAGTTATACTCCAAAGGCATTGGCTTCTAAGGGCACTGCTTTAAGTACCTGCGTGATCTGTACTTCAACCTTTCTCAGCACATCTCTACATCTATTTGTGATTTGAAATGCCCACAGAATATGGATAAGAACTTAGGAAATGGAAATGGTAGTTTTGGTGGTGGATTTTAAAAGTTGTTCATTTAACATTAAGACCAAGATTGGGATAGGTATAGTCCCAATAATTCATGTTTATGTTGAAAATCTTTGATACTTAACTAAAGAAGGTTATGTTTAAATTGACCAAAATGCAGACAACAAATGTATGAAATAATCTTAAACCTGGGGAGCCAAATTAGATGATAATTTGTAGGCAAACTGAGCAAAAGTAATAAACTTCAATCTATACTCCAACTCTTAGTTTGAATAGGAAACTAGTATCATCCAAAGAACAGTGAGGAGGGACAAACATCATTTTAAAATAAATAAATAGAAAGTCTGGAACATGTTGCCTTGAAAGATAATAATTAAAGGTAGGAAATCAAAACCAGCAATAGGTGCACTCCGAAAACAAATTCAAACATTATGGAAATAGATTATGGATCATCCATGTAGCTGAGAGGAAAAGTATATAATTCGTTCTCATTCTGGACAGAAAATCAGCCTGTGTCTCAATTAAAAAAGGGCTGAGATTTTGTTTTATTTGTTTTAGTTTTTGCTAGTCAAGTGAATCATTGGGAGTAAAGAAAAAAATCACAAAAATCTGTAACTGGTTTTGATAAATTAGTTGTAAGCATTACTTCACTTGAATCAGCCAAAAAATCTCTAATGCTTTATTTCTCTGAAGAAATATGGTGAATCCATTTAAATATCCCAGGTATTTACCTGGTGAAATATGTTGACATGTTTCAAATATATATTGTCAGCATTTTTAATATTTACTAAGTTAACATCCGTTCTGTTGCTGATTATGGAAAAACTTTATCTTTCCTTTAAGAGCACCTTGAAATTCCTCTTTCCCTGCTGATAATAAAGGATAGGTTAGATTACATCTGTTTATATTAGAAATGTTACAATTTTGATGGGTTTATATGGAATTCAGTAAGATAAAACAGGAGATTAAAGAAACTACAACTCTAGGACTTGTCTTGGATCTCTACAAAGCAGAAAAATGCAGAGACACAAAGCAAAGGTATGAAGAAGATGCTCTCTGTAGTGTAAACAATGAAATAAGGAACATACAGACAATAGAACTAACACTTAATGCCAAAATTTTGCTTCTGGAAAGGGTAGAATAGCCTCAGTCAAAGTAAATCTACTGCAGATAGCAATCATTAAATCTGAAAAAATATTTTTCAAAGCAACTATTCGAAAGCACTAGAGAAACCAAAAGCAGGCCAAAAGTAGAGAATAGTTGACTCTTGAAAGAATAGAACTGTGCAGAGTGAAATTAATGTTTATGTGGCTTGCCACTATAGTCACTGTGAATCCACTGGCTGTATAGCTGCTGTAATATAAAAAGAGACCCACAGCTTTATGAATAAGAAGATGAAGTGCACAACCACAGTGTATGGAATGTGGTGTTTGGTAGGGCAGAGGGAAGGATGGGGATAGAGAGAAAGCGACCCACAAGAGATATCCCACAAAAATCTGTATTCTAACTTTACCCAAATCCTTGGCAAGCCCCAGAACAGCACATGTGTGGTCAAGATGCCAAGAACTCTATTATAATCAAATGTGGGAGGCCTGAAAGAATGACAGGAGAAACAAGATTGGAATTTGAGTCTTGTGAAATTAACCATCTGTTTGAAGAGATATTAATACTCTTCAGAGGATGATAAATAAACCTAAATTCTTTGCAACATATGAAATATAGTACCAAGTATATTTCATTGCAGAAAATGGTAATATTGCAGAAAAGCCAAGAGAATAAAAATCTTTGATGCAGATAGAAAAACATAAAATGCATATTAAATGTTAAAGAAGCAATAGACACAATGGCTGACTTCTCATCAGAAGCAATAAGGGAATGATGACAAACGTAGAGGAGGAAAAATTTTGTTTCTCCCTTATTATTAGGTTTACAGCTGAGATCCTTATAACAACAACAAAAAAAATTAACAAGAACAAATATTACACATTTATTTAATATAAATTTACTTGACGAGAGAAACTTTATAAGGAAATGAAGACCTAAAGAAACAGAAAAATCTGTATTTTACGCTACATTTTATAAAGAAATGGATAGTTGTGGAGAAGTATAGTTGAACAAAGGGAGTATAAACTAATAGTAATTAACTGGGGAAAACTTAGCAATGCCTATTTGTTCATATTCTTCTCTGTGTCTCTGTGTCTTCTGAAATAAAGACAGTCCCTTCCTCTGCATAGAGGGGGCTACCTCTGCAATGAGAGTCTTAATGACCAGCTTCATGGTAGAAGGGCGGGAGAAAAGTGAGAGTAAACTTCCTGCTTCTAAAATTTCCCATGGTTGGGGGTAGCATGTCCTGAATCCCACTACAATCAAAGTACATTTTTAAAGTACCTAAATAAATTTGAAAATAAATAAATAATCTCTATCAACCAAGAATTTGGTAACTAAAAATGTTTTTCAAGACCTGAAGTCCAAATAACAAAAATTTTAGATAAGAAAAAATTATATTAGTTTTGAAGGGACTTGCACTTCAAGAAATGATAATGATGATCTGCAGGATGAAGGGAAATGTCAACATATGGAAACCAAGATATACAGGAAGAAAAGAGAAGCAGTAGAAATGATAAATATGTGGAAACATACATGTTTATCCAGTTAAATTTATAGGTCATATTAGGAAACCACATGCTTTTATATTCTCTTTGTAGGAAGAGGAAAAGCTAATGATAAAGGTTTGAAATAAAAGATATGCAGAAATAAACATTTGGGAAGAGTGTTTCTCTGCATTGATTGCTTAGTTCAAGTTGGATAATATGGTGTTGGTCAAAATTTTTCCAGGAGTACTCAGCAGCCTTGATTCAGACAGAAAAGGTCAACAAGTAGAATTTTACAGGAAGTGTAGGCAAAAGAAAATGAAACAATGAATACTGTCAAGAGAATAGTTCAAGTAATGGATTGAAGAATCTCACTGGACAGTAAAGGAAAGAAAAAAACAGGAGAATTTTGATGGGGAAAATGTTAAAGAGGGTAAGGGGTTCTTGTAAAGTCCAGAAACAGGTAGTAAGAGAATGAGTAAAGGGACTGAAAGTTCAGAGTTTGTGGTCGCAGTTTGGGTGATTTAAAGTATGGATTTTGTGGTGGAATAGTTAAGATGAGTGAGGGGATTGATGTGAGAGTGGGTCTATAAGGCAAAGTTGAAGATCTAATGATGACTTTTGTACCATTGTTTAGCTAACCTCCATGCCCAATGAAAATATCTACAATGGTAGACAGGTTTGGAGTAGAAAGAACTACACACCATAAACAAGATGACACATTTTCACAGTACAAGGGATAGGAACCAGGTCAGTAAACTACGGTCAGAAAGAGAGATAGAATGGGGCATACTCTTCAAAGTGGGAAATTTAATCATGAGGGTACATGCAGAATTCTTTGTATGTAGCAGTTGGCAGATGGAAGAACATTAATCTTGATCACTCTAGTAAGGGGAAATTAGTTTCCATCTCTCAGGGTTTTGAGGAAATATTAATCACAAAAGAGAGATTTTTGTTTTGGCTTTTTAAGTTGAAAAATGGGGATTCCTAGAAGGTATATTAAAAAGAATTCAAAAGGAAGAGAAAATTGGACATTAGTATCAGGATGAGAGTATTAGGGCTCACATCTTGAGTGGTGACCAAGGATAATGGAGCTGTGAGACATGGTAGGTGCAGTTGTTCTCAAGAATCCATCATGACAAACCTATTGGGTAGGGGGCTGCTGTCAGGGTATGGAGGTTCAAGGGTTTGTACACACTGGTCATGACCAATACCAGTCTGGGCTCTTTCCTTGAAATTGGGGCAGAGCCTTCCCTTGGCTGTGTGGTTGAGAGAATACAGAAGAAGTAAGGGCAAAGTGTTGATGATGGTAAGGACATTTTGGAAGACTGTTTTGTGGATTTCAGTGTTAGGCACAGCAGAGCCATCTGTTCAAACCTACCCCAAATATATGAAAACAATGCTATTATGATTATGATAATGTCACAATCTCCTTATTTTAGATCTAGGGAGCATTTTTCTAAATCTCCTGATTTATTTTTTACATCTCTAGATAGAACTATCTGTCATCAATAGTAAGCTTGTGACTCAAAATTTAGGACTTTTTCTGTAATACTAAGAACTTAAAAGATTTTAAAAAAAGAAAATGACATTCTTCAGTGTTTTTCTTACTATCATTGCTTCTTTCATATATTTCAGGAGTGGTTAATTTGCTATACAGAGATCACAAAAATTGACCCCTGAGTCAATTGCTGGTGGTTATTATTTTTCTTGATTCAGTCTCTGAATGTGCTTCTTCATAGACTCTCCTCCCTTCTTTCCTTTCCCATCCTTTCTTTTTTTCATTTCTTCTTTATTTTTCTTTTGAAAAATGTTCTTGTTTTTTTCCCCTCGATTTTCTTCACCTTTCCCTTTGTCTAATTCTTTTGGGGGTGTGTGTTTAATACTATCGTTAGGGCTGAAGGGTTAAGTGGCCAATGTTTTGAGGTTTATATATCCCTTGTAGAATAAATCAGAAAATCATGATGATGTAACATGGAAAAGGAAGAGTGTTCTGATAAACTGGTGAAAGCAATACTGAAAAATAAAGTCAGAGAAAAAGAGTGACATATGGCAACACAGAACAAGAATCCTAAAAATGAAAAATTCACTTTTAATTTCTAAAAATGTAAATATTACGTTTCTCCTAAGATACAGAAATCACTCTATAGATTGAGATTAAAATAAAAACATTGCCATAAAGTAATTAAGTATAATCCAAAATAGTAGGTACATTCATTGAGTCACAGTCCACTTACCATGTCTCCTTACCATATGGTATTTTTTTTTTTTTTGAGATGGAGTCTTACTGTCTTGCCCAGGCTGGAGTAAGTGGCACAATCTGGGCTCACTGCAACCTCTGCCTCCCAGGTTTAAGTGATTCTCCTGCCTTAGCCTCCTGCGTAGCTGGGTCTACAGGCACCCACAAACACACCTGGCTAATTTTTGTATTTTTAGTAGAGATGGGGTTTCACGATGCTGGACAGACTAGTCTTGAACTCTTGACTTTGTGATCCACCTGACTTAGCTTCTGAAAGTACTGGGATTACAGGCATGAGCCACAGCGCCCAGCCCACCATATGTTATTATAAGTACAATTCCTTATCTAATTACTTGATTAACCACAGTTTATATCTTGATCTGTTCTTTATACACAAAAATCCTAAAAGTTTATGTTATTTGGCAGAGTCACAAAAGCCTGACAAGAGAAAAATGATTCTTTCAGCTGAAGTAGCAGAAACTAGAGAAACTATTGCCCCAGGGACAAAAGAAATAAAGTTAAAAGCCAGAGGGGAATGAGCTTAGTATACACAATATACCAAAAGGAATAACTATTTTGAATCTGACAACAGTAGGAATTACTGGTAGTCACTTTGTTGAAAGTTGAAACATAGATAAACATTGAGAAATACCCATATACAATAAAGTGAATAGCGAATTGCTTTTATGACTTTGAAATTTTTCTGAAGATTATTTTCCATATATTAAAAATTTGCATAGCATATTTGTACATTAATTTGAGATTAAATTTTAGTTTCAAATATATTTTTCTACACTATTATAATTATTTGATATACATAACATTATTTTCATGATAATAGAATTGTAAAGCAAAAATACAATTTTGACTTTGAAGGAGTTAAATTGAACACCAATGCTCTGTTTATAATTTCCTAGAAATTTCAGTTACTAAATTCTTAATAGTACTTAATCAAATGATAATTTTAAAATTCAGAAATGTCATTGAACATATGGATTATATCATTGAAAGGGATTAAATATCTCTTTAAAATTCTGCTCCCATAAACTGAATCCTCTGCCTGTTCTCTTCTCAGTAATGGCAATATAAGATTTCTAATACTCAGACTAAAACCTTGAGAATCTTCTAAGACTTCTTTCATTAATTTAACCTCTCATTTCAACATTTCAACAAGTTATTTAGATTTCATCTCCTAAATATCTCCCAAATACATCTCAGCTGAAAAATTAATGATGAATTAATTGCCTTGAAGTATATAATTAAGTTCATATCCTTTGTAATACATATTCTCAAAGTTCTTTTCTATCTCCTACATTTCAATATTGTCATGTCTACTTTAACCCCACAATGAACAAGTAACCAACCTATACTCTATTTATTAGAAACATTTGTCATTCAATGAATGCACACTGTCAAAGTTAGTACAAATGTCAATGTTTGTGCCTATTCCTGTAGTATCTATGCCCCAGAGCAGACCAGTGCCATAGACCAAATAGAGGCTGCATTTGTGGTACCTAGGAGTAGTAAGATCACGCCACACCCTCTTGCCAGTCTAGGCTCAGCGCCAGCTTCTGGACCAGTGGTCCCACTTGGCCTGAACCTGGCTGGCCACTCCACCCACTCTCACCACTGGTAGCCAGGTGGGCAACACTTGCTAGAGCTTTCAGCCAAGCTAGCTGCTTTTATGTAAACTCAGCTGGAGGGCACAGTATCCTGTTGTTGTGAGAAACATTGGGATGGCAGAGTTCACAATCCCACCTGTCAATGCCACTGGTAGTCAGGTGGGAAATCAATGTTAAAGCTTTGGGTAGAGTGGTCCCCACTTCTGTGAAAAGTTAGCCTGCAGACACAGTCTCCTGTTGTCCCAGGAAACACCTGGATATCAGAGAGTGTGACACCATCTACTCCTGTTACTGACACATGAGACCTTCTAGCTCAGCAGTCCTGCTTCTGTGTAAACTCAGCTAGAGGATGCAGCTTCCTGTTGCCCAAAGAAACACCTAGAAGGCAAGGTAAGCATCCCCAGCCACCCCCACTGCTGGCAGCTGGGCAAGCCATACCTGTTAGAGCTTCTACCCCAGCAGTCCTACTTCTGTTTGAATTTGCTGAAGGGCACAGCCTCTTGTGGCCATGCAAACACCTGGATGGCTGGATGTGAATCTCTACCCACACCAGCCTCTTGTAGCCAGATGAGTCACACCCACTAGAGCTTCCAATCCAGTGGTCCCACTTCTCCCTGAACTCTGTGGATAGGCACAGATCTGTGTTTCTTCACGAAACACATGGATAGCCAGTCTGAGAAGGATTCAGCTTGTCTGCAAACAGAGGCAACTACCTGAGGGTGCCCTATGAACCAAAACACCCCAAAACAACAACAATAACAACACCACCAAATGGGCACAGACACAGTAATCAGAGAGGGCTCCTCCAAGACCTAGGAGTGAAATAGAATCAAAGCCAGTTAATTAAACACACCTTATAACATAATTATACCCTAAAGGGCATCAAAGAAGAAAAAAATCCATCCAAAGACTCCATCCAAAGTTCCAAAGAATAGTAACTTCAGATAGTGAAGGAATCAGGCACACAAATAAGAAAGAATTAGTGCAAGAACTATGACAATTCAAAAATTCAAAAAGCCAGGGTGTCTTCTTACCTCCAAATCATCACACTAGTTCCTCAGCAATGGTTCTTAACCAGGCTGAAATGGCTAAAATGCCAGAAATAGGATTCAGAATGTATATAGTAATGAAGATCATCAACATACAGGAGATAGTCAAAACCCATTCCAAGAAATCTAAGGATTATAATAAAACAATACAGGAAGTGATAGATAAAATAGCCATTGTAAGAAGAATCAAACTTATCTTATAGAGCTGAAAAATACAGTAGAAGAATTTTAAATGGAATTTCAATTAACAAAAGATTCAACCAAGCTGAGAAAAGAATGTCAGAGCTTAAGACTGACTCTCTGAAATAACTCAGTCACACAAAAATGAAGAAAAAACAATAAAGAATAATAAGCAAAACCTCTGAGAAATATGGGATTATGTAAAGAAGCAAAATCTACAACTCACTGGACTTCCTAAAAGAGAAGGAAAGAAATCAAGCAACTTGGAAAACATTTTAGAATATCATCCATAAACATTTTGCCAACCTCTCTAGAAAGGCCAGCCTTCAAATTCAGGAAATGTCCAGAGCCCTCTTGAAATACTGCACAGGAAAACCATCCCAAAGACACACAGTCATCAGATTTTCTAAGGTCAAAATGAAAGAAAAAATGTTACATGAAGCTAGAGAGAAGGGGCAGGTAACATGCTTAAGGAGAACCATCAGACTAACAGCAGACCTGTCAGCAGAAACTCTAAAAGCCAGAAGATACTAGGGACCTGTTCTTAGCATTCTTAAAGAAAAAACATTTCAACTGAGAATTTCATATCCAGCCAAACTAAGCATCATAAGTGAAGAATAAATAAAATCCTTTTCAGGCAAACAAATGCTGAGGATATTTGTTACCACTAGACCTGCCCTGCAAAAAGGTCCTGTAGGGAGTGCTAAATATGGAAAAGAACGGCCATTTCTGGCCACTACAAAATCACACTTAATTACATAGACAAGTGACACCACAAAGCACCCATACAAACAAGTCTGCATAAAAACCACCTGACAACATAATGACAGGAGAAATCCACACTTATCAATGCTAACTTTGAATGTAAATGGACTACACAATTAAAAGGTACAGAGTAGCAATTTGATTAATGAAATGGTATGCCATCTTCAGGAAACCCATTTCACATTCAATGACATACCTAGTATCAAAGTAAAATGATGAAACAATTTTTACTAAGCAAATGGAAAACAGGAAAAAGCAGGCGTGCTATTCTAATTTCAGAAAACACAGATTTAAGCTGGGTATTGTGGCTCATGCCTGTAATTCCCATGCTTTGGGAGGCCTAGGCAGGCAAATCACCTGAGGTCAGAAGTTCAAGACCAACCTATACAACATGTGAAACCTATTTCACACTCAATGACACACCTAGTATCAAAGTAAAGTGATGAAAAAATATTTACCAAGCAAATGGAAAACAGGAAAAAGCAGGCATGCTATTCTAATTTCAGAAAACATAGATTTAAGCTGGGTGTTGTGGCTCATGCCTGTAATTCCCATGATTTGGGAGGCCTAGGAAGGCAAATCACCTGAGGTCAGAAGTTCAAGACCAGCCTAGACAGCATGGTGAAACCCCATCTGTATTAAAAATACAAAAAATAGCTAGGCATGGTGGTGTGTACCTGTAGTCCCTGCTACTCGGGAGGCTAAGGCAGGAAACATGCTTGAACCTAAAAGGCAGAGGATGCAGTTAGCCAAGATTGCCCCATTGCACTCCAGCCTGGGTGACAGAGCAAGACTCCATCTCAAAAAAAGAAAAAAAAAAAAAGAGGGAGAATCCAAGACGGCCAAATAGGAACAGCTCTGGGATGCAGTTCCCAGCGAGAACAATACAGAGGGTAAGTGATCACCGCATTTTCAAATGAGTTTTTACTGCCTGTAGACCAGGGGATTCCCAGGCCAAAAAGTGCCACGAGTTTCCAGCAAGGCTGTTTGAGCTGGTGCCACGGGTTCCTGCGCAAAAACTCACACAAATCTTGGCAGCCGATTCAACTAGCACCTGGAAAGCCTGGGAGACAGGGCCACCCATTAAACTGAAAAAGAGAGGGCTGAAACAGTGAGCCAGGTGATCCCCCACAAAGACCAGCAATCTGAAATGCTCTGGATTGAGAGTTTCGCAGCAAGCACATCTGGACCCTGGATAGTCTGGCTCAGTGTGGGGAAGGGTGTACACCATTACCAAGGCAGTCCACAACTACTGAGGCAGTCCACCATTACTGAGACAGTCTGCCATTACCAGGGAAGTGCGCCAATACCAAGGCACTCCACAATTACCGAGGCAATCCACCATTACTGAGGCAGTTCACCATTACTGAAGCAGTCCACCATTACTGAAGCAGACCGCCATTACCGAGGCAACAGTAACCTCTGTAAACAAAACCATAAGGAAGTTTACACAGCAGCTGGGCAGAGCCTACGGCGGCTCAGCAATGCCCCTGCTGGCAGGTTGTGACTAGACTACCTCCTTTTTGGGCAGCGAATCTCTTAAAAAAGGTAGCAGAACATCAGGAACTTATAAATAAAGCCCCACCTTCTCAGGTCAGAGCACCTGTGATAAGAAGCAGTTATGAGTTCCACTGCAGCAAATTTAAACTCACCTGCCTAGCAGCCCTGAATGGAAGAACTGAGCTCTCAGCACAGCACTTGAGCTCCTATAAGAGACAGACTATCTCCTAAAGCAGATTCCCGACCCCTGTATATCCAAAGAGACACCTGATGAAACACAGCTCAGGCTGACATCTGGCAGGTACCCTTCTGGCACAAAGATAACAGAAGAAGAAACCAGCAGCAACCTTTACTGTTCTGCAGCCTCTGTGGGTGATCTCCAGGCAAACAGGGTCTGGAGTGGACCTCCAGCAGTCCTGCAGCAAAGGGGCCTGACTGTTAGAAGGAAAACTAAAAAATGGAAAGAATAGCTTCAACATCAACAAAAAGGAGGTTCATTCAGAGACCACATCTGAAAGTCACCAACGACAAAGACCACAGGTAGATAAATCCACAAAGATGGGAAGAAACCAGTGCAAAAAGGATGAAAACACCAAAAGCCAGAATGCCTCTCCTCCTCCAAGAGATCACAACTCCTCACTAGCAAGGGAACAAAGTTGGATGGATAATGAGTCTGACGAATTGACAGAAACAGACTTCAGAAGGAGGGTAATAACAAACTTCTCTGAGCTAAAAGAACATGTACTAACCCAATGCAAAGAAACTAAGAACATTGAATGAAGATTACACAAAATGATAACTAGAATAAACAGCTTAGAGAAGGTTATAAATGACTTGATGGTGCTGAAAAACACAACATGAGTGCTTTGCGAAGCCTACACAAGTTTCAATAGCCGAATTGACCAAGCAGAAGAAAGGATATCAGAGATTGAAGATCATGTCAATGAAATAAAATGAGAATGCAAGATGAGAGAAAAAGAGTAAAAAAAAAATGAACAAAGCCTCCAAGACATATGAGATTATGTGAAAGGACCAAATCTACATTTGATAGGTGTATCTGAATGTGATGGAGAGAATGAATCCAAGTTAGGAAACGCTTTTCAGGAGATGCAACCCCAAGTCACATAAACGTCAGATTCACCAGGGTTGAAATAAAGGAAAAAATGCTAACGGCAGCCAGAAAGAAAGGTCAGGTAACCCACAAAGGGAAGCCCATCAGATTTACAGCAGATCTCTCGACAGAAACCCTATAAGCCAGAATAGTTTTGGCAAATATTCAACATCTTTAAGAAAATAACTTTCAACCTAGAATTTCATATCCAGCCAAACTAAGCTTCATAAACATGGAGAAATAAAATCCTTTATGGACAACCCATTGCTGAGATATTTCATCACCATCAGGTCTGTCTTACAAGAGATCCTGAAAGAAGCACTAAAAATGGAAAGGAACAAATTCAAACATAACAATATTAACCTTAAATGTAAATGGGCTAAATGCCCCAATCAAAAAACAAACTGGCAAACTGGATAAAAAGTCAAGAACCATCTGTGTGCTGTATTTAGGAATCCCATCTCACATGCAAGGACACATTTAGGCTAAAAGTAAAGGGATGGAGGAAGATTTACCAAGCAAATGGAGAACAACAACAACAAAAAAAGCAGGAGTTGCAATCCTAGTCTCTGATAAAATACACTTTAAACCAACAAATATCAAAAGAGACAAGGGCATTATATAATGGTAAAAGGATCAATGCAACAAGAAAAGCTAAAGATACTACATATATATGCACCCAATAGAGGAGCACCCAGACACATAAAGCAAGTTCTTAACGACCTACAAAGAGACTTAGACTCCCACACAATAATAATGGGAGACTTTAACACTCCATTGTCTATATTCGACAGATCAACGAGACAGAAAATTAAAAAGTATATACAGGACTTGAACTCAGATCTGGACCAAGCAGACCTAATAGACATCTACAGAACTTTCCACCCCAAATCCACAGAATATATATTCTTCTCAGCACCACATCACATTTACCCTAAAATCAACCACATAATTGGAAGTAAATCACTCCTCAGCAATTGCAAAAGAATGGAAATCATAACAAACAGTCTCTCAGACTACAGTGCAAACAAACAGAACTCAGGATTAAGAAACTAACTCAGAATCGCACAACTTCATGGAAACTGAACAACTGGCTCCTGAATGTAAACTGGATAAACAATGAAATGAAGGCAGAAATAAATAGGTTCTTCAAAACCAACAAGAATGAAGACACAATGCACCAGAATCTCTGGGACACATTTAAAGCAGTGTCTAGAGGGAAATTTATAGCACTAAATGACCACATAAGAAGCAAAGAAACATCTAAAATTGACACCCTATCATCAAAATTGAAAGAGCTAGAGGAGCAAGATAAAAAAAAAAAAATCAAAAGCTAGCAGAAGACAAGAAATAACTAAGATCAGATAAGCAATGAAGGAAACAGGGATACAAAAAAAAACCTTCAAAAAATCAACAAATCCAGGAGCTGGTTTTTTGAAAAGATCAACAAAATAGACAGACTGCTATCCAAATTAATTTTAAAAAAGACAGAGAAGAATCAAAAAGATGCAATAAAGTATGATAAAGGGGATATCACCATCAATTCCACAGAAATACAAACTACCATCAGAGGTTACTACAAACAACTCTATGCACATAAACCAGTAAACCTGGAAGAAATGGATAAATTCCTGGACACTTGCACCATCCCAAGACTAAACCAGGGAGAAGTCGAAACCCTGAATATACAAATATAAGGCTGCAGTTCAGGCAGCAATTATTAGCTTACCAACCAAAAAAAGTCCAAGTCCAGATGAGTTCACAGCTGGATTGTACCAGATATACGAAGAGAAGCTGGTACCCCTCCTTCTGAAACTATTCCAGACAATCCAAAAAGAGGGAATTCTTCCCAAATCATTTTATGAGACCAACGTCATCTTGATACCAACACCCAGCAGAGACGCAAAAAATAAAGAAAACTTCAGGACAATATCCATGATGAACATAGATGCAAAATTCTTCAATAAGATACTGGTAAACCAATTGGAACAGCACAACAAAAAGCTTGTCCATCATGATCAAGTAGTCTTCATCCCAGGGATGCAAGGCTGGTTCCACATACACAAGTCTATAAACATAATCCACCACATAAACAGAACCAAAGACAAAAACCACATGATTATTTCAATAGATGCAGAGAAGGCCTTCAACAAAATTCAACAGCTCTTTATGCCAAAAATTCTCAACAAACCAGATTTCGATGGAACGTATCTCAAAATAATAAAAGCTATTTACAGCAAACCCACAGCAAATATCATACGGAATGGGCAAAAACTGGAAGTATTCTCTCTGAAATCGGGTACAAGACAAGGATGGCCTCTCTCAATATTCCTATTCAGTATAGTACTGGACGGTCTAGCCAGAGCAAACATGCAAGAAAAAGAAAGAAAGGGTATTCAATTAGGAAAAGAGGAAGTCAATTTGTCTCTATTTGCTGATGACATGATTGCATATTTAGAAGCCCCAATGGCTCAGCCCGATATCTCCTTAAACTGATAAGCAACTTCGGCATTATCTGAAGATACAAAATCAATGAGCAGAAATCACAAGTATTCCTACACCAAAAACAGACATAAGGGAGACAAATCAAGAGCGAATTCCCATTCACAATTGCTACAAAGAGAATAAAATACCTAGGAATACAACTTACAAAGGATGTAAAGGACCTCCTCCAGGAGATATAGGAATGACTGCTCAAGGAAATAAAAGAGGACACAAACAGGTGGAAAAACATTCTATACTCACTGTTAGGAAGAATCAATATTGTGAAAATGGCCATACTGCCCAAAGTAATTTATAGATTCAATGCTGTCCCCATCAAGCTACCAATTTCCCACTTCACAGAACTGGAAATAACCACCTTAAAATTCATATGGAATCAAAGGAGAGCCCACATAGCCAAGACAATCCTAAGCAAAAAAAAATCAAAGCTGGAGGCATCACACTATCTGACTTCAAATTGTAGTACAATGCTACGGTAATCAAAGTAGCATGGTACTGGTACCAAAACAGAGATATAAACCAATGGAACAGAACAGAGGCCTCAGAAATAACACTGCACATATCCAACCATCTGATCTTTGAGAAACTGACAAAAACAAGCAATGGGGAAAGAATTCCCTGTTTAATAATGGTGTTGGGAAAACTGGCTAGCTATATGCAGAAAGCAGAAACTGGATCCCTTCCTGACACCTTACACTAAAATTAACTCAAGATGGATTAAATATTTAAACATAAGATCTAACACCATAAAAACTCTAGAAGAAAACCTAGGCAAAACCATTCAGGACATAGGCATACGCAAGGATTTCATGGCTAAAACACCAAAAGCATCGGCAACAAAAGTCAAAATAGACAAATGGGATCTAATTAAACTCCAGAGCTTCTGTATAGCAATAGAAACCATCATTACAGTGAACCGGCAACCAATAGAATGGCACAAAATTTTTGCAATCTACCCATCTGACAACAGGCTAATATCCAGAATCTACAAAGAACTAAAACAGATTTACAAGAAAAAAAAAAAAAAACATTCAAAAGTGGGTGAAGGATATGAACAGACACTTTTCAAAACAAGACAAATATGAGGCCAATAAATGTGTGAAAAAATGCTGATTATCACTGGTCATTAGAAGAATGCAAATCAAAACCACATTGAGATAGCATCTCATGCCAGTTAGAATGGTGATCATTAAAAAATCTGGAGACAACAGATGCTGGAAAGGAAGTGGAGAAATAGGAACAGTTTTACACTGTTGGTGGGAATGTAAATTGGTTTAACTGTTGTGGAAGACAGTGTGGCAATTCCTCAAGGACATGGAAATAAAAAATTCCATTTCACTCTGCAATCCCATTACAGTACTGGGTATATACCCAAAGGATTACAGATCATCCTATTATAAAGACACATACATACGTATGTTCACTGTGGCACTGTTTACAATAGCAAAGACCTGGAACCGATGAAATGCCCATCGATGATAGACTGCACAAGGAAAATATGGCACATGTACACCATGGACTACTATGCAGCCATAAAAAATGATGAGTTCTTATCCTTTTAGGGACATGGATGAATCTGGAAACCATCATTCTCAGTAAACTGACACAAGAACAGAAAATCAAACACCTCATGTTCTCACTTGTAGGCGGGTGCTGAACAATGAGGACACATGGACACAGGGAGGGGAGCATCACAAGCTGGGATCTGTTTGGGGGGTTGAGGGGAGGCATAGAGGGAGGTAGGGAGTTGGGGAGTGATAACATGGGGAGAAATGCCAGATGTGGGTGATGGGGGGATGGAGGCAGCAAACCATATTGCCACGTATGTACCTATCCAACATCCTGCATGATCTGCACATGCACCCCAGAATCTAAAGTACAATATAAAAGTAAATAAAGAAATAAAGAAATTAGAGAAAAGAAAAAAAACCAAAGATCAAAAAAGATAAACTAATTACATAGTGGTAAAGGGCTCAAGTGAATGAGAGTGCCTAACTACCCTAAATATAGATACACTGAACATAGTAACACCTAGATTTATAAAGCAAGTTCTTAGAATATTATGAAGAAACTTAGACTCCAACACATAATAGTGGGAGACTTTAACACTCCACTGACAGTATTAGATCATCAAGGCTGAAAACTGCCAAAGATTTTCAGGACCTTAATTCCATACTTGACCAAATGGACCTAATAAGCATCTGCAGAGCTCTCCATGCAACAACAACAGAATATACATTCTTCTCATTTTATATGGCACATACTCTAAAATCAATTTGGCATAAAACAATCCTCAGCAAATTCAAAAAACCAAAATCTTACTAACCACAGTCAAATCACAGTACAATAAAAATAGAAATCAATCCTAAGCAAGTCACTTAAAAAATACAATTACATGGAAAGTAAACAACCTGCTTCTGAATGACTTCTGGGTAAATAATAAAATCAAGGCAGAAATCAGAAAATTTTTTGAAAGTAATGGAAACAAAGATACAACATATCAGAATCTCTAAGACATGGTCAAAGCATTATTCAGAGGGAAATTTATAGTACTAAGCATCCAAATAAAAATGTTAGAAAGATCTCAACAATATGATATCACAATTAAAGGAACTAAAGACACAAGAGCAAGTCAAAAACAGGCTAGCAGAAGACAAGAAATAACCAAAATTAAAGTTGAACAGAAAGACACTGAGATATGAAAAACTATACAAAAAAAATCATTGAATAGAGGAGTTTCTTTTATTGAAATAATTAATAGGACAGATAGACCGCTTGCTAGACAAATGAAGAAATAATAAATAAATAAGTGAGGTGGTCAAGGTGGTCAACTAGAAGCAGCTAGTGTGCGCGGCTTTCATGGAAAGGAATGGATACAGTTGAGTAAATTAGCATCTTCAACTGAAAAATCCATGTACTTGCATTTGGGTTAATCGGTGAAACAATTTGACCCATAGAAAATGGAGAAAAGCAAAGCAGGACAATGGGCCACCTGTGAGTGACACAGAGCCAAGGAGGCAGTAAGTGAATACGCAAAACCATGCTTCACCCATAGGTCTTTGCAACCCTTGGGTCAAGAGATTCCCTTGAGAATCCACCTCACAAGGGCCTTTAGACTTCACACACAGAGCTATGTGGAGTCTCAGCAGAGCAGCTGCTCAGGCACATGTAGAGACTGGAGCTTTTCTTGCTTCCCAGCAAAAGCAGCTGCAACTTTGACAAAGTGAGAAGTTAGTCCTCAGTACATATCCCTAGGAAAGAGGCTAAATCCACAGTCTGCAGACCCCACTTTCATGGCACCTCACAGGATACGACCCCCTGGCTTGGAATTACAGCCAGATAACTGGTAATAGGTAACTGGTAACAGCATTGTACCTCCCTGGGACAGAGATCCCAGGGGAGGGGCTGGCCTTCATTTTTGCTTTGTGGGCAGCTTAGCCATTTCAGCCATTGGGCTTTAGAGAGTCCAAGCCAACCAGGGGAAGAAGGGATCCCCTAGCACAGTACAACTGCTTTATGAAAATGTGACCAGACTGCCTTTTTAAGAAGGTCCCCAATCTCATTCCTCCTCACTGAGCAGGATCTCCCAACCAGAGCCTCCTGCTACACCCATCAGTGTTCTCTAGTCAACAGAGATTTGAGGCCTCCATGGGATGAAGATCCAGAGGGAGGGACACACTGACATATTTGCTGTTTGGACAACTTAGCCTTTCCAGCCTTCGGATATAGGAGAGTCCAGGACAAGTAGGGGTGGAAGTAGTCCCACAGCACAGCACAACTGCCCTATGAAAATGTGGCCAGACTGCTTTTTTAAGCATGTCTCCAGTTCTGTTCCTCTTTCCTGGGTGGGTTTTTCCAACCAGAGCTTTCAGCCAACACCAGAGCTATCAAGTCAGTAGTAACTCAACAACTCCCTGTAGAGAGCCCACAGAGGTAACTGAAAGCTCTTCTGCCCCTTGTTCTACAGCAGAACTGTACTAACTGTTGCCCCTTTTTTAGTCCACTAACATGAAAACAAAAACGCTAAGTGATTTATCTACACCTCCAACAAGCTGCAGTTGACCCAAGAAGAGGAAGTCACTTTGTCTCCCACGGGTCCCACACACCCCCAATTGCTCATCACCAGATAGGGAACTCCTGCCTTGGGCCTGCAGCACAAACCCTCCATCCTGGGATGATTGCACTAAGTAAATGCTGACCCACATGTCTTTGGGATGAAGTCCCCAGTAGACAAGCAAAATACCTGGCACCACAACCACAGTAAAGGTCTCTTTCCCTGCTGTCTCCAAGTTTGGGAAGAAACATGCACACTGATATCACTCCAGAGCTGCAGTGGGCAGCCCTGGAGTTTTAAGCCAACAGTCAATGGGGAGAAGATCCCACAATTTCAGAGCATTGGGAAAGAACATAGCTGCAACTGTGAGGAAACATACAGGAGACACATAACTGAGCAAGAGCCTACCAACTGACCAATAAGCCTAAGTGCCACCTACTAGGTCACACTCAAAGCTTCAACACCAAAAATATATCACTATCATAACCCTCTCTGAAACCAGAGACAGAATATTACCTTCAAATAAAGATCCTGCACAAAGCCTAAGCCCAGTGAAAACATCCAGAAAAGATGTCTATTGTCTACACTTAATCTACATTGCAGCTAAAGGAATACCTACACACAAAGATAAGAAAGAACCAACACAACAACTCTAGTAAATTAAATGACCATAATGCTGCATGTCCTCCAAATGAGCATAGCAGTTCTGCAACAAGAGTTCTTACCTAGGTTAAACTGGCTATAATGACTGAAATAGAATTTAAAATATGGATAGAAACAAAGATCACTGAGATTCAGGAGAATGGCAAAACCCAATCCAAGAAATATAAGAATCACAATAAAGCTATATAGGAGTTGACGGATAAAATACCCAGTATATAAAATAACTCTATGGGTCTGACAGAGCTGAATAACACAATAAAATAATTTCACAGTGCAATCACAAGTACTAACAGCAGAATAAACCAAGCTGAGGAAAGAATCCTAGAACTTAAAGACTGGTTCCCTGAAATAAGACAGCCAAACAAAAATAAAGAAAAAAGAATAAAAAGAAATGAACAAAACCTCCAGGAAGTATGGGATTATGTAAAGAGGCCACATCTATGAATCACTGGCATCCCTGAAAGTGAGGAAGGGCAAGTAAGCAACTTGAAAAACATTTCAGAATATTGTCCACCAATACTTCCCTACCTTACACTTGCTAGAAAGGTCAACATTCAAATTCAGGAAATACAGAGAACTCCTGCAAGGCTACACAAAAATATCATCCCCAAGACACATAATTGTCAGATTTTCCAAGTTTGAAATGAAAGAAGAAAAGGTTAAAAGCAGCTAGAGAGCAAAAGCAGGTCAACTACAAAAGAAACACCATCAGGATAACAGCAGACCTCTCAGCAGAAGCCCTAGAAGCCAGAAGAAATTGAGGGCATATATTCAACATTTCTAAAGAGGAAAAATTTTCAACCAAGAATTTCATATCTAGCCAAACTAGGCTTTCTAAGCAAAGGAGAAATAAGATCCTGTTCAGACGAACAAATGACGAGAACTTCATTACCACCAGATGTGCTTTAGAAGAGATCTTGAATTGAGAACTAAATACAGAAAGACTGCTATCAGCTAATACAAAAAAACACATAAACACACTAACTAGTGTCACTATAAGACAACCACACACAAAAAACAACATAACAACCTGTTAGCAACATAATGACAGGATCAAGCTCACACATATCAATAATAACCTTGAATGTAAATAGGCTAAATGTTCAACTTAAAAGGCACAGAGAGGCAAGATGAATAAAAAAGGCAGGACCCAATGATGTGCTGTTTGCAAAAGATTCATCTCACACAAAATGACACCCATAGGCTCAAAATAAAGGAGTGAAGGAAAATCTACCAAGCAAATAGAAAACAAACAAACAAAAAAAGCAGAAGTTGCAATCTTAATTTCAAACACAACAGTCTTCAAATCAACAAAGATCAAAAAAGAATAATGGTAAAGGGTTCAATTCAATAAGAAGACCTAACTCTCTTAAATATATATGCACACAACACAGGAGCATCTGAATTCATAAAGCAAGTTCTTAGAAACCTTCAAAGAGACATAGATTCCCACTCAATAATAATGAAAGACTTCAACACTTCAGTGACAATACTAGCCAGATCATCAGGACAGAAAATTAATATAAATATACAGGATATGCTCTCAACATTAAACCAAATAGATCTAAGAGATTGCTACAGTGCTCTCCACTTCAAAACAACCAACTATACATTATTCTCATGACCACATGGCAGACATTCTAAAATTGACCATATAATTGGACATAAAATAATCTTCAGCAAATGCAAAAGAACCTAAATCATATCAAATGCACTCTCAGACCACAGTGCAATAAAAATAGAAGTCAAGACTAAGAAAATCACTTCAAACCATGTAATTCTATGGAAATAAGATGCTCCTGAATGCCTTTTGGGTTAATAATAAAATTAAGGAAGAAATTAAGAAGCTCTTTGAAACTAATGAAAACAAGGATACAACATACTACAATCTCTGGGACACAACTAAGACAGTATTAAGAGAGAAATTCATGGCTCTAAATGTCAACTTCAAAAAGTTCTAGAAAGGTCTTAAATTAACAACTTAACATCACAACTGAAAGAATCAGAAGGAAGAACAAAAAAAACCCAAAGTTAACAGAAGACAAGAAATAACCAAAATCAGCACTGAACTAAAAGAAATCAAGACACACAAAACATTCAAAAGATAAATGAATATTTTGCTAATTGAGTTTCTTCAAGAATTTGTTTGTTGAAACATTAATAAGACATATAAGTCATTAACTAAACTAATAAAGAAGAAAAGCAAGAATATCCAGATAACCACAATTAGAAACAACAAATGGAATGTTACCACTTACCCTAAAGAAATAAGTATAATAAACAGAAACTAATATGAGCATCCCTGTGCATACAAACTAGAAAACCTAATAGTGATGAATAAATTCCTGGACACTTACACGCTCTCAAGACTGAACCAGGAATATTTAAATTACTTGAACAGAATGAGCTCTGAAATTGAATCAGCAATTAATAGCCTACCAACAATTAAAGCCCAGGACATGATGAATTCACAGTTGAATTCTACTAGATGTACAAAGTAGAGGTGATACAATTGCCACAGAAACTCTTCCAAAAATTTGGAAGAGTTTCTCTTCTATGAGGCCAGCATTCTATAAGGCCAGCATCATTCTGATGCCAAAACCTGTCAGGGACACGCACTCACACCAAAAAAGAAAACTTAAGGCCGATATTCTTGATTAACATCAATGCAAAAATCCTCAACAAAAATACTTGCAAACTGAATCCAGCAGCACACTAAAAATCTAATCTACCAGTCAAGTAGGCTTCATCCGCGGGACACAAGATTAGCCCAACATACACAAATCAGTAAATGTGATTAATCACATAAACAGAACTAAAGACCAAAACCACATGATTTTCTCCATAGATGCAGAAAAGTCTTTCAATAAAATTCAACACTGCTTTATGTTAAAAACTCTAAATAAAATAGATATTGAAGGAGCATACCTTAAAGTAACAGGTGCCATCTATAACAAACCCACAACAAACAATTAAATGGGCAAAAGCTGGAAGCATTCCCCTTGAAAACAGGCACAAAACAAGGATGTTGTCTGTCACCACTCCTATTCACCGTATTATTGGAAATATTAGCCAGAGCAATCAGTCAAGAGAAAGAAATAAAGGGCATTCAAATAGAAAGTGCAGAAGTCCAATTATCTCTGTTTGTAGAAGACATGATTCTATATCTAGAAAACCTCATAGTCATGGCCTAAAATCTCCTTCGGTTGTTAAACAACTTCAGCAAAGTTTCAGAATGCAAAATCAGTACATATAAATCACTAGTGTTTCTATATACCAAAACCAGCCAAGCCTAGAGCCAAATCAGAATGGCAATCCGATTCACAATTGACACTAAAAAAAATAAAATACCTAGAAATATAGATATCCAGGAAAGTAAAAAATCTCTACAATGAGAATTACAAAACACAAACAAATGAAAAAACAATTCATGCTCATGGCTACGAAGAACCAATTTCATTAAAATGCCCATACTACCTGCATTAGCCCCTTTTCAAACTGCTGATAAAGGGATATTGGATACTGAGTAATTTATAAAGCAAAAGAGATTTAATGAACTTACCATTCCGTGTGGTTGGTGAGGCATAGCAATCATGGTGGAAGGCAAAACGTACTTCTTACATGGTGGCAGCAAGAGAGAAAAAGAGAATCAAGTGACAGGAGTTTCTTCTTATCTAACCACCAGATTTTGTGAGATTTATTCACTACCATGAGAATAGTATGAGGAAAACTGCCCCCTGATTCAATTATCTCCTACCAATTCCCAACAACACATGGGAATTCTGGGAGCTACAATTAAAGATGAGATTTGGGTGGGCACCATATCATTCCACCTCTGACCTCTACCAAATCTCAGATCCTTACATTTCAAAACCAATCATGCTTTCCCAGCAGTCCCCCAAAGTTTTGACTCATTTCAGGATTAACTCAAAAGGCCACAACTCAAAGTGTTATCTGACACAACAAACCTGTAAAATTAAAGCAAATTAATTACTTCCTAGATACATTGTGGGTACAGGCACTGGATGGATATAGCCATTTCAAATGGAAGAAATTGGCCAAAAGAAAGGGACTAAAAGCCCCATGCAAGTCTGAAATTCAGCAGGCCAGTCAAATCTTAAAGCTCCAAAATGATCTCCTTTAACTTCATGTCTCACATCCAGGTCATGCTGATTCAAGGGGTGGGTTCCCAGAGTCTTGGGCAGCTCCACCCTTGTGCATTGCAGGGAACAGCCTTTCTATCAGCTGCCTTCACAGGCTGGCATTGAGTGTCTATGTCTTTTCCAGGAGAATGGTGCAAGCTGTCAGTGGATCTATCATTCTGGGGTCTGAAGGACGGTGGCCCTCTTCTCACAGCTACATTGAGCAGAGCATCAGTGGGGACTCTGTGTTGGGGTTCCCACCCACATTTCCCTACTGTACTACCCAAGGAGAGGTTTTCCATTATCACCCTGTCCCTGCAGCAAACTTCTGCCTGAACATCCAAGTGTTTCTATACATCCTCTGAAATCTAGTTGAAGGTTTCTAAACCTCCATTCTTGACTTTTGTGTATCCATAGGCTCTACACCACATGGAAGCTGCCACAACTTGAAGCCTTTTGTACCCTTTGAAGAACTGCCTGAGCTGTACCTTGGCCTCTTGTAGTAACATCTGGAGCAGCTGGGACACAGGGCACCAAGCCCCTAGACTGCACAGAGCAGAGAGACCCTGGGCCCATATCACAAAAACATTTTTTCCTCCTAGGCCTCTGGGCCTGTGATAGGAGGAATGCCACAAAGGTCTTTGACATGCTCTGAAGACATTTTCCCCATTGAATTTGTGATTAATACTCATTTCCTAATTACTTATGCACATTTCTGCAGCCAACTTGAATTTCTACGTAGAAAATGGGCTTTTCATTTCTTTCACTTTGTCAGTTTGCAAATTTTCCAAACTTTTATGCTGTTTCCCTTTTAAAACTGAATGTTTTAACGGTACCTAAATCATATCTTGAATGCTTTGTTGCTTAGGAATTTATTACACCAGAAACCCTAAATCATGTCCCTCAAGTTCAAAGTTTCACAAATCTGTAGAGCAGAGTTAAAATGTCCTCAGTCTCTTTGCTAAAACATAACAAGGGTCCCCTCTACTACAGTTTTCAACAAGCACCTCATCTGCATCCAAGACCATCTCAGCCTGGATTTAATTGTTCATATCATTATCAGCATTTTGGCCAAAGCCATTTAAAAAGTCTCTAAGGAGTTCCAAACTTTCCTACATTTTCCTGCCTTTTTCTGAGCCCTCCAAACTGTTCCAACCTCTGCCAGTTACCCAGTTCAAAAGTCACTCCCACATTTTCGAGTATCTTTTCAGCAACACCACAGTTTAGGTAACAATTTACTGAATTAGTTTTCATGCTGCTGCTAATCAAAACGTAGTCCAGACTGGTTAATTTACAAAGAAAAAGAAGTTTAATGGACTTCCACGTGGCTGGAGAGGTCCCAATCATTGCAGAATTTAAAAGGTACTTCTGAAATGGTGGCAGCAAGAGAGAGAATAAGAATCAAGTGAAAGGGATTTCCCCTTATAAAACTATCATATCTTGTGAGACTTACTCACTACCATGAGAATATTACTGGGTAAAATGCCCCTATGATTCAATTATCTCTCACTGAGTCCTTCACACATCATGTGGGAATTATGGGAGCTACAATTCAAAATTAGATTTGGATGGGGACACAGCCAAAGTATATCACCACCCAAAGCAATTTACAGATTCAATGCTAGTTCTATCAAACTACCAATGACATTCTTTACAGAACTAGGGGGAAAAAAACTATTTTAGAATTCAGATGGAATGAAAAAAAAAGACTGGATAGCCAAAGCAATACTAGCCAAAAATAATGAAGCTGGAGGCGTTATGTTACCCAGCTTTAAACTATACTGTATGGCTACAGTAACCAAAGCAGCATGGCACTAGTACAAAAACAGGGACATGGACCAATGGAAGGCAATAGAGATCCCCAAAATAAGGCCACACACCTACAGCAATCTGATCTTCAACAATGCTGACAAAAAACAATCAATGGGGAAAAGTATCCCTATTCATTAAATGGTGCTGAGATAATTGGCCAGCCATATGAAGAAGGCTAAAGCTGTACCTCTTCTTTACACCATATACAAACATCAATCAAGAAGAATTAAAGACTTAAATTTAAAACCCCAAACCATAAAAACCCTGGAAGACAACCTAGGCAATAGCCATCCTAGACAAAGAAACCAGCAAAGATTTTATGACAAAGACACCAAAAACAATCACAACAGAAAGAAATGTGACAAATGTGATTTAATTAAACTTAAGCACTCCTGCACAGCAAAATAAACTATCATCAGGGTAAACTGAATACCAAAATAATGTCAGAAAATATTTGCAAACAATACACCTACAAAGGTCTAAAATCCAGCATCTGAAAGGACCTAAACAACTTTATAAAAAGTGGACAAAAAACATGGACTCTTCCAAAGAAAACATACCCATGGCCAACAAGCTTTATGAAAATAAGCTCAATATCACTGATCATTAGAGAAATGCAAATCAAAACCACAATGAGGTACCATCTCACACCAGTCAGAATGTCTATTACTAAAAAGTCAAAAAATAACATATACCGGTGAGGTTGTAGAGAAAAAGGAACACTTATGTACTGTTGATGGGAGTATAAATTAGTTCTACCATTGTGGAAAGCAGTATGGTGATTCCTCAAAGAACTAAAAGAAAAACTACAATTTACCCGAGCAATCACATTACTGGATATAGATCCAGAAGAATATAAATCATTTTACTATAAAGACACAGGCATGCCAACGTTTGTTGCAGCACTATTCACAATAGCAAAGACATGGAATCAACCTAAATGTTCATCAATAACTGATTGGATAAAGAAAATATGGAACACATATAGCATGGAAGACTATGCAGCTATAAAAATGTACAAGATCGGCCAGGCGAGGTGGTTCACACCTATAATCCCAGCACTTTGGGAGGCGGAGGCAGGCATTTTGCCTCTGAACTCAGGAGATGGAGAACAGCCTGGGCAACATGGTGAAACCCTGTCTCTACTAAAATACAAAAAATTAGTCAGGTGTGGTGGCATGCACCTGTAATTCCAGCTGCTAGGGAGGCTTAGCCAGGAGAATCACTGAAACTCGGGAGGCAGAGGTTGCAGTGAGCCGAGATAGTGCCACTGCACTCCAGCCTGGGCAACACAGCGAGACTTCATCTCAAAAAAAAAAAAGTCTTTTATGGGAAAATAGATGGAGGTGGAGGGTATTATCCTCAGTAAACTAATGCGGGAATAGAAAACCAACTACCTCATGTTCTCACTTATAAATGGGAGCTACATGATGAGAACTTATGAACACAAAGTAGGGAACAACAGACACCTGGGTTTACTTGAGGGTAGAGAGAGGGAGTAGGGAGAGGAGCAGAAAAGATAACTATTGGGTACTGGATGATGAAATAATTTTTCTGGGTGATGAAATAATCTGTACAACAAACTTTCATGGTATGAATTTACCTATGAAATGAACCTTCACATGTACCGCCAAACGTATGATAAAATTTAGAAAAAATAGAGACAAAAGATTCAAACAAATACAATCAGGTTTGATAAGGGGAATGTATTGCCAATCTTGTGCATATATATATATATATAAAAAACCTATTATACACATTTACATACATAATATATATATTTATCATATATCCATTATTATATATATTATATATTTTATATATAATATATATTACATATTTTATATATAATATATATTATATATAATGTAATATATACAATACATATAACATATTGTTATATATATTTATACATAATATATATAACATATATTATCTGCATATAACACATATATAATAAATATATATTATATATATAATTATATATATTGGCACAAGGCTGGCAATAGCTATATATATGTATATATACATATATATATGTGTGTATATATATATATATGTATATATACATATATATATGTGTGTGTATATATATATGTATATATACATATATATATATATGTGTGTGTATATATATATATATATATTTTTTTGAGACTGAGTCTCGCTCTAGCACCCAGGCTGGAATGCAGTGGTGCGATCTCCACTCACTGCAACCTCCGCCATTTGGGCTCAAGCAATTCTCCTGCATCTGCCTCCCAAGTTGCTGGAATTACAGGTATTATCCACCACACCCTGCTAATTTTTTTGTATTTTTAGTAGAAACAGGGTTCACCATATTGGCCAGGCTGGTGTCGAACTCTTGACTTTTTGATCTGCTCTCCTCAGTCTCTCAAAGTGCTGGGATTACTGGTGTAGGCCACCCTGCCTGGCAAGTCTGGGTAATTGATATAGGAAAGAGGTTTAATTAACTCACAGTTCTGGGTGGCTGGGGAGGCCCCAGGAAACTTAGTCTGGTAGAAGGCAAAGGAGAAGCAGGCATCTTCTTTACAAGATGGCATGATGAAGTGAGTGAAAGCAGGAGAAATGCCAGATGCTTATAAGATCATCAGAAATTGTGAGAACTCACTATGGCAAGAACAGCATGGGGGAAATTGCCTCCATGATCCAATTACCACCAACTTGCCCCACCCTTGACACGTGGGGATTATGAAATTACAATTCTGATGTGAGATTTGGGTGGTGACACAGAGACAAACCATACTAGGGGACATTCCTACTGACGCCACATAAATTAAAAAAAAAAAAAAAAAAACAATCCTCAGGTAATAATATGAACACCTCCATGCACACAAGCAAGAAATCATTAAATTACTGGAAATACACAAACTCTCAAGGTTGAACTAGGAAGAGATTGAATCCCTAAAGAGATCAATAATAAGTTCCAAAATTGAATCAGTAATAAAAAGTCTACTAACAGAAAAAGCCCAGGACCAGATGGATTCACAGCCAAATTCTACCAGATGCATAAGTAAAAGCTGGTATCAATAACATTGAAGCTATTCCAAAAATTGAAGAGGAAGGCCTCCTTATCTTATTCTATGAGGCTGGCATCATCTTGATATCAAAATCTGGCAGAAACACAACAAAATTTCAGGCCAATAACCTTGGTGAACAGAGATGCAGATACTCAAAAAAATACTAGCTGAATCCAACAGCACATCAAAAAAAACTAAACCACCACCCTCTAATAGGCTTTATCACTGGGAAGAATAAGATTTAAAGTTTAGAAAAATACACTAATTTTCCAAAAGCCACGCAAATAGCTAGGATTTGAAGCTAGGATTTTGAACTTTAAAATCATGGATTTTTTCATTAACCACTAGTAAATGAATTAGATTTATTAACTTCTGAAGCATCCTAAATGGTGATTGAACAGGCAAATGTCTTCTTCAGGAGCCTATGGGTCAAACAATTCTATTTGAAAATGTATAAGTTGGTACTCTACACTCTGCTGCTTATACATACATATATTTTTTAAACTTTTATTATGAAAAACTTCTAGGTATTTTTAATTAATTATTCTTTAGTTATGGCCTTGTGATCACATTAAATCCACATCAAACACTGCTCTGCCCTTTCTTGATTTCTTAAACTTCAGAAAAGAACACAAAATGGTATTTAATCATTCACAGAAGTAATGCCCCATTCATCAATCTATTAGGCGTAGCTAATAATGCTATTAGGATTGACTGAAAAGTAACTAAAGTTGGTATTTCTCTCTTCACATACAAAAAGTGAGCTTAGTAATAACTTTGTAGGCCTCATTTAGCAGACTGGCCAGAGAACAGGCAAAGGTTTATTCAAGAAATTTTACACAGTAATGGTGGAGGTGGCTAAACTAATGATCTTCTGTTCAGCTCTTGTATTTTATAGGCTATACTAGTTTCTCTTCTGTCATTCCAAATTATCTCAATACTTCACATGCATTAAGACAGACAATTTCTTTCCCATAGTTTTTTTTTTTTTTCCGTAAAGCATAACTCTGTGCTATCAAATTCCTTTGATATGCTCTTTTCTTTGCACTTGTCACGAGTCCACCTAGCCTCTTTTTCTTCAGTTTGGAGCACTTAGAAAATGGTAAAATTAGTACATTTTGAGTGGTAATCTTCATACATTCTAAAGTGTCCAAGATGAGTAAAGAGCAAAAGAACAAACAGAAAGCCTAAATGTCTTCTTTCCTTAGTAAAAATAGACTGCACTTTCTACCAGAAAAATAAAGTTATAGATTCCACAGTGGCATAAATAAATATGATACAACGTTGCACTTTCTTCAAAAGTTATACTTAAACAGGCACATAAGAAGTGACCCAATGTTAAGTGAAGTGTGGGTTGTAAGAGCCATGTGGCAAGTCTTCTAAGGGAAGCAATGGACTGCTTAACTCAGCAGAATTCCATGTGATGTCATTCTTCATCAAAAAAGGTCCTCTAAGGTTGACATATTCGTCTGATAGTATATCCATCTAGATTCAGAGCAGAGCAAAAATACTATGCTTCTGAAATAAAACATATGTTTGGTGGACTTCTAATCCATTTTCAATAACTAGAGATAAAAGACTTACATGAACCATGGATGTCAGATAAAAGAACTGTTGTTAAAAAAAAAAAGGCAAGTTTCAGAGTTCAGGATTAGAATTGGAAACATTTGAATTTAAGTGTCCATATCTTTACTTTTTTAAAAACTTTTTTAAAATTCAGCTCTGAAACAAAGATTTAATAATGTAATAACACTTACATCACGACATTCTTGTAATAGTGCAATGAGGTAATGCATGTAAAGACACACAGACCATACTAACCATTCGACAATCTACCTGTCTTTAAAGAACAATGTACCTTGTCATAACTAATCACTAAATTATCATGAAATTCTTATAAGGATACAATTACTTTTTCAGACAAAACAATTAAAAAATTCAGTGAGGAAGCTTGCTTAGTAACAGCTTAAGCTTATGACAATGAAGGAGTTAGGTTCTGCTTCTTCAGCTCTCAAATAACACTGGAATTTTTATTTCCTACAGTTGATTTAACAATGTCTCTAAACACACTTAATCCAATGAATTGGTGTTTCTTAATTATAAGAATGGACATGTTGTTCACCTTTGAGGATATATCTCTTCTTTAAAAAAGAAAAAGTGAATACCTATCTTAAGGCTTTGTATATTGAAGTGGAGATTAGACAACAGACACGTGGAAAAAATTCTGTGTGGTACCGTAGTAATGTGCAAGACAAGTGAGATTAACTGTACAACTGTGGAAGACGGGAAATCACTCACACAGCAGAAATTGCTGTTTGGGGTCCTGGACTAGTCACAGATACAGTGTTTAGACTTAATGGTGAACTGCTCAAGGAGAGACGATACAATCCATTCAGATGGATAACAAAGCAGGGCTGATTTGGAAGAAGACAATATCGATTTTTTTTCTGTGCATTTTGAGACTCTAGCTCATTCTTAGAAAAACCTGCTTCAGTCAATAGGCATTTGGCTTTGCTTCACCGAGAATGAGGATTTGATATAATGATTTGAACCTCCATTAAAAAGGTGAGAGTAGAACCATAAAAATGTAAGAACAATGTAGAGAAAGGAAAGGTAGAGCCCTAAGAGAACGCACAATGCCAGACACACAGCAAATGATCGACATATGTTAATGAAATAAGTGAGGGACAGGACTACCTAATGTTACTACTACTGCGATATCAGCTACTAATCTTGCTTCCCCTACCGGTACTGCTAGTGCTTTCACGATTACCATGTTTCTATTACCTGTTTTTTCTTTTCACTTGAAAATGGAGGATCATTTTTTCTCTCTGAGCCTATATCCTTGTAGAAGAAAATTACCGAATTCAAGGCAGACCTAAGTGGCTTCGGATAATTTTCCAGACATGCCATTGGGCTGTTTTCCCCTCCCAAACATTAAGTAATAAAAAAAATTGGATCAAATGATCTTTAGTCACTGGAGACTAACAATATTCACAAAAAGGTTTTGAAGTGATATACAACAAAGATGATTGTAGCAGCATCTAGAATAACTTGAATAGAAATGGGAGCATATAGGGGAGCCTCTATTGATCATCAAGGGGAACTGAAGTAAACTAATAAGGCAAAGACAATGTGAATTAGTGTGTCAATCCATGGGCTGTGGGGCTTCCTTTCTGTGTTTGAATGTTGCTGTTTGAATGGTATGGGTTTGAATGCTGGTGCTGCTGATTACAAGATCTCTAACCTTGGACAAGTCATTTGACCTCTCTTTGTGTGCCTCAGTTTCCTCAATTTAAAAATGTAAATAATGACTCATGAAAGTATATAAAAATTAAATGAGTTAATATATTTGGAAATGTGTTAGCTGATGTTCTTTATACATTGCCTCATTTATCCTCAGAAGAACCCTATGAGATTCCCATTTTGCCCATCAAGACCTAGGCTTAGAGATGTAGTGCATCTTGTTCAAACTTATTTCTTTAATAACCAAGAGGTAAGGACCAGGATTTGAAACTAGAGGCATATTTAAAGAACAAATATAGAAAAAATGATACCAACAAATGCTGACTATTTATCTCCCAAAAGACCACCAGGAAACCTTGTGGATTAAACAAAACTAAGTTTATTAGACTTGTGCAAAATGTAAAACTCCACTTTTCAGAGCCTTACTTTAGAGGTACTATATTTATAGGGCTTTAGAGCCTAGGCTGTATAATTTTTAAGGTGAATCTTGACAAACAGGAAATTGATTGGATAGAGTTTATGACCTAACACCCTTTGGGTTGATGATGGCAGTGAGGGAGGGTCATGAAATTATCAATGACCAAGCTGTTAGCCATGATAAGTGAGCCATTAGTTGGTCCATAATCTTATCTTCTAGGAACAGGTATTTCTTGGAGCAAAGAATTGGGATATTTTGCTTAATTTTAGCACATTCTTTCACACAGAGAAAAGGAATTATGTTGACTTCAGTTCTCTGAAAGCAGCAGCAAAAATAATAGGAGGAGACCAGCTAAAAGAGTGCCACTAAAGGTCATCTAAAAAGACCTATATTGATTTATAAATGTCCAGCAAGAACATGGACAAGATTGGACATAAAAATAAAGGTCTTGTGGCACCATTTCTTTTTTATTATAATATTTTATCTAGAAGCACAGGATATAAAAGTTACTTAATTTTTGCTTTAATTTAACAGTCTAACTCAAACTGAAACATGTAAAAATGAATGACTTACAAAAACCTTCAATTGTAGAATTTTGAAACCCAATTTAATACTAACTTCTAAACTACTAGTACAGTATATAAATGTCCGTGTTTTAAACAATCTGTCTTAATCTTATTATTTGATTCATCATTGCTGCCAACTTCTTACTCTTTTTCACATACAGTAAACTTACTGTCAGGAGTAACATTGCTAAAGATATTTAACTTTATATTGGAAATGCTTAGAAAACACCAATTAAAATTACTTCCTTTCGGAGAAACTTGGATAAATAACCCATTTGGAGACTGAATTAAAAATGTGCACTAATTACTCATGTCACTGAAGCACAACGACTTATCTCCATGAATGCACAAATGGAGTAGGCCTGCATTGACATGGGCAACAGATGGGGGTGAAGGAATGAGATACAAGAGGGGGTATATGCTGGATTCAACTTTGTTACTAAAAGTTCTCTAGAGAAATTTGAAATTGATAGAAGAGCTCTGATATGTATAAAACAATTAATGGTTTTTATTTATTTAGTGAGCTAGTGTTCATGCATGTGTGTGTGTGTGTGTGTGTGTGTGTGTGATTGCATCATGTTTAAAATATTGTACGTTGAACACTTGGCTGAGAGGGAAGCAAAGATAAAGGTCTCTAACAATTTCTCCCTTCTAGGAGCTTACCATCTAGTGGGATCTTTTAAATATGTGCACAAATAACATTTAGAGAAGGTAGCACATGAAAAGCCCTGAATGAATTGCTCAGTTAGCAGTTTATTAGGAGTTCAAAAATCTAATCATAGGTAATTTCAGAAGTTTAGAAAATATTGGGTAGAATTTCTATTGATGATATTTCTATTTCTATATTGATGATATTTCTATTTCTATTTCTATTGATGATACTTTTTAATGTTGTACCCAGTACTTAAAATTTAATGCCGTCTATCCAGCAACCTACATGTAACAAATGTTATTAAATCTACTACTGTAAATCCTAGGAATATAATCATGAAATAAACAGTAGTTCATGAACTTTACTATCTGATGGAAAAAAAATCAGAAATTAATCAATGAGCCACACTAAATAAATATGAAATTGTTACTGTAGAAGCTTCAATGAAGAAGAGATACACACGGTGCCAGGAGGTATTGTTTATTAACTTCATTTGGGAAGTCAAGGAAGGATATCACAAAGCAAGTGTTGAATGAAGCTAAGTGTGAAAAAAGAATAATAGAAATTAAGTCGGCTGGGGGAAGGTTCGAGAATGAAAGATGATTCAGGAAGAGGAAGGGAGTATGTTGAGTTTCACAGGCATAGGAAATCCAGAGTGATCTAATCACAGTAAGCACTATCCCTTGTACCCTCTACCCCCTACATACACACACACACACACAAATGTTAAGACAATGAAGGAGGAAATGGTTGTGGCTGAAACTCTTGGGTTTAATTTTTAACCTGAGTATTTTAAGTAGGGAATTATGTGATTGGATTTACATTTCACAGATCACCCCAGGTGTAGTTTAGATAATTGGAGAGTGCTGCAAAGGAAGGGTACCTGTTAGAAAACCATAGTATTTGCCCAGACAAAAGTAATCTGGACTGTAAGTGCTGGCCGTCAGAATGAAGGAACGTCAACTTCTTTAAGAGACGTTTGGGAGGAACTGGGAGAGATTTGTTAAGCTGGGGCAAGTGGAAAAAAAAAAAAACATACATGATGGCACCGAAGTTTCTGATTTGGCTAGCAATATCGGAGTTCAAACAGTAACTGCAGTAGGGGACTGGGTTTGGAGGAAGCTCATGAATTAATTGGAAAATACTGTTTTTTCAGGTATGTTTGAGACATTAGCTGGATGTTTAATGTAGACACAAATGCCTTGATTGTGAAGTTTGAAGATGGCAACAAAGCTTTAAAAGAGCATGGAATAAAAACTTTTGCAATTAGAAGTAAATACTGATATCAAGTACAGCGAGGTTAGTTTTAATAGAAAGACATGTATTCAAACTTATCTGTCTTAAAAGGAATTTAATAAACACAAATTAGTGACTATATCAAGTATAAAATATTGTGAAATTTAAATGGGAAATAGAGAAATAATTGCTTCAATAATGTAAAACCTATATAACTAGTTGTTTAAATTGATTGTTTAATTTTAGTTTTTAATCTCTTTTTGTGCTATTTTTATGTGCCTACATTTTATTCCCAATTAAGTTATATTCCCATGACATAGAAATCTCCATTTTGAATATAAAAGTTTGTTAAATACACAGGATGTTGAAAAATGTTAAGAAGCTAGGTATGTTGTAGCTTGTATATTTATTTTTCTTTAGTCTCTAAATGTCATACAGACATGCCTTTTAAAAATTATTTGGAAGAGTGACAAGTCACCTTTACACTTGCATATTGTATTTCATACTTGCCTTCTCAGCAGTATTCAGCTAATAAAGCTTTGTGATTCTGTTTGAAGGCTTGCTCCAGAATACTGATAGCATTCACTCTTATTCCTAGAGTAAAATATGATACACAAATGGCCTAACTACAGAAGACTAATCCACTCTGCTTTCTATGTATTTATAGATGAGGCGTTCTATTCAACTAATATTATGAGTAGATACAATACTTTTTCTAATTCATAACTTATGCACATAGTCTGATGAAATATATCATCTACTTAAAAGCTACTGCACCTCAGGTGAATGCACAGTTGGTCCCACATGCAGATAGAGTGGATATTTACCTACCGGATATTAGAGAAAATATTTGGAGACAGCATATATATTCTAGAATGTACACCCTAAACATTCCTAACTTATTACTATATGTGTTTAAAATTCCACAGTAAGGTATTTAATTATTTGAGCAAAAACTTTAACATTAGTAGCCTCTTGTTAAAGACTGGACTTTTCTTTGTAAGTTATTTAGAGTCATTGAGCTATTATTAATCACAAACAATATAATCTAAAGCACAACCCTAGAATTTAGAGGTACAGGACCTAGGCAGAACAACACTGTGGGAGTTCAGAAAAGCCCTGGAGCATAGGAGAGAACCGAAAGAGGACTCATACGGTTTGGCTCTGTGTCCCAACACAAATCTCACTTGAATTATAATCTCCATGGTTGGGGTACTGGCCAGGTGGGAAATAATTGAGTCTTGCAGGTGAATGTGCCCCTTACTGTTCTCCTCATAGAGTTCTTATGAGATCTGCTTGTTTGATAAGTGGTGTGCCCCTCTTCCATCCCCCATCCTTTTTCTCTCCTGCCACCATGGGAAGACATGCCTTGCTTCCCCTTTGCTTTCCACCTTGATTGTAAATTTCCTGAGGCTCCCCCAGCCATGCAGAACTGTGAGTCAATTAAATCTCTTTTCTTCATAAATTACCCAGTCTCGGGTATGTTTTTATTGCAGTGTGAAAATGGACTAATACAAGGACCATCTTCAGAAAGGGAAAAGAACCTGATGAGAAATGTAAGAGGGCTTTAAAGGGAAAAACTGCTCACATAAATTTTCCAAAGAAGGATTGCATAAACCCAGTGTAATCTGCTAACAAACATAGTGGAAGCTGTATATTGCATCAGAGTTTATGCTTTACATTTTCTTAAAAAATGCAACAAGACAGTTTAATTTTTTTTCCAGTTTAAAAATGTATAAGTCCATCTGATCCCAAAAAGACTTGAAGTGTGCAGTTGTATATCAGCTGTATATTCACATACTTTCTGAATATGAGAGGACCATGCAATCTTTTTATTCAGCCCTCTCATATATATGTGTGTGTGTATGTATGTGTATATATGTATATAGATATATATGTATATATATCTATCTATATATATATATATGTATATATATCTCCACATTTCCCTTCACCTATCCAATATATATGGAGAAAGAGAGAGAGAGCTAGAGAGGGAGAAAAAGAGTGCGTATGTGTTTGTGATATTTTATTAGTTTTCTTGGAGATATACAAATCTTCAACTTAAAAAAATTGTCTTATTGTTCATGATAAACAAATTCAAGGTGTCTAAGTCTTTCTTTATGATTTTGATGCCTGTATTTGTCTTAGTGTGTTAATCATAAGTGATTACCTAAGTGCCAATGTTTACTTTTTAAAGTTGGGGAGACTATTTCTGTTTGGCCTTAGGTTAATATAGACAAGTTTCAAAATGACAGAAATTCTCCTGCACCCACTGTTGAACTCAAGTTATGTTGTCAGTTATGAAGGCCAAAATTATATGTACAATTGCAAGCAATTTTCATAAAAAAGATTATGATTTCTGAAATTATTTAATAAATGGAGGCTGTTATTTTACTTCACAATAATGATAGACAGTGCTTTGTTTCCGGTACTATCAAGGAAAGGATTGAGGTACAATTAACATGCAAATGTGCACCAAGTGAAGATGAAACGTGGTCAAGACAATTTGTATAAATAACAGTTTTACAGTAGTTGAACTAGATAAGAGCAGTGGATTGTTTAAATTATAACCCAACACACCATAGTCAGAGGCATTGAAACGGTATTGATTAAGAAAACACAATATTGAGCTTGGCTTCTGTACTTGAGAGTTTTGGTAAGTGATTTCATCCTTTGCTATGTCAGTTTCCTCAATCACAAATTGGGGAAATATATACATTCTACATAGAATTGCTATGAATGCTAAATGTGTAAATATGTGGTTAAACAGTGCCTGGAAGATCATAAGCACCGAATAATGGCTAGACATTATTATTACTAGTAGTAAAAACCAGTGCATTCAAAATGCTATGCACCAAAAGAATTCCCACAAAATACCTATGTTGTGGGTATTAATTAATCTTAGGCTGATTGATGTTTAAAAATTACTTCTTTGAAATCTATTGCAGCTCCAAATTTATGTTTCTCATTAAGTAGTTTGCTGTATAACTCGAGGTCAAAACTTATGATGATGAGCACTTTACTACCTCAGGAGAACACCAGTGAAATTTGTAGGCATCTTTATTTCATTTACTGAGTGAAAAACTGTGTTTCTACACTTTATATCCACTCAGTCCAAAGTGAAGCTGGTTTTTTTCTTTTAAAATTTTTAATTTTTTTTAAATAGAGACAGAGTTTCTTTCACTATGTTGCCCAAGCTGGTCTCAAACTCCTGGGCTCAAATGATTCACCTACCTTGGCCTCCCAAAGTGCTGGGATTATAGGCATGAGCCACCACACCCAGGCAGAAGTGAAAATTTACAATAATGGTGGCAAATAGAGCACTAACTGACTTGAAGACAGTGTGACAGTTTGTATTCAAAATATTTATTCTAGGTGTTAATTAGAAAGTATCATTTTGTAATATATATATTATATATGTAAAATAAAGCCATCAAATTAGAAGGACAAAACCATCATTTCTAAAAGTCAGGTGGCATTTAGAGTCATTCATATTGTGTGATGAGGAAAGGAGCTTGTTCTTGGTCTTAATAAAATAAGAGCAGCTAACGCTGATGAATGCTTTTTTTTTTAATTCAATTTGGTATAGGTCATAACTTGTTTTTATAAATATAAAAGAATGTAAATAAGTTATCTTTTAACCTATACTAAATACGTATTATACTGTTTAGGAGATTTATTCAAAATAAATGTGTGATGTTTACTAATTAATGTCAGCAAGAGATTTCTTTTATCTTAAAAGACTTCTGAATTAGTCCTGAAAACACAATTTTATCCTCCAAGATATGAAACTAAAAAGGTGTACAGAGAAAATTAATTTATGTGTTATCAGTAACATGTTTTGAGTATCTCAGAGGAAATTTTTAATTTATAATAGCATTTTATGTTATTGGCGTCACTATTGGTGGTTTAATTTTTAAAATTTAAGTGTTTCTTTATATTCAAAATACCATGAAATTAGATGAATTTAAAACTTAGTGTATTTATTTTAGGAACAATTGAATTCTCAGGACAATAGCTATATCTCTACATATTATTTACATATTTATATCAATTTTCTATTTTATTATCTTTTATTTTAATAAGTATTTTTCTACAAAAATTAGGTGGGTGTGGTGGCATGTGCCTGTAATCCCAGCTACTTGGAAAGCTGAGGCAGGAGAATTGCTTGAACCAGGGAGTCGGAGGTTACAGTGAGACAAGATCACACCATTGCACTCTAGCCTGGCAACAGAGCAAGACTCCATATCAAAAAAAAAAAAAAAGTATTTTTCATGTTTACTAGAAACTATTAATTATCTTTGCATTGTTGTTCTTATATTTTAATGAGACAAATTTCAATATTGTCCCTAAAATATAAATTCATATTGTTTATTGTATTTATAAAATTGTATATTAATCAAGTCAGTAAAAAAAATAATTATTATTGGTATTCAATTTAATGAGCTATTTATTTAAGCACAAATAAAAATTGTGTGCCTTTCAGCAGGGGCAATTTCATAGTATCAGTTCTCTCCTCCATCCATTTGTATAATTTCTGTCATCCCAAGGTAGAATAACTTGAAAGAATGACCTCCATTATCTGAAATGTCAACCACTCTGAAAGTTGTATGTTTCCCACTCTCTACAGCTATGACTCTTGATTCTTTGCAGCTCTTACAGGCTTCTAGACTATTTTGTAAATTCAGGTTTGAATGTTTATAAATGAGATAGCAAATCAAAATATTCTATGACAGCATAATCTTTGGACCTATAGTAAGATGGACCATTGATCTTAAAATTATTCCCATTCCTGTTTGTATTTTCCTGAAAAAGTTATCTGAATTACACTATCAAGTACTGTATTACAATAAGGTTTGTTTCTCCTTATTGTAAATGGACCAAAAAAAGAACCCCAGGGATTATAAATAAAAATTTTTAAGTGAAAAATTCAAAATATTTGATTTTTACTTTTTAAAAAACACAGCATATAATTTGGATTATATTTCAAGGTATGGCATAATAACAGATCTTACTATTTGCTCTGACTAAGCATATATAACTTAGTGATAGAATCACTGAAAAAAAGATGATTGCAAAAGCTAGCCAAAATTAAAAAAATATATCACATTTCTTGAGTAATTGAGGTTTTTGTGAGTTTATTATGATCTTTAAACTTGGAAAGCCAAGATTAAGCCAAGTTTTAGAACTCTTCACATGGTACTTTCTCAAATACATTAAATATGACTTTGCTTGATACTATTTTCTCAGTCATAATATACTAACCCCTTTGAAAGTATGAATGTTGCCATCTTTGCCTCCTAAAAATTATGTTTATTTGAGACCCAAATAAGCAATATTGTATTGAAAAAGTTGGCACATATGACTCTCAGCAGGGTATGAGGTATATATACATATAATTGACATATATTATCCTATTATATGATACATGTCAATATATTAGTCATATATCATATATGTCTTATTAGTCATACCAGATATATATATATATACTATATATGTATATAATGTATATATCCTATTATATGTATATATATAATGTGTGCATATATATCTAATTATATGTATATATTATGTGTATATATATAATGTATATATTATATCCTACTATATGTGTATATATATATGTATATAATATCCTATATAATGTATACAATATCCTACTATATGATACATATGTCAATATGATATATAAGTCATATATATCATATATGTCTTATTAGTTATACTACATACATGTACAATCTTAAAATACACCCCCCTCCTCTATTGGTTCAATGTAATTCTAACACCTGATGAATTTGCCACAATCTTACCAAATTGGTACTTTGGATTTTTAGAAATTTTGCGGTTTCTAATACTCAGAAAAATAAATAATGATGGTGGTATTCCAACACGGTGGTAATATTCCAACATTTTAGAAATCTTGATCTTCCCTGCATAATACGTTTGCCTCTGGGAAGGAACTTTTACACTGTGGAGAGTGTAGACAGTTCTTCGATTTCTATAAATAGTTGTACTTAGTGGGATGCATGAAACCACAAGGGCATTCTCTTTACACAATGTCCTCCATATATTGTAGTCCTAGGATTCTGGTTCTTTCTATCAAAGTAAAAAGTTATTTTTAACACAAGAAACATTTGATTTGCCTCTGTATCTCTAGTGACTCTAGCACAGAGAAACAAAGTTTATTATTACAGTACAGAGTGAAAAGTAACCTTAAAAGTTCAAGTAAGTTAGACATCTTTCTATTGATTACAACACTACTGAGAGGAGGATGGGGCAGATAAAAGCCAGAAAATTGGAATTAGTTTAAAATTATCTCTCTAGGGAATGAGCCCTTTGGAAAAAGCAGTACCTACTTTGCTACTTGTAACTTCCAAAGTTACAAGTTGCATTTTAATAACCTTCGAGTACAGAACTGAGAAAGTACTCTCTCTCTCTCTCTCTCTCTCTATATATATATATATATATATATATATTTAGAAAGAATACATAATTATAATGTTATTTAAATACTTCTTTTGACATAATTAGTAGGTTTTCTAAGGAAAATTGCAAGAAATACCTTGCAGTTGCCATGGGAGCAGAGTCAATATGTTTTGAATGCAGTGGCCTGAACTTTATACTGAAAAAGAAAGAAAATCTGTGTTTCTATTGTGCTTCAGGAACAGTGCTGTGCATGCAGCTTTCCGTGATTATACACACATGGTAGCCACATTTTGGTGTAGAGCTTCTGAAATGTGGCTCCTGTGACTAGGGAACAGAGTTTTTAATTTTATTTCAACTTATTTAAATTTAAGAGTAAATACATGTGGGCAGTAGCTACCCTATTTCAACAGTGTAGCTATGGAATTTAACATGTATTAAACTGGTGAGCTTTTATTCCTACGATCTCAAAATTGTAAAGATTGTAGGTAATAGATCTATCTATTTGGATAGAGCTATTTAAAAAATAACAACAACTCTAATTATCTGATATACATTTGAACTGGTAAAATATTATGCTGGTGTCTAATCACAGTTTGTATTAACAAGGGAGGTGAGGATGATGCCTCAGTGGCAACATAATTCTTAGTTACTTAAGTCTAAAGTAAGTCAGTGCTTCTCAAACGTGAGAGTACGTAAGAACCAGATGAAGAACTTGTTAAAGCCCAGAGATTCTTATTTGGTAAGACCAGGATGGGACCCAAACATTTTCATTTCTAACAAGCTCCACGTGATTCCTGTTGTGGTGATTCACAGACCAAGGTTTTAATAGTACTTACTGGTTACTCAGTGCAGTTATCCTCAGTGTAGATCCTGGACTAGTACCTTCACCAGAATGACTTGGAAACTTGTCAGAAATGCAAATTATTAATGTTAGGACTTACCCCAGATATATTAAATCAGAAACTCTAGGGCTAAGCATGATGTTTTCACAAGACTTCCAGATGAATATGATGCATGCTAAAGTTTGATAATCACACTGACTTGGTGGATTGAGATGTTTTAAGAAGCAAGAAAACATGACTAATTACAAATTAGTATAGTCGGGACAGATAAGGTTACATTTCTTATGTTGATTCTAATAAAAATCAATCCATTGCTTTACATTGATTTATTAAATTATAACATATTAGCAAAATGTAGAATTTTAATAGAAAAATCATGTTGCAATGAGATTTTGAGATTTCATTTAATTTCATAAAATGATTATAATACGAAATATGCACTATAAATTATGAAGTAAACAATTTTAATATGCATTGCCTTGTGATGTGTTAACATAAGTCTAACATCATAACAGATGGTAGACTTGAGATTCTTTTCCAGGAAATTTCAATAGAATCAACTTAATTCTATCTTCTTTCTGCATTGTCAATATTGAAACATTTGCATCAGGAGAAACCGTAAATCTCAGAAAGATATACTTTTACTGCAGAGATAGGTGATGCTCTACACCCAACATCCTGTTTTCGAAGAATTTACGGTAAAATAAAAAATATATTTGTTCTTCGTCCCTAATACAAAGCTCCTAAGAGGCTTATAATTGGCTAAGTGATAAGGGTGATAAGAACATCTTTTGTTCTAAAAAGGTAAACATTGGCAGGTCCCTAGAGAGCTTCAGGCTAAGAGCTGTTTGCCAGAAAGACCAAACTTTAATTAGAAGATTGGAATTTTTAGCCATTCCTCCCAACCTCTGGGAAGGGTGGAGGGGATGAGAATGAGTTAATTACCAATGTCCGCAATTATACCTACATAATGAAGCAGTAAAAAAACAAACAAACAAAACAAAACAAACTAAAAATCCCTCTATTTAAAAGAGTTTGGGAGCTTCTAAGTTAGTGAACACATCCACATGCTGGGAGGGTAGTGAACTCCATCTTCATAGAAAAAAGAATCCTGAGCTTGGCACCCTTTCAAATCTTATCCTACGTATCTCTTCATGGCTGTTCATTCACATCCTTTATAATAAACTATAATGGTAAGTATAGCATTTTCCTATACAGTGTGATGAACCCTAGCAAATTATCTAACCTGACAGGCGGGTTTTGAGAACTTTCAACTTTGTTGCCAAGTGGGACAGAAGTTTATATAACCTGGGGATAGGGGGCTGATACCTGTGACTGGTGTCTGAAGTGAAGGCAGCCTAGTGGGACTGTGCACTTAAATGTGTGGAGTCTGATGCTAAACCTGGGTATTTAATGTCAGAATGAAATTGAATTGTAGGACATTTGGATGGTGTTGGAGAACAAGAGAATTGGTTTGTGTGGGAGAAAACTTCTCAGGACTGTTGAACAAACATGAACAAGCATTTAATGACTTGGCAAATTGTTAGCCTATTTATATTATCAATGAAAATAAGAAATTTAGGTGATTAATTATTAGGAAAGCATGCTGTGGGAGACAAGTTCACCACAGGGTGTAGCTGTTCAATTTTCTTGCTGAAAAAATTAGGCATATGAACCAAGGATATATTTAATCATTTCAGTGGAAGTGAGGACTACATGTGCGATTTTCTAGGAGCAAATGGAGGACCTTCTTAACTAGTGGTGTGAATTTCTGTGACATACAAAGAAGTTCCATAAGGTTTCTGAAAGTGTTATATCATCAGAAACAGTCAGTTTGGAATGAAAGAGAAATAGGGCAAAATGAAGGAAGACTATGAGACTTGGGGGATTCTACAGGCAGGAAAAAAAAAATGTTGGAGCTTCTCACAAGCAAACATGCTATCTTTCAAGAAAGAGGAAGAATTACTCCAACAGCAGAACTTTGGGCCTAGAGGATACAGCTTTAGCTAAAGAGATAAAGGCTGGCACACCCATGAGCCTGGTTGGCAGAGCCAGAGACCTAGATAATAGAGCCTCAAGTGAGAGGAGATGATTCTTAGGCCTTGAAACCTAATGAAATTTTCCCTGCTGGATTTAGAACTTGCTTGGGATCAGTAACCTCTTTATTACTCCATGTTGTATTTTAAAAATGAAAATAGCTGAGACTGTTATGTTAATCCTGTTGTACCATTTTGGAAGAAGATAAATAAGACTTTTAGAAGTACGTATCTTTTCTCATTTCATAGGTCCACAAAGATAGTAGAAAAATTTTGCATGAGGAGGGATCATGTACAAAGTCTTATCCATACCTGATTTAGATGAATTATATGATGAGATTTGGTACCTTTGAACTAATAATATTTAGATGAGATTTTAGGCATAGCATTGATTCTTTAAATGGGGCTGAGTATTTGGGGGGAGTGAGGTTGGGGTGAACGTGGGACAGATGTGAATTTTGAGTGACAGAGGGCATATGGTAGTCTAGATGGTGTCTTCCAAAATGAGATTCCTACCTTATTTTGTAAATGATGTTTGCATGTGGGGTAATTAAGTTACAGGTCTTGAGAGGAGAAGCTTATCCTGATTTCTGCAGTCAGATCCTAAATGTAATCATGTGTATCTTTATAAGATAGAGAGAGATTAGATTGGAAACACAGAACAAAATAAATACAGAGAAGAGGAGGAAGTCATATGACTATGGAAGCAGAGATTGGAGTGATGTGGTCATAATCCAAGGACACCTGGAGCCACGAGGAGCTGGAAGAGGCTAGAAAAGCATTCTCCCTCCAGGGGTTTTACAGGGAGTACAGAGGTGCCTACATTTTGATTTCAGACTTCTAAGTCTACCAAATGTTGAGAGAATAAATTTATGTTGTTTTAAGCTACCCAGTTTATGTTAAGTAACACAAAGAAAATAAAACGTTTAACTACTAAACAACTAATTCTAATTGTACCTCTCCAGAGAAAGTTGGCATACAGAGAACTAACTGGAAGATTCCTATGTTTGCCTTTTCCTCTCTATTTATCAGTGCCATTTATCCTCTTTTGCAGCTTATCAGGTGGTAATAGAGGTAATGCTAATAAGTGTAGAAGATCTTGTGAACATAGCTAGGTATACCCTGCTAAGTTGAGAACATCAATAAAAATGTTGAGAGTATAATAGGATTTGAACTCATATTTACATAAAAATGCTCTTAAAATGAAAGCCTAATAGCAAAAATAACTGCCATGATCTTTAAAAAGTTAAAAGTGTCATTATGTCTCTTTGATTCACATTTTTCAAGTTATTTTTGTAACCACAATTAATAAGTCAATCTTAATATGTATATTCAGTTGCAAATAGATTCTAAAATTGAATTGCTGACAATTTTAAGGCAACATAGTACATACAACAGTACATGTTTTCTAAGTAGGGCATATAGAAACAATGAAAGTTGCAGGGCCAAAACAATGATTCTTAAATAGGTTTAAAGTGATAGAGAAAATAATAGAGTTACCTGTTCTTTTTAATCTGCTTATGCCCTCTGGGGATCTCACAGACCCCCTTCAGGAAAACATAGTATTCATCTTGAAAGTTACTGTCACTATGAGCATTTTACTAAAAGGATTTTATAATTTTCTTCAGGCATATTGCAGTAGAAATCAAGTATTAGCTAGGATTTAGGGTTCTCTTTATAAGTCAACAACATGTATGTAAAATGTATAAAAAATTATTCATATTTATTTCTATAATATGTGCCTTTACACACACACACACACACACACACACACTCACACTCTTCATATAAAATTTGCCATTCCTAGATTTTACAAGACCAATACTAAAGAAGACTGCTTATTTCTTCATTAGCAATTTGCCTTCATTTTTGAAGATGGGTGCATCAGTAATATAAGACTATGACTTCATTGTTACAACAGTTAACTTTACTATTGTTCAGATATAGATTCAGGGTTTTCAACCAGCACTTCACAGAATCCTTAGGTATTGTGAAATGCCATTAGGTGTTCTGAGATATCTTAGGACTAAAAGGAAATAATTTTGAACTGTGTGGTGCACAATGATAGAGTTCAGGGTGATAGACAACACCTTTAGCAATTCTATTAGCGTCTTTCAGTTCTATATAGCAGTGTATGATAGGACACCACAATGATTTGGTTGAATCTTTTGTGTATATTCTCAGATTTTGACATCAGATAGGGGTCAGCTAAGGAGGTGGGAGAGCATTAAAAATTGGCGAGTGCTTGTATTAATCCATTATCATGCTGCTATGAAGAAATACCTGCAACTGTGTAATTCATAAAGAAAAGTGGTTTAATAGACTCACAATTCAGCATGGCTGGAGGGGCCTGAGGAAACTTACAGTCATGGTGGAAGGGGAAGCAAACATATACTTCATCATGTGGCAGCAGCAAGGAGAAGTGCCAAGCAAATGGGGAAAAGCCCTTTATAAAACTATTAGATCTCATGATCACTCACTGTTATGAGAACAGCAAGGAGGTACCCAACAACCATGATTCAATTACCTTCCACGGGCTCTGTCCCACATGACATGTAGGGATTATAGGAAATAGAATTCAATATTAGATTTAGGTAGGGACACAGTCAAAATATATCAGTGCTCTGTTGAGAAAGAGGAGGACAGTAAGCTGACAATGTCAACCTCTCTGTATTTTTACCTCTTTGAGCCTTCTCTTAAACACCACCTAATAATTACAGGAAAGTGCTGAAAATGTTTTATCTAAAAGCAAAATTCATATGCTTCATGAATCAGAAGTCCTCCTGATACTTTGCTATTATTGTAAGTGCTGCAAAATATGAATAGTGTAGTTGAAAGAATGGTTAAGTTTTATCTTTTTTGGTTACTTTATTTTTTAATTATTTATCATCCACTTTATGTTATTCATATCTCTGTTTACAAACATTATTGCATGTCCATAATGGTGTTTTCTTTTTTTAAAAAATATATTTTATTGCACTTTAGGTTCTGGAGTAAATGTGGAAAACATGCAGGATTATTGCATAGGTACATACATGGCAATGTGGTTTGCTGCCTCCCTCCCCCTGTCACCTATATCTGGCATTTCTCCCCATGTTATCCAACCCCAACTTCTTACCCCGCTCTGTCCCTCCCTATTCCCCAACAACAGACCTCAGTGTGTGATGCTCACCTACCTGTGTCCATGTGTTCTCATTGTTCAACAACTGTCTATGAGTGAGAACATGAGGTGTTTGTTTTTCTGTTCTTGTATTAGTTTGCTGAGAATAATGCTTTCCAGATTCATCCATGTCACTACAAAAGACACAAACTCATAATTTTTTATGGCTCCATAGTATTCCATGGTGTATATGTGCCACATTTTCCTTGTCCAGGCTATCATCGATGAGCATTTGGATTGGTTCCAGATCTTTGCTATTGTAAACAGTTCTGCAATGAACATACATGTGCATGTGTCTTTATAATAGAATGATTTATAATCCTTTGGACATATACCCAGGACTGGGATTGTGGTCAAATGGAATTTCTATTTCTAGGTCCTTGAGGAATAGCCGCACTGTCTTCCACAATGGTTGAACTAATTTACACTCCCACCAACAGTGTAAAAGTGTTCCTATTTCTCCACATCCTCTCCAGCATTTGTTGTCTCCAGATTTTTTAACGATCACCATTCTAAATGGCATGAGATGGTATCTCATTGTGGTTTTCATTTGCATTTCTCTAATGACTAATGATGATGAGCATTTTAACATATGTTTGTTGGGCTCATAAATGTCTTCTTTTGAAAAGTGTCTGTTCATGTCCTTCACCCACTTTTGAATGGGTTTGTTTGTTTTTTTCTTGTAAATCTGTTTTAGTTCTTTGTAGATTCTGGATATTAGTCCATGGTCAGATGGGTAGATTGCAAAAATTTTCTCCATTCTGTTGCTTGCCAGTACACTCTAATGATAGTTTCTTTTGCTGTGCAGAAGTTCTTTAGTTTAATTAGATCCCATTTGTCTATTTTGGCTTTGTTGCCATTGATTTTGGTGTTTTAGTCATGAAGTCCTTGCCCATGCTCATGTCCTGAATTGTATTTCCTAAGTTTTCTTCTGGAGTTTTTATGGTGTTAGGTCTTATGCTTAAATTTGTAATCCATCTGAAGTTAATTTTTGTATAAGGTATAAAGAAGGGATCTAGTTTCAACTTTCTGCTTATGGATAGCCAGTTTTCCCAACACCATTTATTAAATAAGGAATTCTTTCCCTATTGCTTGTTTTTGTCAATTTTGTCAAAGATTAGATGGTTGTAGATGTGTGGTGTTATTTCTGAGGCCTCTGTTGTGTTCCATTGATCTATATCTCTGTTTTGGTACCAGTATCATGCTGTTTTGATTACTGTAGCCTTGTGGTATAGTTTGAAGTCAGGTAGCGTGATGCCTCCAGTTTTGTTTTTTAGTATTGTTTTCGATATAAGGGCTCTTTTTTTTTTCCATATGAAAGTTAAGGTTTTTTTTTTTTTTTTTTTCCAATTCTGTGAAGAAAGTAAATGGTAGCTTGATGGAAATAGCATTGAATCTATAAATTACTTTGGGCACTATAGCCATTATCACAATTTTGATTCTTCCTAACCATGAGCATGGAACTTTTTCCCATCTGTTTGTGTCCTCTCTTATTTCCTTTAGCAGTGGTCTGTAGTTCTCCTTGAAGACGTCCTTCACATCCCTTGTTAGGTGTTTTGTTATCTTTGTAGCAATTGTAAATGGAGGTTCACTCATTATTTGGCTCTCTGTTTGTCTGTTTTTGGTGTATAGAAATGCTTGTGATTTCTGCACATTGCTTTTTTATCCTGAGACTTTGCTGAAGTTGCTTATCAGTTTAAGGAGATTTTGAGTTGAGAGGATGGGGTCTTCTGAATATACAATCATGTCATCTGCAAATAGAGATAATTTGACTTCATCTTTTCCTAATTGAATACCCTTTATTTCTTTTCCTTGCCTGATTGCCCTGGTCAGAACTTCCAATACTATGCTGAATAGGAGTGATGAGAGAGGGCATCCTTGTCTTGTGCCAGTTTTCAAAGGGAATGCTTCCAGTTTTTGACCGTTCAGTATGATATTGGCTATGGGTTTGTCATAAATTGCTCTTATCATTTTGAGATACGTTCCATCAATACCTAGTTCATCGAGAGTTTTTATCATAAATGGCTGTTGAATTCTGTTAACAGACAAATAGTCTCTCAGATCATAGAGCAATCAAATTAGAACTCAGGATTAAGAAACTCACTCAAAACCACACAGCTACATGGAAACTCAACAACCTGCTCCTGAATGACTACTGGATAATAATGAAATGAAGGCGGAAATAAAGATCTTCTTTTTAAACAATCAGAACAAAGACACAATGTACCAGAATCTCTGGGACACATTTTAAGCAGTGTCCAGAGGGAAATTTATAGCACTAAATACCTACAAGAGAAATATGAAAAGATCCAAAACTTACACCCTAATGTCATGATTAAAAGGACTAGAGGAGCAAGATCAACCAAATTCAAAAGCTAGCAGAAGGCAAGAAATAACTGAGATCAGAACAGAACTGAAGGAGATAGGGGCACAAAATACCCTTCAAAAATTAATGAATCCTGGAGCTGGTTTTTTGAAAAGAGTAACAAAATAGACCACTAGCCAGACTAATAAGGAAGAAGAGAGAGGAGAATGAAATAGACACAATAAGAAATGATAAAGGGGATATCACCAACAATCCCACAGAAATACAAACTACCATCAGAGAATACTATAAACACCTCTATGCAAATAAACCAGTAAATCTAGAAGAAACTGATGAATTCCTGAACACTTACACCCCCTCCCAAGACTAAACCAGGAAGAACTTGAATCCCTGAATAGACCAATAACAAGTTCTGAAATTGAGGCAGCAATTAATAGCCTACCAACCAAAAAAGTTCAGGACCAGATGGGTTCACAGCCAAATTCTACCAGAGGCACACAGAGGAGCTGGTACCATTCTTCTGAAACTATTCCAAACGGTAGAAAAAGAAGGAACCCTCAGTAACTCATTTTATGATATCAACATCATCCCAATACCAAAACCTGGCAGAGACACAACTAAGAAAGAAAATTTCAGGCCAATATCCATGATGAACATTGATGCAAAAATCCTCAATAAAGTACTGGTAAACGGAATTCAGTAGCACATCAAAAAGCTTATCCACCATGATCAAGTTGGCTTCATCCCTGGGATGCAAGGCTGGTTCAACATATGCAAACCTATAAATGTAATCCATCACATAAACAGAAACAAAGAGAAAAATCACATGATTATCTCAACATTTATTTATTCTTAGAGAAATACTGTTGTCAAAAATACTTAAAGAGGAAATGAAAACTGAAGTGTCTGGATAATGCCACAAAATGCTTTACTTTATTAAATAATGATCTGTTTACTTGAAAAAAAAATTTAAATACATAAAAACTGGGACAAAGAGCACACACATCTTTTAAAACATAAACAACTTTGGATTCCTAATAGAGGGAGAGCTCTCAGAAAAAAACTGGAAGTGAAAGGTGAATTTCAGTGGTACATTTGAGGAAATATTAAACCAAATTTTGTTGAATTATTTGAAAATGATAAAAGGTCACCCAAACTAACCTAATTATCAGGCATTGTTTTTTCACTTGAACTGCTGAATAAGTCTCTGCCAAGTTCTATAGGGACAAGATTGTTATGTGCAAATGAAAACTAAGTCTTTGAAAAATCATATTGGAGGAGAAAATCGTTATAGGTTTCTACTTTTGTTTGGGCTTGAAAATGAAGAATATCAGTAAATCTCATGTCAATCCCTCATTAATTAAAGGTGATATTTATTACTGGCCAGAATAAAATTTCTTTAGGAAAAATTAAATAATACAAGAGCCTCTACTAATATTATAATCTTCTTAATAATATTAAAAGTCAATTATATCAATGTCTAGTTCTATTTGAGCTACAATAAAAAATACCACAGATTGGGTGGATTATGAGCAACAGAAATGTATTTCTTACATTTCTGGAGGATTATACATACAAAATTAAGGCCCTGGCAGATTCGGTGTCTGATGAGGGCCTGTTTCTCATAGATGTTGTCTTCTCACTGAGTCTTTATATGGTGGAAGGTGTAAAGTAGATGCCTTGGGCTTCTTTTATAAGGGCACTCATCTTATTCATGAGGGCTCCAACCTCATGACATAATCATCCCCTAATGAACCCAACTACTAATATTATTGATGATTAAGTTTTAACAGAAATTTTGGAAGAACACAAACATTGAGATCATACCAATCAAATAGCACAATACAGCTATTGAAAACCTAGGAAAAAAAAAAGAAAATAGAAGCAGATCATAAAGAAAACAGATTTTAAAAATGTTAATTCATATAGTCAATAATACAGAAAGATAGAGGCTGAAATCTCCCAAAGAGAATCAAACAAATACTCTAAAATTGAAAAAAATAAATAAATGAAGAAAAATTCAGTGAACGTTAATAGCACACTAGAAAGAGCAGAAAAAAGAATTACTGAAGTGAAGGATAGTTAAGTAGAAAATATCAAACGGAAGTTTACAGAGAAAAAAATAATTGAAAATGTAGAAAAAATTATAAGAGCTAGAAGGCATATGGATGAAAGTGTAATATTCAGGCATATTGGCGTTCCAGAAATAAAGAACAAGAGAATGGGATAATCTCAAAAACAGAGAGATAAATTTTTTGATAAGAATTGATTTCAGGCATATATTAAAAAAAAAGAGACCATTGTAAGTGTGACTTAATCCACAAATTCAAAATAGGTTCAGCATTTGTATTAGTTTGTTTTCACACTCCTGCAAAGAAATACCTGAGACATGGTAATTTATAAACAAAGGAGGTTTAATTGACTACCAGTTCTGCATGGCTGGAGAGGCCTCAGAAAACTGACTATCATGGTGGAAGGGGAAGGAGAAGGAAGTACCTTCTTCAGGGTGGCAGAAAAATGTGTGACAACAGGAAAAACTGCCTTTTATAAAATCATCAGATCTTGTTAAGAATTCACTATCAACAGCATGAAGGAAACCGCCCTCATTATCCAATCACTTCCCACCAAGTTTCTCCCTTGAGATTTAGGGATTATGGGAATTATAATTCCAGATGAGATTTAGATGGGAACACAGAGCTTAACTATATAAGCATTTAAAAATGCATCAATGTAATTCAATACATTAACATAGTATAGAAGGAAAATAATATGATTATACTAGTAAATGCAAAATAAATTGGTAAAATCCACAAACTATAATTTAAAAAAATAATAAGTGGACTAAAAATAGAAGATAATGAACTTATTATGATTTGAGCATCTACCAAAATCTTACAGCTAACATTCTATTTAATGGCGATATATTGTAAAATTTCCCTGTGAATCCAGGAAGAAGATAGAGAAGATATCTAACACCCTTTCTATTCAATATCTTATTAGAGAGAGTTTACTGATGAAAGAAAAATAAATAAATGGCATAAGTATTGCAAAGGAAGAAATAACAGTATAATTATTCACAGAAAATTTTAGTATATAGGAAATTAAAAAGAATATTAGAAAGAGACCATTAGATTCAATATATGATTTTAGAAAGGTCAACGTTTTAAATGTTGGCATAAAAATTTTTTTCTTACGAACAATAAGAAACACAATTTTTCAAAGATTATTGATCAAAAAATGAAACTATAAAGCTTGCTTAAGACTTCTACAACAAAGAATATTAATTAAATTAAGACAGGTTAATTAATTGAGGAGACTCTTTTGTAGGATTGTCACTTCTTCTGAAAGAATACTATAGATTCAATGCAATCTCAATAAATATATCAGCACTGTGTAATTGATGAGCTTATCTCAACTCATGCCAAAATAAGAGAACCAAGAATAAGGACAATTTTGAGGAAAAAAACATTGTTGGAAGATATAATTGTCAATTGTCATACAGATTTTTAGTAAAGTCTCACTTTTTCAACAGTTGTATTAAATCAAGTATAAATAGACTAATAGGATAGAATAAATAGCACATAAACTGACTTGAATGAGACAAAGATGTCTCTGCAATACAGTAGGGGAAAATGCTGAGTAACTGTATAACTGCATATGAAAACAAGCCTATCTACATCACATTGTACACAAAATCAATTCCAGGCAGGTTGATATCTATTTGACTATTAAATACATAATGTTTCTAGAAAAAATATAATATCTATCACTTTGGGGGTAGACAGATAAACTAGCTACAAAATGTACTAACAATAAAAAAGATTGGTAATTGAACTCCATTAAAATTAGAAATTTGGTTTATCAAAAGAAATATTAAAAGGGAGAAAATGCAAGTTGCAAAGTGAGAAAAGATTTATTTATATCCAACAAATAACTTATATATGGAATAAACAAAGAATTCATAAATAAGTGAAAAAGAAAACACAAATTTCATAACATGTGTAAAAGTTGAACTGGTCCTTACAAAGAGTAATCAAATTACCCATAAATCAATGTAAAGAATTTCAACATCAATAGTTATGAGGTAAATAAAAGCTAAAGCCTAAAATGAATATCATACCATCACCACAACAGTGGCAATAATTAATAATAATAATAAAATATTATTTTAAGTGTTGATGAGGACATGGAGCAAATAGAAAGTTCATTCACTGTTGGTTAGAATATAAACTGGTACAACTGCTTTAGAAAACAGTTTTACAATATTTACATAAATTAAGCTTATAAATACTTAATGAGTTATTTAATGTAGACCAAGATTATTCCTGGCAAAATCTTCAAACAACACAAATGTCCATTAATAGAATGACAAACTCTATGGTGTTATATGAAGCATGGACATCTCACAGTCACAATGGTGAGTGAAAGAAGCAAGACTCAAAATAATCTGTAACATTTTTATATCATTTATACAAAACTCAATTGCAGGAAAAAAAAATGATGAGAAAAATCAAAGTAACCACTTCCTTTGAGATGCCATAATAACTGGGCAGGGATGAAATGGAGACTTCTGGGATGATGGCAATATTCTATATCTTCTTCTGGATTGTGGCTACGTGAATGTGTTATCACTGAGCTGTACAAATTATAATCTGTGTACTTCTCTGTATGTGTATGACCTTTTTTTTTTATTGTACTTTAGGTTCTGGGGTACATGTGCAGATCATGCAGGATTGTTGCATAGGTACATGCATGCTGCCTTCACGCCCCAATCACCTATATCTGGTATTTCTTCCCTCATAATACCTCCTCACCCACCGCCCTGCTGTCCCTCCCCTACCCTCCTTCAACTGACCACAGTATGTGATGCGTCCCTCCCTATGTCATATGTTCTCATTGTTGAACACTCGCCTATGAGTGAGAACATGTGGTGTTTGTTTTCTGTTGTTGTGTCAGTTTGCTGAGAATGATGCTTTCCAGGTTCATCTATGTGCCTATGAAGGACACAAGCTCATCGTTTTTAACGGCTGCATAGTATTCCATGGTGTATATGTGACACATTTTCTTTATCCAGTCTATTGTTGGTGGACATTTGGATTGGTTCTAGGTCTTTGCTATTGTAAACAGTGCCACAATGAACATATGTGTGCATGTGTCTTATAATAGAAAAATTTATATTCCTTTTGGTATATATCCCAGTAATGGGATTGCTGAGTCTAATGGCATATCTATTTCTAGGTCCTTGAGGAAATGCCACACTGTCTTCCACAATGGTTGCACTAATCTTCACTACCACCAACGTGTAAAAGTGTTCCTGTTTCTCCATATCCTCTCCAGCATCTGTTGTCTCCAGGTTTTTTAATGATCACCATTCTAACTAGTGTGAGATTTTATCTCAATGTGGTTTTGATTTGCATTTCTCTAATGACCACTGATGATGAGCATTTATTCATATGTTTTTTGGCCTCATATATGTCTTCTTTTGAAAGTGTCAGTTCATATCCTTTGCCTACTTTTGAGTGGGTTTGTTTGTCTTTTTCTTGTAAATCTGTTTTAGTTCTTTGTAGATTCTGGATACCTTTTGTCAGATGGGTAGATTGCAAAAATTTTTCTGATTGTGTTGGTTGCTGATTTGCTCTAATGATTGTTTCTTTTGCTGTGCAGAAGCTCTGGAGTTTAATTAGATCCCATTTGTCTATTTTGGCTTTTCTTGCCATTGCTTTTGGTGTTTTTAGCCATGAAGTCCTTGCCTATGCCTACGTCCTGACTGGTTTTTGCCTAGGTTTTCTTCTAGGGTTTTTATGGTGTTAGGTCTTATGTTTAGATCTTTAATCCATCTGGAGTTAATTTTAGTGTAAGGTATCAGGAAGGGGTCTAGCTTTTTCTTTCTGCTAGCCAGTTTTCCCAACACCATTTATTAAACAAGACACCATTGATTGTTTTTCTCAGGGTTGTCAAATATCAGATGATTGTAGATGTGTGGTGTTGCTTCTGAGGACTCTGTTCTGTTCCACTGGTCTATGTTTCTGTTGTGGGACCAGTACCTTACTGTTTTGATTACTGTGGCCTTGTAGTATAGTTTGAAGTCAGACAGCATGATGCCTAGAGCTTTGTTCTTTTGGTTAGGATTGTTTTGGCTAAGCAGGCTCTCTTTTGGTTCCATATGAAGTTTGAAGTGGTTTTTTGCAGTTCTGTGAAGAAGGTCATTCATTGAGCAGTGGTTTGTAGTTCTCCTTGAAGAGATCTTTTACATCCTTATTAGTTGTATTTCAAGGTATTTTATTCTCTTTGTAGCAATTGTGAATGGGAGTTCACTTTTGATTTGGCTCCCTGTTTGTTTGTTATTAGTGTATAAAAATGCTTGTGATTTCTGCAAATTGATTTTGTATCCTGAGACTGATAAGCTGAAGTTGCTTATCAGTTTAAGGAGATTTTGGGCTGAGATGGTGGGGTCTTCTAAATATACAATCATGTCATCTGCAAATAGGACAGTTTGGCTTCCTTTTTTCCTAACTGAATACCCTTTATTTCTTTTTCTTGCTTGATTGCTCTGGCTAGAACTTCCAATACTATACTGAATAGAAATGGTGAGAGAGGGCAACCTTGTCTTGTGCCAGGTTTCAAAGGGAATGCTTCTATTTTTTGTCCATTCAGTATGATATTGGCTGTGGGTTTGTCGTAAATGGCTTTTATTATTTTGTGATAAATTCCATTGATACCTAATTTATTGAGGGTTTTTAGCCTAAAGCACTGTTGAATTTTGTCAAAGCCCTTCTCTGCATCTATTGAGATAATCATGCGGTTTTTGTTTTTGGTTCTGTTTATGTGATGGTTTATGTTTATAGACTTGCATATGTTTAACCACCCTTGCAACACTGGGATGAAGTCTACTTGATCATGGTGAATAAGCTTTTTAATGTGCTGTTGCATTCTGTTTGCTGGTATTTTATTTGAGATTTTTGTGTCGATGTTTATCACGGATATTGGCCTGAAGTTTTCTTTTTTTGTTGTGTCTCTGCCAGGTTTTGGTATTAGGATGATGTTGGTCTCATAAAATGAGTTGGAGAGGATTCCCTCTTTTTGTATTATTTGGAATAGTTTCAGAAGGAATGGTACCAGCTCCTCTTTGTACATCTGATATAATTCGGCTATAAACTCCTCGGGTCCTGGGCTTTTTTTAGTTGGTAGACTATTAATTGCTGTCTCAACTTCAGCTCTTGTTATTGGTCTATTCAGGGTTTCAACTTCTTCCTGGTTTAGTCCTGGGAGAGTGCAAGCGTCCAGGAATTTATAAATTTCTTCTAGATTTACTGGTTTGTGTGCATAGAGTTCTTTGTAGCAATCTCTGATGGTAGTTTGTATTTGTGTGGAATTGCTAGTTATGTCCCCTTTATCACTTTTTATTGCCTCTATTTGATTCTTCTCTCTTTTCTTTTTTAATTAGTCTGGCTGGTGGTCTATCTATTTTGTTGATCTTTAAAAAAAAAAAAAACAGCTCCTGGATTTGTTCATTTTTTGAATGGTATGACACTTATTGGAGCAATTAGAGATTAAAATAAATTGTGAGGATGTAAAAGAAGAAAATGAAATATTCTATGTAGCTAGGATTTTATTTGTCTTTTTACTGTTTTTTGTGCATATGAGATGTTAAAACATACTTTATTTTGAAAAAAATAAAGCATTCAAAATTATTTCAAAAGAAAATCATTGTTTAAAAAAATATAATCCCATTTTTGTCAAGCATATTTCTTTAAGACATACTGAATTAATTGTTCTTAGATTACTAAATAACTTTGTAATTAACTTTTATCTATATGCCAGTTTGGGATATAGCAAATCTGTCTGTCTTTGGGCTTTGTGTTTCCATTGATTCATGAGGCTATGCATGTTCAGAAGCTCAACTATGTTATTCATTTTAGTTTTAGGATAAATTTAGAATTAGCTTGACTATTTCCAGTGAGACAAAAAAACAATATTGGCATTGTACTGTGATTACATTTTCAAATTAAGCTTCATTGAATTAATATTGTTTTCCTAGCTAATGACAGAATGTGTATTTCTATTTGTTCATCTTTTTGAAAATGTTCCACAACAGTGTTTAAGAATTTTTTTCATAAAGATTTTTTTCTTATATCTTACATGTTTGTTTCTTAATGTTTTATCTCTTTCATTGCTTTAGTAGATGGGTTATTTGATATCTCATGATGTTTTCCTTCATGGACTATGGGAAATCCCCTTTAAAAAATAAATCATCTGATAAGCAGCTACCTAAGTCCTTTCTCTTATAGTGTGAAAATGCTTTGTCGTTGTTTTTCTTGTGTTTCTAGGTACCCAGTTTTATCATCTGTAAATTGTGTTAATTTTATTTCTCTCTTTCCAAGTTTCTGATCTCTAATTTCTTGTTTCTTTTTAAAATTTCAGTAGCCCAATCTACTAGCAAAAATAATAAATGCTTTATGAAGTCTTGATAGGGATACAACATGATTTGCTCAAAATCTGAAGGCAAGGAGAATAGAATTGTTGACTAAAAATAAGAAATTAGGTGTTTATCTTCTGCAGTCTTCTTAAAAGACATTATGTTGGGAGGGAGAGGGAAAAGGAGAACTATAACTCTTACAACAATATTATAGGGCCAGACACAGTGTCTCATGCCTGTAATCCCAGCACTTTGGGAGGCTGAAGCTGGAGGATCACCTGAGGCCAGGAATTCAAGAATAGCTTGGACAACATAGCAAGGCCCTCAAAAAAAAAAAAAAAAATCTTAGACATTCAGGAGGTTGAGGTAGGAGAATCACTTTCGAGGATAAAGTGAGTTATGATTGTGTCACCGTACTTTAGCCTGCGTGATAGAGTAAGAACCTTTCTCTAAAATAATTTTTTTTAATTATTGTAACATTTTCCATAAAGAATTGAAGTAAGTTTGTTTAAATATTAGCTGTTATGTTTCTAGAAATGCATATACGAATTAGGATAATCTATATCAGAATTTCTGAGCTGGAGGGGCACTGTTTGAGGAAACTGAAGACTGAAGATAAAAGTTTGTGTCCTCAAATTTTATGATTAATCACTGAAAGGTTCAGATTTCCTATCTCCCAAATTGACAGGGAGATAAGTTTATTACAAGGTCATTTAATAATCTGAGAACAATTAATATAGTATGAGTTTAACACATGTATTTGACAGGAAAAATAAGACCATAATTATTTTTAAAACAATGTTTTTATTTTTAAATAATTTTGATTGTTTCTTTTTTTGTCCAAAATAAAGTACATTTTCTCATCCAATATGTACATAAAACACAATCAAGAATAAATGAAATGTCAGCTGTACAGAATTATTCCATTTCCTTCTCCTCTTTGAATATGTATTGAAATAGTTTGAAAATTTTTTACTCTAAAAGAGTAAAGTTTCCCTTATTTTAAGTCTTTTTTAGGAGGGTATCTCCTTTCAAAGAAATAACCCTAAAGATGCAAGTGAATAGATAAATTGCTTTTCAAGAAGCCTTACATGTAATTATAGACACAAGTCATTTTGATGGTTGTGGTTTGCTTTCTGTTTTGTTTTTCTTTTATCTCTACCAAATCTTGAAAAGAATGGATTCAACACACTAAAAAGAGCAGTAGGTCATCAATATTGACGATCATTATTTCTGACTCATCTTTTATCAATAAGAGAATTATAGGAGAAATACATCAGACTTTATTGAGGAGCAAAAGTACAAACTGCATATTGACAACAGATTTTGTGGGGTAAAATCAAGGAATAAAAACAATATTTAGTCAGATTATCATCATTATGAATATTATTGATTTCTGGAAGTAACCCAACCCAAGAATTTTGAGCTTACAAATAGAGCTAATAGCCTTAGTGGTCGTAATTTCCAATAATTAAAGATTGTAATTCATTATGTTCATAAGGTAGTTTGATTGTTAATATCCCCTTTTCCCAACCAAAATGTTTTTATATTCTTGCACTTAGTAAAGGTAGATAATCCATTTCAATTTCTCTAAGCAATTTTCCTCTTGCTTTAGCCCTTAATTTTTTTAACCTGGAAGCAAATTTACCATTAACTAAAAAGCATGTACATAAATTAACATTTAGGAAGCAAAGGATCAATGCTACTATAAGACACAGATATCATAGTTAGGCTGTTTCCATTCATAACCAGTTCAATCACTTTGACTAAAAATCTTTATTTAATGGATAACTTAGTAGTCATAATGGTTAATTAGGGTGTGCATGTTTTAATCTCCTTGAAACTTATATGCCAGAGAACTTAAATAAATGAAAGGAAATAGATGGAAGCAATAAATAATAGGGAGTGGTGAAGACTGTGGCAAACCAAAAGACAATCATCTATGAAGTATCATTCACTTACTTATGGGTACAGCAGGTTGTAACCATACAAGAATGTAAGTGAATTGTTGCCACATTTTCCTATGTTTTAAGAAAACTTTATAAAAAATACAGATTTTTGTTGAAATCTAAAATCTCTCTTTGTAAAGAGAAATTTACAAATGGAAAATACATATGTGTATGTGTGTGTGTGTGTGTGTGTGTGTGTACATATATATTACATATACTTATCTATATTATATATATATACCCTAGACTACATGTATATTTATAGACTTCTATATTTCTATATATATATATATACCTCTATATAATGTAGATATTATATATGCCTATATATACTATTACATATAATACTCTAAATGTATATTTATATAACCTAAACTTCTAACAGATCATATCTGTTTTTGAAAAATGGGAACAGCATTCAAATAGTCACTCTAATTTAAGGTGCGTATATTTATAATCTTAAAATATTTAGGATACCTTTTTAAGCTAATTTATAAGAGTTTACATACTAGTCAGTGAGTGGACAAGGATTATTGCAGAAAACTACACTTGGTTGGAGACTAACTTTGTCATAAAAACATGAAGGCAGAGCCCTAATTCCACTATGTAGTACTTATTTGTCAGGGAAGGAAATAAAGATTGTCATCCAAGTCATTACCAGTGAGGAAATGACCTCTCCCTACCTTATATTCCACCAATAGTATCTTCTGGGATTTTCAAACATTTCCGTTTAAAAAATTCTAGCAGCAAACACAGTGAACCTGGGGGATTAAGGAATGGAATCTCAAGAGGCTCTCCATATATGCAAACCTTCTGTTAAACCTTTTCTTCTGGAAAATAACCTTAAGATTATTTCTTCTTTTCCATGACTTATTTATATTTGTTTGTATATAAATATATTTTAAAGAATATTAAAGTTACTTTACTGGGAGATGTACCAGTTTATCTTGTGGCGTCCACCGGGAGAGGCCTCCCTCTGAGAAGCATCTAGCCTTTATGGTGGATTGTAATATTCCATATGAGACTCCCACGTCCAGAGCCAATAGAGTGGCTAAGGCCAGTACAAACCATACAGTGTCATTTATGTTTTCCAGCTTACATACATATTTCCATCTTTTATTTAAATCTCTGAATAGAGCCAGGTGACTTATCATCAAGATTATATTAGTTCCAGAAATTGGTTGCACACCAAACAGCACTCCTCCGCAATGTGATAAATGAAGTATGTTTTTATTTGCTGCATTGCCGTATTTGTTAGAGCCACTGGTGGTATATATACCAGGATTACTTTGTATAAATAAATAAAAGGCTAAAAGTTATGCACTTTTATAAGTTCTTGAACACTATATAGGATGAATAAGAAATAAATATGAGCAATACTGGCTTTAAAAAAACAGTCAGGCTCTAGCAACTATTTCAAAAGACTAGCAATCTTACTTTTTATTTATTCCAATCCCCTTAGCTATTCTGAATTATTTAAATGATATATATTTATACTATATAGAACCCATTTGTGTGTTTATCCAGGGGCAAATTATAGAACAATGTGTTTCATATAGGAATCTATTTTTGATGTTTTATTTTTCACACTAAAAAACTTGATGCAGCATGGGTCAATGGGCTGAAACTTGTGCCAGTTCTTTTTATTGCAACATTAAATTTGGAATCCTTCTCTGGAGTAGGCAGAAGGCAAGTAATCTATTTGAGTGTGCACAAAACATTTTTTTTCCCTATGACACTTGTATTTCTGTTTTCTACACGTCATTACTCTTATTAGCCTGAGACAATACAGCATGTAATGGGTGTGTATGTGCTTTTGTATGTATGCATATGTATATCTGTGCATTATGTATAATATAACTTCTTAAACTGAAAGATATAACATGGAATATAATAATGGTTAAGAAAAATGTTTATGGAGTAAAAGTAGGTAGCTTAAATCCCAGCTGTATCACTACCTGAGAGATTTTGAAGTTATTATGTAATCCCAAGCCTTAATTTCCTTATCTATTAAGTGGTAAAAATAAAAACTTCTATTCCATAGAGCTGATACCAGAAATAATCCACGTGACCCATATGAAATACTATGTAATTGCTACTTGCTAATTCCTATTACTACAATTAGCTTTCAATAAAGATTTGAATATTGGCAATACATTTTTAAAGCCATTTCATTATATCATCAGCCCTCACTTCTAAAATTTACTGTTATCTCAGGCAAGTTATTTACCCTCTCTGAGCCTCAGTTATTCATTCATAAATAATGGTAATAATATTATCTATCTCATGTGGTGTCTCAAGGATGAATGAGATGAAACATGGAAAGCGTTCCAAACTGGGTGGCACATGGTAAGTGCTCAATAAATATTTGCCAACATTATAATTATTGGGTTTTCTAATAATACTACATTTTAATTTAAAGAATTAAGATTTAATATTTTACTTAACTTCTCTTGTTCTATCTTTTATGATCATTTCCAGTTTCAAGAAAATCTCTTATATAAAACTTCATTCTCTATAAATGACATATGTGTATTATTTTTTTCTTTAAATCAGTAACTAAACTTCCTTTGGAGACTATTAAATACAAAATGCATATTTATCTTTATTTTCTACCTCAAGGCAAAAAATCACCTTTTATATTATTTGATGATGAATAGCAAGGTTGTTGCTTCTCCTCTGGTGCCCCCTGCCAAGGCCATTTTGTATGGTAGAGACAAATCAGTCAAAATACACAGAAGACCATAGTTCTTAGCAAGGGCTAATAAAACATAAATTGCAAGCAGACCATTTGATAGTTATTGCACTTGTCAAGCCAAAGAAGCTATTGCTTGAGTGGTATGACTTAGTGGAAAGCCTTGCAAGTAAACCCCAGCACTTGTCTGACCCTGCTGGACTCATGAGCTCTCTAATGGCAGCAACATTCCACTGCCTGAACAAAGTCATTGCATAGCATCAATGAGCACACCCCAGAGGCTCTAAGGACAACCTGGGCATAGCTACACACAGACACACACAAAATGTAAGTGTTTAGTGATACAGAATTGCTGTTAGTACCTGATAAATCTATTCATACCTATCTTAATAAAAAACAAATCTCCAAGTAATAGTACCAAAGCCCATTTTATGTGTCATTTCACCCACCGGAACTCAGCATATTATTAGTTTTTATGTTTTATGAATCTTTTTATTACAGCTTACATAAATAAGAATGTATAATATTTGTTATTCTTATGCAAATTAAATAATTATGATAGATCTTGTATGCCTTCTAAACCAAATCCAAGAGCTCTGAATATAGAAGCAAGCAATATTCTTTTTGTTTGTTTGTTTGTTTTAGAGAGGACGTAGTAAAAGAAACATACAATTTTGATAACTTAAAACTAATTTATCATGTTTCACTGTTTTTATCTTTATATTATTTCTTTAAATAGTATTTTCCTACTGTTTATATGAGTTGCTTACTGTTTCACATTGTTATTGCATGTTACCCTAATAAGTACTTAAAGGAAACCATCCAGATTTCATGCAATGTACAGTTTAATTCAAATTAACAAATTTTTTTTCAGAAATTAAGATTGTCAGAAGATGTGCCTATGATGGTAGGGTTTACAACTTCAATAATTTTTAGTCATGTCCCTTCATGTTGTTAAATATTGCTGTTTGCTCTCATTTATGCTACATATTTTTTAACAAAATACATGGACAGCATATATTCTGGACAATGTGTTAATTGGGCAGTGTTTCCTTGTATTTTCTTTTGTTGTGTTCTTTTATATCTGAAGCACTTGCAAACTTCCTATATAAATATTGAAAAAAAGTAGAAATGAATAAGAGAAGCAGATGACAGTTACCCTGTTAGTTATTCTTAAATATAGAACCTTTGTTTTTTGGCAAAGGCAAAACGGCATATCTGTTCTTCCTACCTTCCACATTCCCTTGTCCATTTAGACAAATTTCTTGACATATATAAGTCTCAATATCTTCACCTGTGTAAAGAACATAATACTTCTGTCTTCTTAGGTTTGCCCCGAGTCTAAAATGAATGATGCATATAAAATGCATAACACAGAAGAGATGCTGGACAAATTTAATTCTTCTCTTCCTTTCTCCTTTAGTTGAAGCTAGTAATTAACGGTCGAAAGTGGATCTCTTAACTATAAATTTAATTAGAGATGCAATTACAAGGATATGTTGGCTTCTAAATGAGAAATTGATGCTTAATGAAGGTGATTCTTACTGGAATGAATAGAAATGAATTGAAGATCACAGACTTCAAAGTTGTAAATCTAATGTCAGCATATAGGTCCTTCCACAGACAAACTGCATGACATTTAGAGATCATGATGCAAAAAAATAGATTAAAAATATATTTTAGAAATGTTTTGAAGTAAAATTGTTATAGTTTTTACATGATAGAGAATAAGACAAGAAAAGGTTACCTTTTCATTCTAAATTTGATTAAATGAAATAATAGAACTAACAGCATTGGCAAAGTTATAATTGAGGATACTCAGTGTCTCAAAAGTTACATTGGTTTTTAGAAGAGAAAGCTATAGATTCATATTATCCAGTTAATATGAGTAGCATGAGTTAACTGAAGTGTTATTACAAGTAAACGGAAAGAGTGACACATATGCCTACTTCAAACAGGTACAGTTATGAGATCTACCATCTATTATGAAGTTCAGACAAAATAGCAGTACCTGGAATCATAATATAGGTTCCAAAAGAGAACAAATATCTAAGACTATTACTATACATAATAAAAGGTGGGGCAAAATAAGTTAGGATGTTAGAGGTATAACTAGCTGATAGGTGGCTCCTCTACCCCCTAAAATGGTTATTTTGTTTCCAAGTGACAGGTCAAGACCAATCCTTGGTAAGGGCCTAAAAGAAGGCAGGCCTCTGCTAGTTAATCATTTTGAGCTGACCCAAATTGTCCTCCATGCTCCACTAATCCAGATATAGGGCAATGGCATTTTTTTTTTCATTGATAATTGCTGGCTGAGTTTGAATTACGAATTTAAGAAGAGAGGAGGAGAGGTAGGGAATACAGGTTTTTATTCACTGCATAAATGCTGCCTATTCAGCTGTAGCAAGTGGGAAGTTGCCATTGAGAGAGGTGAATCACAAGGTGCCTATTAAATTCAGTTTCTGCTCTTGATTCAATCTTATTGCTTGGAAAACAAGGCTTGGATTTAAATGATTTAGGGTTCAAGAGTCCAGACCAAGTTTCTTCTACTCAAGGAGCTGGGTCAGTTTATGACCAGTCTAACTAAAAATTCATAAATATAATATTTAATCTGTTGTGTAAATTGAGAGTCTCTCTGGATTTTTAATCCCCATTTACTTTTAATTTGTCAATGCTCTGCTGTTGCCAGCCTGAGAGGAATCTGACTAGCACACAATTGGAAGCTCTAGATGTTTTTGCCTCTGAGAAATATTCAGTTTATTTCGGTTTCTCCATTCATCATTTCATGCTGCCCTTGATTGAAACTGGACTTGAACAGAACTCTCCTGAGTTACTAAGAACAGAAAATCTTAGTCTAGTCACTCTTTATTAATGCAGACAGTAATATATAATGAAATGCCATTAATTCACAGATGCATTATTGGTTTCTAATTTAAGGTATCACATATAATTATCAGTATATTAGTTACTCAGACTCATAGCCTGGTGACTATGGGGAAAATGTGCCTAATTCTACTACCTGAACTGTCAGAAAATAGAATGATGTCTATTTCTTATGAGGGCAACTAGGAAATCTCTGAAGCCTTCATATTGTTATAAATTTACGGCTCAGTCCATAAAGAGAGCTCCAGAAAATCAGCTCTGCTGCTTGTTATTTCTCCGCAGCTCTCATCTCAGACTGTGCTTGCAAAGAGCTTCATCTTAGAAAAAGCACTTTATTTCAGTGCAACAGTTAGAGGCCATTATCTTTCTGGATACAGGGGTAAAGGGCATCAAAACATGGCAGCCGTATTTCTAAAGCCCTGACTTCAGGAAGTTTAAAGCAGTTCAATGTTTGATCAACCTTTTGGGGGGCATGCTTCTTACTCATAGCATGAATTCCTAACCTCTGACTCTGTTTGCTTAGCTAATATGAAGCATTTGCACCCCAGAGCAATCCTGCTTCTGCTCACATCTATTGTTCAAGACTAGGTTCAGAAAGTGCTTTTCTGTTCTGGGAAACAGGAACCGGCATACTGAAGCTTCAATTATATATTTACAAAGACTGGCTTCTCTGCAAGGAAGTATAAATGTTTGTAGAAAACATTGTCTATCCTGGCTTTGAGGCACCCACAGTCAGCAGGGAAGTGTGAGGATGCCAGGTAAACATAATCAAGCCATTTGTGGAAAATATGAGAGGAGAAACAGGGAGAGTAATGAAGCCTGGATGCAGCCAGGCTGTTTCCCAGTCTATTTAGCTAGACTGTCTTTCTCTAATTGTTTTTCTCCAGGAGCTTTAAAAAGAGACACTTTCAATATTATAAAGCTAAGCTTTATTATTAGCTACTTCAATTCTTTCACAAAGAAATATCTACAGTATTATGGTAGCAACCAGTAAATCTCTAATTAAGGATTTGTCAATAATTCCAGGATAGATTCTTGTTTTGGAGATTTCTACTTCAAAAGTTAAGTATTTGCTTTAGGGTAAAATGACAGAAATATTCTCATCGCAAGAGCATTTTCCTTTGCTCAACTTTTTTTTTAATCTTCAAAAAAAGTGATCTTTCTCAGTGTTTTTCTGAAGACTTTCATTCATATGTTACATGAATGTCAATACTGTGAAAATACAAAATTAAGATTCAAATTAGCCATTGAGAATAGAATTATAAACAGTAGTAATCATCCCAATTCAAAAGTATTTTTCTACCATAGTGAATCTTTCTGAATATCAATCATCTATAAAAATGGGAAATAAGGATGGGTAAATTAGGTGTCTAATATATTCCTAAACCTCATATAAATTAATATTTTTCCTCTTTTCTTCTCAGCAGCCCTTTCCAACTATCATTCAAACCAATAAATAAAACTGCAAAACAATGCCACTATTTTCATCACTTTCAGAGATATACATACATTATTAAGCAGGAAAATGGTCATATAAGCAATAAAAAAGAAAGATAATTCAACAATAATCAAGAATGAGACTTGTGAATCATGGATAAACATTGAGGAAATTCATGGATCCCACATATTATTCAACAGGTTTAATGTATGTGCATGCATGTGTATGAATATGCCTTATATAGGAATATGCATACTATGTATATACTATGTATATGTGCTTATTTTTTCTGACAAAATCAGTTTAAATGTCAACTCATTTAAATAATTCCATTTATTAATTTGTGAACAGTTAATTTATGACTGTACTACAGTAGAACTACCCTAGCGCATCTTAGTATCCTCTACTGAAGTATCTAGAACCTTTAGGAAAATTTAATATAGCCTGAAATGTTCTTTCAAATATATGCTTCATAGCTAAATATTCATCATTTTATGCAAGGAAGAAAATGGTGAGGATAAGAATGTATAACTTAATATATTAGGCAAAGCACTAGTGCACAAGAAGCCTTGAAGGTAAACAGTCACAAAAATTGTAGTGAATGGAAAAAAAATGGCTGATAGAAGAAATGTATGTCTTTGTCCCAACAATGTGACCTTGGGCAACTCACAGACTTTTCAGTTCTCTTTGTCTTCATTTGTAAAATGAGGCTGCTTATGACTCTAGCAATGTATTATTGCTTGATTTCTTTTTATCAGTGAATATAGATATTAATTTTTGTCCTATTCAATTTTGATTTAAGAGAATTTTAAAGAAAAGATTCATTTTAGTTAAATTTGTTTAGAAATGTTCAGGAGATTTAAATTATTTTTATTGTAAATTCTAATGAAGGTTGGCATTTGTATTTAATTTTTGTTTTATTATTTTCTTCCCCCATGATCACAAGAAAGCAAAACATCAGGAACTTTTTCTCTTTGTCTCTGCTAAGATCATTGGTAATCTGTAAGTGGCTATGAATATTAGAGAAATTTAGACACAAAGACATACTAGATCTGGAAGACCTGCCTGTTAGTCCTTAAAAGGTTAATACTGACACAGTACCAGGATATATTGGAAAGTCAGTGGAGTGGTATTGGATGACATTACAGCAAGAGAAAAAAAGACGAATGAATAGAAGCACTAAATAAAGCTGTGTGACTGTGGGCGAATACTTAATCTTTCTATTTTCTAAAATGGTGACAATAAAAAAATCTAAATAACAGTGTTGGCATGAAAATAAAAATTATAATATAAAATATATAATTCTTAGCTGCTATTTTTTAATTATTTTAATTAATATTCTCATAGACTAAGCTTGGTTATGACATTTATAACCTTACTTCTAAAAAAACTCAACTCACAAATGATTATTTTGTAGCAATGAAAGGTATTGAAAAAACAGACTTTGCAAGTATATACTCAAAGAGAACTAAAAAAAAAAAGTTGGTTCTACTCGGAGCATCTTTGGATTAAGGGTGTGCTACCTGTTCTTCTCTCCTCACCTCATAAAGTTACGTGTTAAGAAACTACTTCAGTTAGTATATTAGTTAATGCATATTTGCTTTATAGACCCATCACTTCATTAGTTATTAGTGATAAATCAGATGCGATGCTTAATGTGTGCATTCCAAAGCACATAACAATATGACAAAAATGTTTTTTTCTGAGAAAAGCATCACCTTAACACTGACTTAAAACAGTTTTTGCATTCAGTAGAGTGGTATTTTGAATGTTTCGTTGTTCATAATTTTATTCCAGTCTAGATATGAATTTTAAGATTTTCCAACATTTATGAAAACACAGGGAGTATTGTAGCCTATCAGATCAATGATCTTGGCATTTTGAGTATTTTAGCTCCACCATACAGACTCTATTCAGCACTATTCTAACCCCCCCAAGTAGGAGCCATAAATAGCACATTAAAATTTTATCTAATGTTGATTTTACTTTTAAGAATGTATTTCAAGCAGTTTAGATATTTACGGTAGTTTGTACTTTATTGAATTTATTTAATACGTTTAATCAATTGGCAGAAAATGTGTATTATTCTCTGGGGTTTTCATGAAGAGTAGTCCTTATTGTCATCATCATTACTGTATTCTTTTGTTAAGAAATTCTTCATTATCTTTTTCTCTCGTTGTTAAATCAAAGAACACAGTATTTTGTTTCCTTTGCCTCAGATTTGTCTCCTTTGTGCATTTTTCTCCTATAACTCCCTTTTATCTTTTTTAATACTGTGTCAGACAGGATATGTACCTAAGCTATATATCTGTAAAATATATAGCATATATTATAATTAAATATGTAAATACATATTTATACATGTATAAATCGCTCATTTAAACATACATAATGTGATTAAGCATTCAGCCATTTTACATTCTTATCACTCAACACCTTGATGTCTACAAGTTTGCTAAATTATCTGTTGCTGCGTAACTAATAACCCCAAAATTAAGCAGCCTGAAACAAAAAATATTAAGTACTTCACATAGTTTTTAAGAGTCAGAATTCTAGCAGCAGCTTAGCTCTGTAGTTCTGGCCCCAAGTCTCTCTTAGGTCAATCTGTTAACCTATGCTGCATTTTTCTAAAGGCTTGAGTAGAGTTGAAGAATCCACTTTTCAGTCTACTCACATGACTGTTGAGAGGAGATTTCAGGTCCACACCACGTGTACTGTTCATAGGCTTGTGCACCACATGGCTTACTTTCAGGGACAGATTAAAGCAAGCGAGACAGTGACCATGATGAAAGCCATGGTATCTTTAGAAAGTAATCTTGGAAGCCACATATCATCCTATCTGCTGTATTTTCTTGGTCCTATGGACAACTTATGTGGAAATAAACTACATAAGAATGTAAGCAGAGGACGATTCAAGGTTATCAGGAAGACTACCACAACCAGCATTAAAGCTAAATATTTGGATAACAACTGGATTTCCATTAATATTTTCTGTCTCACAGTAATAAAGCTTTTGATTTAGGAGTGTATATGTAAGTTTTATTGAGATTTAATTTGCATAAAATGTATTCTTTTAAAGTGCATAATTTGGTGTGTTTTATGTTCTTGGTATATTCACAAAGTCATGCAGACATTACCACTATCTAATTCCAGACAACGTCATTACTTCAAAAGAAACTCTATGACAATTAGCAGTCACTTACTGTCCTCTCTTTCCTACAGTCCCTGACAGTTAGTATTCTATATTCTGTACCTATGGATATGCTAACCCTAGGCAATTAATATAAATTGAATAATATATGGCTTCTTGAGTTGGTATCTTTCATTTAGCATAATGATTTCAAGGTTTATTTATGTTGTAGCATATATAAGCACTTAATTCCTTTTTGTGGCTGAATAATATTTCATTGCAAGTATATAGCACATTTTGTTTATCCATTCTTTAGGTGGCAGTCATTTGAACTATTTCTACTCTTTTAATAGTATGGATAGTACTGCTAAGAACATATATGTTAAGTTTATATATAGGTCTATATTTTTATTCCTTGAGGTATATACTTAGGAGTAGATTTTCTGTGTCATTCACCTGGTTTTGATATCCTCTCCCTCTACCTGATCTTAAGAGAGTCAAAATATTTACTATTTTGAGGAACTGACAAAATGTTTTCCAAAACTGCTGCACCATTTTACATTTCCACAATGAATGAGTTTCCATTTCTCCACACTTTCACCAACACTTGTTCTTATATTTTTTATGTTAGCCATTCCAGATAATCCATCCCAGTGGGCATAAAATGATATCTCATTGTGGTTTTGATCTGCATTTCACCTTATAGCATCAGATTGGCATTGATATTCAATGTATATTTATTGTTTTAAATTAAATGTGTTTAATACAAGAAAAAAACTGTTAAAGTCTTGAGTTATAAGCCAAAATCAGAGTTGAACTCTTCAGGTTCCAGTAGATTCCATAATAACAGGATTCCACAGATAGATTCCTGTGTTGTTGTCCTGTCATGTTGATTCCTGTCATGGTGCTACAACACAGGGGTGGTAGTTTCAGATTTAAGTAAGCCATGAGGAAACACTGGAGAAAGAGAATAGTCAGAAAGAATGGGAAGACCCTCTTAAGATCAAGTAGAGGGAGAAACTTTCATTATTGTGAAAATAGGACTGTGGTTGCTAAACGTGTAGCAGTCTTTGGCAGCCACAGAGGCACATTTAGATCTACCCTCACAAAACAACTAGACTGTCAGATGTTCAGCTGTGAGGATTTCAATGAGATGACACTCTCTAGTATCAGTGCCTTCAGGATGTAACATGACATTTACCTAAAGCAATGTGCTTCCCATTCTTTGCAGACAGACCTTTGCCAATGGCTGAGCATGGTAGAGATACAAAGTCTGTCCATTTTTCATGTAAGACTCCTAGCAATCTTTGTGCTTGAGCTTCTGGTTAGGCTTGCTGAGACTTTTTCAGAGCTGCAGTACAGTGCCACCTGAGACTTTTTCTACCTAACCTTCCATCATTACCCTTTTATTTCTCCGGTATCAGACCTGTAGCGCTGTCTGAGAATTTCACCACCTACTCCTGCTACAACTGTTCACCTTTATCTCTCACCAGTTTTCCTCCAATAAATTTCTTAGAATTCTAACTCTGTTTTGACATGTGTGCTTAACTGGAGGACCCAACACATACAAGAGCTGTCAGTTCTTTGATTTGAAGCCCTCTAAAAGTGTGCTGTTTCTCCTGTGTGGACAGGGAAAGTAGGGCTTTACCAGTACTTAAGAGTATGAGCACATGATAGATAGCATGCTTGATATTCTGCAGACACTTATATTTATAACACCACTATATAATTTTAAACCATTTAAAAACTTTTTGTAAATATTCTTAAATGTACTATACCCCCCAAAAACAAAGAAAGGAGACTTTTCTTAAAGGCTCTCAGTCTCCTTTACATTTTGTATTAATAACTAATAATATAAACTATATACCTATAGGTTACTAAGAGTTCTGAAGCCCTTTTCTCACAATATCAATGTTTGTGACTGCTGATGTCACCTTTTTCACTTTTTACAGGTATGCATTTCTGTTCTGATCCTGCATGTCTAAATGGAGATGTGTCCATGAGTAAGGCAAAGTATTTTACTATTCTAAACATCTCCTTTGGCATCTGAAATATTAATAACACTACAGGTAATCCATAAGGCTGCTGTACAGATTAAACAATATAAATGTTCACAAAATTTATCAGTATGTAGCACAACCCTTGGCACATAAATATTAGTCCTCTTTAACTTCCTTAACAAACAGGCATATTCTTTGGAAGTTAACCAGGGTTTTATCAAACTGATATTTTGTACCCAACTGTGCTATAGCAGTTTGCCTGCAGATTATGGCTATGTGTGATTCATAAGACAGGTTAAAAGAAAAGCTTTTAATGAGAACACATGGACAGAGAGAGAGGAACAGTACACACCAAGGCCTGTTGAGGGGTGTGGGATGTGGGGAAGAAACTTACAGGATGGGTCAATAGGTGCAGCAAACCATGAAAAAACTTTAGATAAAATATATATAACAGAGTTTACTTGAACAAAGAACAATTCATGAATTCATGAATCAGAAGCTCAAAGACAGAGAAGAGGTTCAGAAAGCTCTCCTGCAGCAGCATGGGAAGCGATACAATAAATTTGATACGTCACATCTATAGAATGAAGGATGAAAACTATGTGATCATCTGAATAGATCCAGAAAAATAATTTGGTAACATTCGACATTCCTTTATGATTAAAAATTCTAAACAAATTATGAATAGAAAGAACATAACTCAATGCAATAAAGGCCATATATGACAAATTATGCTGAATAGAAAAAAGCTGAAAGCCTTTACTCTAAAAATTAGAACAAGATGAGGAAGCCTATTTTCACCATTTCTATTCCACATAAGATTGGAGATCCTAGCCAGAGCAATTAGGCAAGAGAGAAAATAAAAGGCATTCAAAATGGAAAAGAGGAAGTCAAATTGTCCATCTTTTTTTTTTTTTTTGCAGCCAATATGATCTCATTATATATAGGAAAACCTAAAGGCTCTGCCAAAAAAAAAAAAAATCTTAGAACTGAAAAACAATTTCAGTAAAGTTGTAAGATCCAAAATCAACATACAAAAATCAGTCATGTTTCTATATACCAATAAAGAACTAGTTGAAAAAAAAAAATAAAGAAAGCACTTCCATTTACAACAGCTACAAAAAATAATAAATTTAAGCAAGGAGGTGAATATGTTTACATGAAAAATAACAAATCACTGATAAAAGAAATTGATGAGGATACAAAAAATAGAAAGACATCTTATGCCCATGGGTTTAAAGAATTAATATTCTTAAGATAATTATACTACCCAAAGCAATCTACAGGGTCAATGTAATCCTTATCAAAATATTGTTGATATTCTTCACAGAAATGGGAAAAATATCCTAAAATGTATATCAAACCACAAAGAAACAAATAGCCAAAGCAATATGAAGCAAAAGGAACAAAGCTGGAAGCATTACATGACCTGTCTTTGGAATATACTACACAGTTGTAGTAACCCAAACAGCAAAGTATTGGTTTAAAAACAAACACATAAACCAATGAACAAAATAGAGAACTTAGAAATAAATTCACACATTTACAGCCAACTGAATTTTGACAAAGTTGCCTAAAACATACTTTGGGGAAAAGATAATCTCTTCAATAAATTATGCTGGGAAAACTGGATATGTATGTTCCAAAGAATGAAACTAGACTCCTATATGTCAGCACATGTAAAAATCGGCTCCATATTAATTAAAGACTTAAACATAAAACTGAAAACTCTAAAATTACTAGAAGGTAACATAGGAAAAATGCTTCAAGACATAGGTCTAAGTAAAAATTTTATGGTTAAGACTGCAAAAGCACAGCCAACAAAAAGCAAAAATAGACAGATGAGACTCTATTAAATTGAAGAGCTTGTGCACAGCAAAATAAACATTCAAAACTGTGAATAGACACATTTTATAAAGGGAGACAATATTTGCAAACTCTTATCTGACAAGGGACTAATATCCAGAATATATAAGAACTCAAACGCAACAGCAAAGCATGTTGAAGCTCTCTAGTTTTTTTTGTCAGTTAAAAAATAAAATACATACACATTCATACACACACATACATAAACACATAACTAGACAGATAATTTAAATGAAATGCACAAATTCCAGTAATCTAATTATTAAAGTACATTTGTTTCTCTTTAATGTTATAACACAAGTATATAGATTTATGTTTTAAATTGACTTTTATTATAAAATATTGTACATATACAGTAAGTAGAATTTAAGAGAATGAATACCTGTATGACAACAGTCAAACTATATTGTATATATGTATTATGTGCTTCATGTATTTTTAACCAACTAAAAACTATGTAAGTAAAGATACCTCCGGATCCCTGACTACATTCTCTATCTCTTCCCTTAGAGATAACAGTTTTCATAAGTTTGCTAACATTATTTTCATGGATATGTTTATACTTGTGCATTCATACATAATATATAATATAATTTTGGTGGCTTTCTATTTTGTATTCATGGAGCTATTTTCACATGTAGCTGTAACTCACTAATTTTAACACCAGTACAGTACATTGACTTAATATCACTCCACGTATTTATCCCTTGTCTTATTAATGAATATATAAAGTGTTTCCAAGTATCCCTAATTACAAACAGTACAGCAATCAATACTTATATATATCTTTTCTTGAGCACATGCCTGAGAGCTCTTTAAGATAAACCTAGCAGTGGAATTGCTATGTACCATGGTATATTGCACAGTTTTGCCAGTTTAGATATTCACCAGTAACACGTGTTACCTGATTTACTCACCTTCATTTCATATTGTCAGTCTTTCAGTTTTTTCAATTTGATGTATATGAAGTATTATCTCATTTTAATTTGCATTTCCATGATTATAAACTACTATAATGAGATGGATCATATTTTTATATTTTCATTATTATTCAGATTTTTTATTGGACTTTGTCTTAAGAGTTATTGACTTGAACTCACTCTTCTATATTAAAATACTCATCTAAGTCACTGGCCCAAAATTAAGAGCTTGAGATAGAAATATATGAGCAATTGCAATTTAAGCCCATGCATCCTGCAATTAATCACCTTGCTTACCATCTGTTCATATTCAATAAGTGGTATTGCCCATTGTATTGAAATAAATTTTGCATGTCGATTATTAATATTATTATAAGAAATAAATTTAATTTTATCATGCCATAAAAAAAACTGAATTATTTTAAAATTTCCTAAGTAGATTCCAAAACTATACGTTAAAGCAAAAAGTGTTTACATATCAAAGTATGAGAAATAGTTACCTAAAATATTATCAAAGAAAAAAAGCACTTGGCTTTACTTTTCTAATTATTCCCATGACCTTTTCTGCTCTATTAAAAGGAAAAAAGAAATTGCCAAGTGTTATATAACTCTTATTGAGACTTCTCCCTGGAGTTTAGAAAAATGGTGATCACATCATGTTTATTTTTTTCTTTTTCTCTTGCACTTTAATTTTTTATTCTGTAATAACATATTAAAATAAATCACAAAGTACTGTCCAATATATTTCATTTTACTTCTGTTGCTTCTGAATGATCTCTGTTTAGATGCCTCCTCACTATATTGCTTCATGTATTTCACCCTGCATATCTGATGTCTCTTCTGAAGGCTAATTTTTTCAGGCTTGTTTATAGTTACCAATACAAACAGACATTGTTTGAAGAGTTAAAAAGTACAGCTCTCAACACCACAAAGATATTTGTCAAGAAGAGCAACCCCAAGGCACATAAAAAAAAAAAAAAAGTACAGCTCTCTCCATGCGGACAAAAATGAATGTGCTTAGAAATAGGTTTAATTTTAATTATCAAATCATCAATATTGATGAGCCAGCAGGCTCTTTTTATGATTCTAAAGCCAACGTTGTGTTTGCTATTGGTTTTATTGAACAACTGCATGACGATGCCACTGATGAAAGAGGATGCAGAATTCAGAGCTGCTATAAAATTTGCTTAAAAATTGAAAAAGGCAGAAAGCTGGATATGTGCAATGTTTTTTAGTCATGAGAGGATTGATAACTAATAATAGTGTTAAAATATTATCAGTAACATATCTCTTGTGGTATTAAAACATAAATAATGATTGGTAAGCTCAATACACTTACTGGAAAGTGAAGGTTGCCTATAAGCTATCATAACATATTGCCTCTGAAGTTACCTAAGTAGAATTTCAGTCCCAGCGGAAGAAAATGTAAACCTGAGCTGTGAGCTGAAGGTTATTTCTTTGGATACACATGCACACACACACACACAAACAATTTATATATATATTATTATTTTTTTTTCCATAAAAAGGAAGTTCAGTTGGATGCCATCATTGAGGCTTTGGGATATAGAAGACTTGCTAGTTCAAAATAAGTGCTAGAAAAGGATATAAATTTACATGGGAAATGCCACAAATTGGTTACATGATTCTGAAAGCTCTCACCTCCATTGAGGGTATTTAGGGATAAGAATTTGGAGAAACAAGGTTTCTCTAGAGACAGCTGGGCTATGCCATGAATATTCGTCCCCAATCTCAGGAATACAGTTGCCTGCTCTTTCCCTCAGTCTAAAGAGCAAGATTTCAATGAGATCTTTCAGAGTTTGGGATCTATTTCTGAAGCATGGTAGATGGAATGACCCAGGGCTGATGGCAGAAGTAAAGGAGAGGAGACCACATTGCTTGGCAAGTCCTTCTAGAGTTTATTGTACATGTGGGTATTTATCATGATTTAAGTTGTACTCAAAGGGCTTAAGAGTGAAACAAGAGAGAGAAAAGAAAGATAAAAATGATGAGGAAAGAAGAAAGAGGGAGTAAAAGAGAAAGAGAGAGAGAGAGCACGAGACTAAGATTTTGTCCGATAAGTTTGCCATTTGGAATCTGAGTAAGCCTCTTCAGAGACAAAGTGAAGTTTTCTTGGGATTTCTATTTGCATCAGAAGAAATAAATTTTGAACTATGTGGTGGCCCTCCACTGTATCACCTTAGTAAAACTGGATGTACATTTCCTAGAATTCCCTGATATTATATGGAAATATAGTATCAGGCTATGTTGGCCACAGGAGAAATATCAAAAGCACTGGGAAGGCAGAAGTAAAGCTAACCATTGAGCTGAAGGTCAGTAAAGGGATCAGGCATTTTATACCCATAGTTGCTGATTTTCTGGCTCACCTAGTTGGCATGATGCCATATCTGAACCCATAACTACACATTTGTTCAGATAGTTCTTTAGCTAATCCAGGTTCTTGGCCAAGTGTATGTGTGCAGCTCATGAGCAGAGTGCCATTTTTTTCAACTGCAGATGTGAACAGCAACAAAGTTTGAGGCAATGAGACTCTGACATGGGTCATTTTATCAGGCCATTCCCACATTGATATAGAGAAATATCTGAGACTGTGTAATTTGTAAGAAAAGAAGTTTTATTGACTCACAGTTCTGCAGGCTGTACAGGAAGCACAGTGGCATCTGCTTCTGGGGAGGTCTAAGGAAACTTCTAACCATGGTAGAAGGCAAAAAGGGAGCAGGCACATTACATGATGAAAGCAGGAGCAAGAGAGAGAGGCAAGAGGCACCATACATTTTTAAACAACCAAATTTCACTAGAACTCACTCACTATGGCGAGGACAACACCTAGAGGGTGGTATTAAACCATTCATAAGAAGCCACCCCCATGATCAATCACCTCCCATAGGCCTCATATCCAACATTGGGGATTGCATTTTAACATGACATTTCTGTGGGGACACACATACAAACTATATCAGGCATAATTTGTCCTAAGGGTCCCAATTTATTCATGCTAGTCCAGTGAGTCTCTGCTTCCATCTGTATCCAGATTTCCTTTTTGACTGCCAGTCTGGCTGACCTATAGTATCTACAGGTTCCTCATCAGATGCAGAGCAACTGACTGCTCTATTAGCTCCTGTAATTGTGAGATGCCTATCATGAATCTTTACTCTGTATCTCCCTTAGCAGTTTTGCTTTTCTGATCAAACTCACACCCATACAAGTTATAAAAGGAAGAGAATGCATCGCTAAAAATTAAGAGACCCTCAACGAAGTGGGGAGGGATTAAGGGGAATCCCTAAAGAAACCATAAAATTGTCCTCCCCTCAGGAAGGAGTCAGCTTTCTCCTTTAGCCAAGCCCAGAAAACAGTTTGATTGGCACAGTCTGTGACCACAGGAATTCAGGCTTCACACCGACAACAGAGCCTGACTGGAGGAAAAGGGGTAACTGTCATTTTGCCTGAAATTAGGTATTTTGATTTTTAATTTACAGGTGTGGGCATCCATTGCACAGAAATAAGACTGATTTGTGACTTAAGATGAAAGTAACTTGAATTAGATAAGAGGGGGCAGGAAAAGCTATGGGCTGCCTAAATTTTTATCCCAGCTACAGGTGAAAAATGTGCCCCACTAACAAAGTTAAATGTGCAGGATGTTAAGACATAAATGTGATTCCGATTGCATTCACTACTTGTGTTTATTCACTACATTCATTGCACCACAATTTTTGCTTTATTTCCCAGATATATGTTTGGCTCCTTCACTGTTTACCTGTTCAACTTCTTCCTCTTTTCCAGTATTTTGTTTTACTTTTGTGTTTTCTGCTTTGCACTGACATCACCTATTTGTAAATGTCTCTTTAAGCAATTCAGATTCAAAATCCAGCACCTGTTTCATTTTTGTTCAATGACAAAACAAGCAAAGTTGCAGCATCAAGGAAAAATTACTAGTCGAAAGGTTTGAAATTGTTTCCCCCTAGAATGAGAGGGAAATAACCACAATCCTTTTTGGAAAGCGGCAGGGTATACGGCTGTTTAGAAAAAGACACCTGTTTGCAATTTAGCTACTGCAGGTCCATGAAAATTGTGCTTATGCAATATTACTGAAGACATTTAGAGAACACAGCCTGATAGAGCATGAGAATTTATTTCCTAGTGAAGGCTAAAACCCAAGGGAAAATGGGCTAAGAAAATGCCTAAGTGTGATTGTTATTTTGTTGTTGTTGTTCACACTAGACTTTATGATCCAGAGCATCAACTAAAAGATAAAATGAGTAAGAACAGCAACAAATCCTTGATGTGAAAATAACACTAAAGGCACGTAAAACAACCTCATATTTGGCCTGCTCATTTGCTCTACAGACTGGTAAGTCTGATGGAATTCCACTTCCACTTTTAGTGACTGGGTTATGGTGCCTAAATTTGCTCTTTCTTTCAAAGACATTATTTTGAAATAAAAATTAATTACAAAAGAAGGCACAAAAAATGTTGTGTGCAAGTTGAAAATACTTTGAGAGGAATTAATGTTGGTTTTACTACTGTTGCTCACTCTGGGCAGCCTAAACCTGTCCTCTAGGGCAGTAATAATGACAGAGGAATAATCTAAGCATGGCTGCTGTAGATACTCTAATGCAAGGCAAACTTGAAAAGTTACTGGAAGAACAAGGTTCTCTGACTCAGTAAGACCCAGTGAGCTGCCAGCGCTAACATTTGGCATAACATTGAATGTACACTATTAAATAGATGAGGAAATCTGTAAATAAAGGGGAAAGTACTCGTGTCCAGTAGCAGGTAAGAAAAGATTAAGTTTAAGGGAAAATCAACAGGGCAGATACACTTGGTGAGGGGAATCAAACAGAAAGTGAAACAGGCAGAATTTATAAACGAGTCACGAAAACATAAGTAGCTGTAAATCTTACAGTAGAGATTTATTCAGGAAAAGTTAAGTTTTGTGTAAAGGCAGCAATGCCCATTCTCCACTCTTGTTATCCTGGCAACACAACTTCTTTCTGATAATAATGTCATTATAATAACAAAAAATGAACAAAAATGATGTGGGAAGTGATTAGTGGGCAGGTCTCAACCCACCTTGGAAAATGTTCTGGGGAATAATATAAAAGCCATTTGTTCCATAAAAGAGTGAAAGCATGAGGAAGCTCACTGAATTGAACGAAGACAAGTTGAATGGATTATCTTCAAATGTTTGCACTGACATACATGCCACACAGTTCTATGTTTGGATTGAGGCAAATGAAGATATTGTCTGCCTTGCCATGTAGTTGAGAGGGCCACGCTTTGGTCTCTTTCCAGCTGTATGCCTGTGTATGAGGTGAGGTGAGCTGTTCCTGGGTCAATTGGATATATGTAGTCAAAACCCATGCATCACCTTCCAGACCATCGTACAGGTTCTAGTGCCCTGGAATTCCCTACTTAAATCACTCCAAGTCTGTTTCCATGGCCTACAACAGTCCTCTTTAGCATGGATTACACCATTGTTGTGGGTACTGCTAGTCCTAAGTGTTGGCTAGGGGGAGGTTGTTTGTGGAAACCAGACAGATTTAGAAGTCCCGGCTGCAGTGTTCAGCCCCACGGTGCGGGATTGAGCCAGGAATGAAGGAGAAATGGGACATTGTCTAGTACCATTAAAGTATTGAATTCTTTATTTCTAGGTAATTATGAGAAGCGTCTATTTCAAAATAAGAGATTAAATAGTATTTAACTCTGTTATTTCGAGTTTTATGTGATATTTAAATATTTTTGATATATGGAATATGAGCCACCATTTCTGCTATCATCCTGAACTTGCAGATGTTAAGGGCAGACATGATGCTGCATGTCATATATAATTACACTTTAGTTTGTGTTGACTACAGACATGTGTCACTATGCCCAGCTAATTTTTGTATTTTTAGTAGAGGCAGGGTTTCACCATGTTGGCCAGGATGCTCTCGATCTCTTTATCTCGTGATCTGCCCGCTTTGGCCTCCAAAAGTGCTAGGATTACAGGCATGAGGCACTGTACCCAGCCAGACATTAAAAGTATATAATATTCACACAACAGACTTATCATGTTGGTAACTTCATTATTTTTTTGACTAAATAGCTCTTCATACTTTCTAAATATTGTCCCTGCTGACAATGGATGTAAAAGCATTTTGAAATTCTATTATGTACATATAAACATTTTCATATGTGTTAACTATAGAAGCAAAAATACATATATCTATGTATATATATATACATATATATGTATTTTTGTGTATATATATATATATATATATATATTGCACAGTGAAACTATACTCTCTAAACATTGACCTAATTATGTCAAACATTTAACAAAATGCCTTTGTGATAAATGTTGCAACATTGGTATTGATTTTAATAGATTATGTGGCAAATACTGTTAAGAAATGTCTAAGCAAGCTAGAAGATCACACCTATTTTTCCTTCACATTTGATTTTAGTATTTAACATAATCATCTTTTCACAAGTTATTTGTGTATATGTGTAAGCTCTGACCTTTTAGAGTCAAGTTCCAAAGCATGGTGTCATTCTCCCAAAATAATGTTGAGTAGCAGGTCACATACATTGTGGAGAAACCTGGAAATAAGCCATAAGCAAGAAGAGGTGGTCCCTGCTTCAATGAAGATGGCAATCTAATTGGAGAAAGGTAACAGAGGAATCCAGTGTATCAGTAAACGTATATAATTTTATTCACTATAAGCATATTATATGAAAGGAAAATGGTCTAAAAGAGCATTTCATTAAGCAGTGGTCCTTAAGCTTTAGCCCGCATTAGAGTCACGTCGAGGGACTGTGGAAACACAGATTACCAACCCCTATCTCAATGATTTTACATATATAATTACTTCTCAAGTAATGTTGATGCTACAGGTCCCAGACCAAACTTTGAGAAGCATTGTAATAAAGAAATCTCAACTGAATTGAGAGATGGCAATTCTTACATTTGGATCCCACTCAAAACTTCTCGACCCCAGCAAGTACCAAATAAATGTCTATTAATTTAAATTATGTGCTTCCTGTAACATATCCTACTTGCCAGGGATTTCATTCTTCTTATGGCCCTTTATTCAGTGGTAATACCAAATTTATTACGACAAACACAATCAACGGTGGCAGAAAATCAACAGGTGGCAGTTTTTTGACCAGAGCCAAAACCTGAGCTTTTCTCTTTGATAATTGTTGCTTATAAAATTATATTTTAAGTAATAAGAAGTCCAGAAAATTTTCTATGAGAGAAAATGAAGAATAGCAATTACTGTAAGTAGACGCAATAAGAAACTGTAAAAGGAACAAAAGGCAAATTATACAAAAGAGTAAGTTAAGTAAAATGTTCTGCCAAGAAGAATTGGTATTCAACCTACAGTTTAGTTTAAACTGAAAAAATTATATAAATGCAATCATTAGAAGTTATATGTATTTCAAATGTAGTATGTCAAAATTGCATAACTTGCATGCAAGCTACGCCAAAGTAGTTAAATGCGGTTAATTTGATAAATCACTTTTTGGGGGGGGGCGAAGGAAAGAAAGAAAATAAGAAAGAAAGAGGGAAAGAAAGAAAGAAAGAAAGAAAGAAAGAAAGAAAGAAGGAAAGAAGGAAAGAAAGAAAGAAGAAGGAAAGAAAGAAAGAAAGAAAGAGAGAAAAAGAGAAAGAGAGAAAGAAAGAGGAAGAGAAAGAGGGAGAGAGAACAGGAATCTTGCTCTATTGCGCAGGCTAGAATGGAGTCTAAAAATGGGTATTAAAAACCTCTTTTATACCAATAATTGTGCTTAATGATGAAGACAGGAAGGAATAAGGGAGGAAAATACAAACAAGCAGCCAACCAATATTTCATTAAAACCTATGAAATGCTATGCAATTACTGAGGAGTGATTTACTTCCAAGATAAATCACATTTTTAATACTTTGTTCCAAGCTACTCTATTTTTGTGATCTAAAGAATAGGATTATATATATTAAAACAAACTGAAAAATTAAGCCTTATACAAATGTAATACTGTATTCAGGCCTTATGGCTGTTCTGGCTGTAATTATACAGATGGAAATGCAAAATTAAAATTCAATGTGGTTATACTTTTATAATAGTATTTACTTTATTGATATTTTAATATTAATAAAATGAATGATTATAACAAAGAAATTTTAGAGATAAAGTTGTACAAGTGTTGATAATGTATTCATTATTTTCCCTCTAGGCTACAAGTACACAATGCAAAAACACTACAATATTTAAGAAATGACCTTTGTATGCATATAAAAGAAGGTATTCCTATATGTTTCCCTGAGGCTATTAAATCAAATCAAAATTCTTCAGCCTGACATTTTTGAGGATTCTGCCTACGTCTATAAAATTCAAGTTATTTGTTTGTTTTTAATCCAAAAAAGCAGATCTGAAAAAGTGTGAGCTAATGTTACGCAAACAAACTTATGTTCAAAAGATGTTGGCTTAAGAATAAATCGAAGCTGGGCGCAGTGGCTCATGCCTGTAATCCCAGCATTTTGTGAGGCTGAGGCGGGTGGATCATGAGGTCAAGAGATCGAGACCATCCTGGTCAACATGGTGAAACCCCATCTCTACTAAAAATACAAAAATTAGCTTGGCATGGTGGCGCGCCCCTATAATCCCAGCTACTCAGGAGGCTGAGGCAGGAGAATTGCTTGGACCCAGGAGGCAGAGGTTGCAGTGAGCCAAGATCGTGCCATTGCACTCCAGCCTGGGCAACGAGAGTGAAATTCCGTCTCAAAAAAAAAGAAAAAGAATAAATTGATAGTATGAAATGTGCGTTAGCTGGCAATTGATAGGTGGATTTACTGTAATCACAATATGTCTCACCCAAAATAACATATGTACCAAAATATAACTATAGCAATATAATATGGGTCACAACTAATCTCATTTATGTCTTCACTGGATGACTTTTTTTTTTTTTTAGACAGAGTCTTGCCCTGGCTGGAGTGCATTGGAGCGATCTCGGCTCACTGCAACCTCCACCTCCCAGGTTCAAGCAATTATCCTCCCTCAGCCTCCCGAATAGCTGGTATTACAAGCGTGCACCATCATGCCCAGCTAATTTTTTGTGTCTTTGGTGAGACAGGGTTTCACCACATTGGCCAGGCTGGTGTCATACTTCTGACCTCCTGATCCACCCACTAAGACCTCCCAAAGTGCTGGGATTATAGGCATGAAGCCACCACACCTGGCCTACACTGGATAATTAATTAGAAGCAAAATTGCAAATAATTTATGTGATCTTCTATTTTCTGTTGTTGCTGAAAATTATGGGGAAAAAATGATTGCACTAATAAATGTAGATCATTTGATTCTGATTTGATTTGTCTTTTTTATATAACCATAGTAGTGTGAAGCACAATTAGAATTCATAAGAGTTAAATTATGATTGGTTTTAACATAAGTAAGTGAAATTACCTTTGCAAAAATTCTAACTAAGGAAATTACTGCAGTGAAACATATCTAACCTAACCAACTCTATTTTGTCCATCCCAGGGCATAAGCTGAATCAACTTTGGGAGTAACTTAGTTTATAGCTTAATGAGTAACTTAGTTTATAGCTTAGCTTTGAAACAAAGATGATAATAGCCCTTTCCCCAAACAAACCACCTTCCTTTCTAGGGACTAGACTGCCTTTACAGGACTAATAAATTAGCCACAGTATTAGAAATTATGGTTTAGGAGCCATGCAGCCTCTGGCTGCAAGAGTCTGAAACGCTTCAAATTGCTCCTGGGGAAAACATCCCTGTTGTAAAATCTAAGGTAAGTGCTTGAGATATTTTGCAGACAAGTATTCAGTGAATCAGCTGACACCACCCAGATCAATAAACTGGCTCATCCTGTCTTGTGTTCCCCACCCAGGAACTGACTCATCACAAGTGGACAGCTTCAGCTCCCTATGATTTCATCTCTGAACCAGTCAATCAGTACTCTCAAATTACTGGCCCCCTACCCACCAAATTATCCTTAAAAATTCTAATCCCTGTATTCTCAGGGAGACTGATTTGAGTACTAATAAAACTCCAGTCCCCCATATAGCCAGCCCTGTGTGAATTAAACTCTTTCTGTATTGGAAGTCTCTGTCCTGATAAATTGGCTCTGTCTATGCAGAGGGCCAGGAGAATCCACTGGGCAGTTACTACGTGTCCTGAAAAAATAGCAGAACCTACCCAAATTATTTAAATGCTGGCTACAAGACTCAGCTAAACTACCATCTCCAGAAAATTCCTTCTCCACCCAATCTGTTTGTCACGTGTCAGCAGAAAAAAAAAGGCAGAAATTTTCCTATGACTGAATATGAGAAGTAATACAAGAGAAGTGCAGTATCTAAGTTGTTCTTTCATCATTGTAAAAAAAATGATCTTAGTATTGAATTATTTCAACAGTAGAGAATAAGACAATTTTGCTAGATATTGACTTTCTTATGACTCCTTTTGTTAATTTACAGCACATGACATTCAGAAAAAAGGAATAAAAATGTCTAGACTACATCATTTTCTGCAATAAACTTAACAAATTGTACCAATTGCTGAATATAATTCCTCATAAAAGAATATTTGGTGAGCTGAAGTTGCATAATGCAGGCATAGATTAGTCATGTTGATGATTTAGGAAACTCTCAAAATAGCTCATCATTTTCTAATCCTTTATACATTAATCCTGGACAGCTATATATTATCAATGAGTTTTGCTTAAGAAGAGTGGTACCAAGACAGTTTGTACTGAATAACATCCTGACTGGACCACATTCCAGACTTAGTAGGATGAGGGGAAGTAAGTAAATAGAAAAAAGCATCTGCTCTGTCTCTAAAATGAAGCTGGTGTAACAGAGGTTTTTATAAAGAATGATAACATCACGGAAGCATTTAAACATAATTTGATTGCTTATGGTACAATTACCCCTATAAATGTGCTTTGAATCTTCCTATGACCTTCTACATCTAATTGGCAAAATTTAGTAAGAGGATAGAAAAGCAATAAATACAGGATGTTCATTTCAGTGTTTCAGCAGCATAATTGCTACTTATTAATAATAAGTATTGCTTTTCATCTTTTTGGACCTCACTTTTGAGTTTCTAAAATATTCTTATAATATATATAATCTTTATGTACGTATTCGCACATGTATGAATATGTATTTCATCTGAATTTGTATTATTGAATAACAAATTAAATTACTTAGTATTTAAAGAAATAAGTATTGTTTGTGCATCATTTGTCTCTAAAAACTTTAGTGCTTTTCATTAAATTAAAGTAGAGATATTCTAAGATTCTTTTGTTAAGCTATATAAGAGACCTAGTAGCAGAGCATAGCAGGAAGTAAAATCAATAAGGACTTACTTATAGTGTTCCATCTATTTTACTAACGTCGTGTCTTTACTTGGAATGGTGTTGATGCCTACCACACATACCTTTCATATAAAAATTGAGATTAGAACGACTTAGTTGAATTATAATGTCAAATTATAGCCACGTGCTGCATAATGTCATTTCAGTCAAAAAGACAGATTGCATATATGACAGTGGTCCTATTATAATTTTTATTATAATGGAGCTGAAAATTCCTATTACCTAGTGATTTTGTAGCTGTCATAACGTCATAGTGCAATTCATTACTCACGTGTTTCTGATGATGTTGATATAAACAAACCTACTGCACTGCCAGCCACATAAAAGTATAGCACATTCAATTACATGTAATACCTAATACCTGATAATAGTAATAGAGGATTATGTTACTAGTTTATGTATTTTCTATACTATACATTTTATTGTTATCTTAGGATGTGTTCCTTCTACTTATTTTTTAAAAAGTTAATTGCAAAACAGCCTCCAGCAGGTCTTGTAGGAGATATTCCAGAAAAAGGCATTGTTATTATAGTAGATGATACTTCCATGTGTATAACTGCCTCTGAAGACCTATAGTGGGACAAGATGTGAAAATAGAAGACAGTGATATTGATGACCTTAACACAGTGTAAGTCTAGGCTAATGTGTGTGTTTGAGTCTTAGATTTTAACAAGAAAATGTAACAAGTGTAAACAAATGAAAAAAATAAAAATAGAAAAATGCGTATAGAATACAAATATAAAGAAACAACTTTTTGTATTACTGTAGAATGTGTTTACGTTTTAAGCTAAGTGTTTTTACAAAACAGTCAGAAGTTAAAAAAATTGAAAGTTTATGAAGCACAAAAGTTACACTAAACAAAGGTTAGTTTATTATGGAAGAAAAAATTTTTATATAAATCCAGGATAACCTAAATACACAGTGCCTATAAAAAGTACAGTAGTTTTCAGTAATCTCCTAGGTCTTTAGGTTCACTGACTGACTCACCCAGAACAACCTCAAGTCCTACAAAGCTCCATTCATGGTAAGTGCCCTATACAAGTGTGCCATTTAAACATCTTTCATACTATATTTTTACTGTGCCTTTTCTATGCTTAAATACACAAATACTATTGTGCTATAATTGCCTCTACTATTCAGTACAGTAAAAAACTGTACAAGCTTGTAACCTAGGAGCAATAGGCAAGGTGTACAGTAGTTTATACCATCTAGGTTTGTGTAAGTACATTTACAAAATCACCGAAGGACACATTTCTGAGAACTATATCCCCACTGTTAAGCAATATGTGACCGTGTTAGAGATTCTTATTCATACATGAACTCAAAAAGTAATAGCAAAATTCATCAAATACTCAAATAGTTCTTTGAATGTTATATTTAAAACTTAGAATATGATTGATCTAGCAAAATTTATCCCCATTATTTAGTTTGTTTTTTCAAATAAATAAAATTGCTCTATTTAGTTAAAATTACTCTGGGGAAGAAAAAAATAATCATCTATGTAAAATGTTTGGTAGATGTAGTTTTAATATTTGTTTTGTTTTGTTTTTGTTTTGTTTTTGTTTTTGTTTTTGAGACGGAGTCTTGCACTGTCACCTGGGCTGGAGTGCAGTGGCACTGTCTCGGCTCATTGCAACCTCCGCCTCCTGGGTTCAATCAATTCTCCTGCATCAGCCTCCTGAATAGCTTGGATTATAAGTGCCTGCCACCATGCCCTACTAATTCTTTGTATTTTTAATAGAGATGGGGTTTCACTATGTTGGCCAGGCTGGTCTCGAACTCTTGACCTCGTGATCTGCCTGCCTCAGTGTCTGTATTCTGGAAAAAATATTTTAGGTTCGTATTCAACCAGAACAAGAACAATTAATACTGCGAATTCATGCTAAAGTATATTATTCTTCTTTTGCTATTTTAATGCTTCCGGGAACTTTCTTTAAAATTTGAAGTTATCTTATACTTAATAATCTTCTTTAAGGAAATTCTAGATGTCTTTTTTATTCACAATTTTATTTTTATATACAGCACTTTCAACACTTACACAGAATCAATGCTCATACAAGAAAGAATTTGATGTCATTACCATCATTAAAGAAAGTATGAATTTCAGACACAGTTACAATGTCAGTTACAAGCATGGTTAGAAACAGAGTTTAAATAGAAAACAAATTGAGGATGGATATAAATAAATTGTCATTCATTCTTTGTGTAACTTTCTACCCAGAAACACTAACAGACTCTATATGAAAACTACCATGCTAAACTATAGCTCTATTTATTTTCTGCTTATATGTTAAAATATCCACATGGTTTACTATCCTAGGCTTTAAAACAGTGACAACTGGGAAATGTGTTATCTTAGCTGACAAATGATTAGCGTAGAGGATCTTAAGGTGTTGTGTAAATGAAATAATATTACATATTGTATAGCTTTATGGCAGTAACAGTATGCATATACCAAAATGCTCACTTGTAGAAAACAGAGACATAGTGATTTTTCAGATATAGTGAGGCAGAAATTGTTTCAACGCATTTGAATATGCACAATTGGATTCTACCTGAGTGAGGCTTCACGTTTGGTCAAGTTTTCTGCCAAGAACAAAAAAGTATTTGTAATACAATAGTTATCTAGTGCTTTTAAAATAATCTGATACATTTTTAACAAAAGGAAAGCTCAGTTTTCTTACTTGTTCAGGCATGGACAAGATGAACTACTTTGAAATTTGTCATCGTAGGACTATTATCTGTTGAGCTGATTATTTCTATGAGCTTTACCAAAATGGCAGCAATATTAACAATAAAACACTGTCATAAAAGCAATGAACATGTAGGATTTAGGAAAGCTATTAAAATGTTTTTAAGCAATTTTTATCTTGAATCCATTAAATGAGGCAGAGGGTGCCACAAACAAAACTGATTTTAGGAAAAACTACTTTAATTAAACAGAAGGAAAGGAGAAAGGATATTATAGACAAAAAAAAAAATAGAAAGTCCCAAACTGTATCTTTCTAGGTAAAAAGTCAATACAGCATCAGCATTGCATTACAATATAAAAAGTATAGAAATAAATATTAGATAAGTGATTCCATATTATCATAAAATAACTTCTTACAATTCATATGGGCCATTTTCTCCTTGTTTTATGGACAAATATTAAGTTTATATCTATGATTTTTATTATTATAAACCATATTCTATAAATCCAAAAATACTTGTTTTTTAATATATCAGAATTTATTTTAAAAAATACCACATTCAGAGGCAGCATGTTACTAAGAAAGCATCATTGGAAAAGCAAATATTTTCTTTGAAAATCATGTATGTAATTGCTTTAGCAAGAGAGCTTGTATCTGTCAGGACAATCCAGATTATACTTATAAAAAACATCTAAAAATCTCAACAAAGGTTTATTTCATGTTCTATGTCTATCAGGGAAAACTGGGACCCTGCTGCGTTGCTGTTCTCAGTCTTGGAAACAGGCTGACAGAATATCTAAACTAACTAAAACTGCCACTATGGAAGAGAGAAAGAGAAGATAGTGAGTTTATACTGTTCATAAAGCTCCACCAGGAAGTGACACACACTGATAAAAGCAAGTCACAGGGCCACATCTCACTTCAATACCACTGGGCATTGCAACTTAACAAGTATTTGGGAACACAGGCAGAAACACTTGGTTTAAAATGTTAATGACTAACACAGGAGGATTAAGAAATCATACTTGATTTCATACTTAATTAAAATTTACTGTCATACCAATATGGTTATTAGAAAATTATAGGCTATATTATATTACTAGATACTATAGGCTTAAGCAAAAATGTACTGCTAGTTTGATACTATTTATAATTTATCATTGAAAAGAAGTGTCAGCAGTATTTGAGAAGAATCACAAAATTAGTCAAGACAGACTAAGTAACAATATTTCTTTAACCACAGACTTATTTTTTACTTAGTTTTCAATTAATGAATAAGGTGTTTTTTCTCATGATAATCATTCAGGTGCATTGACTGATGGAATCTCTATTACCTTGTATGTCTATCTGAATATCCATTTTCATGGTTGACCCCTTTGAAAGAAGAGAACATGGAATCTCACTTATTGACTCATGAAAACTTCTGCCTTAGAGTGATAATTCTGATCCCCCAGAGAATAAATGTCCCACATCTTGGTGAGCCTTGGCAACCTCCGTTAGAATTTGACTAGTATAGGCTAAAGTCTCAGTAGTTGCCTTTGGAACAGTTTCACACATTATGATCGTAGTCAAGTTAGAAACTAAAGGTCTTCTATACATGAAATACTACCAAGTCAGATATCCCTTATCCAGTTAGATTTCTGTTTTTAATATAAGCCTTTGTATTGATCTATAGTCAATTGTTTTTGTTTGTTTCAACTAATTTTTCTAAGCAATTGAAAATTTTCTGTATTTGAATTCTGTCTTCTTACATATGTATTATATATTCCTATATTAGTTTTCTATTGTGGCCATAACAAATTCTTATATACTTAATGGCTTAAAATAACAGCAAAAAAATAGTTCATGGTTCTTCAGGTCAGAAGTCAGACATGGATATCACTGAGTTAAAATCAAGGTATTTTTAGGGCTGTGTTATTTTCTAGAGATTCTAGGAGATAATTTTTTTTCATTTTCCAGAAAGAAAATGGCTTCTAGAAGCCATCCACATTTTTTTGTTCATGCCCTCTTCCATCTTCAAAGCCAGCAACATTGCCTCTCCCTGACTTATCTGTTGTCTCATCTCTCTGACCATAGCTGGGAAAGGCTCTGCTGTTATCAACTCAACTGATTAAAATGAATTCAGTAGGATTTGTCTTTACAATCTCTCTAACCTTAAGGTTCTTAAACATAATATTTTTCTCATGTAACATAACATATCCACGGTCCCAGGAAATAAGACAGAGATATTTAGAGAACTCATTATTATTCTCTGTAATACAATTACTTATTAATTCACAATTATCAATTAGTAAGTGAATTAATTAAAATAATTATGTAACCCAGATAGTAATCAATTTCTGAGGCAATATCATAAGTCTATATAAGTGCTAGACAAGTTTCTAGAATTACAGTCATCAATTGAAATCAGCTCCCATTATAGACGTATAGCAGTGACAGCTACATCCCTATTCAAAAACTGCTACAGTAGCATAATGAAAATGTATAATACATATTTATTGCTCATAGTTTGGTGAACAAAATAGATGTAGTCTCCACCTTCTTGGAGTTTTTCATGCATGAAGGAGATAAACATTAAGCAAACAAACATTTTAAAAATTACAAATCTTTAAATATACTATGAAGGAAAATGCAGAGGGCTATCAAAGTGAGTAACAGGATGGGATCTGACTTAGTTTGGGTAGTTAGAAAATATTCTCTGCTAAAGATGCCTTTTTTTCTTAAATTGAGAGTAAAATATGAAGAATTAGTTAGGAAAGGGAAGTTGGGGTGCTGAGGAGTATTCCACATAAATAAATAGGCTGAAGTAAACCATTGAGTGAGAATGCGCTCAGCACTTTTTGGAACTTAAAAAATACCAGCTGTATTGGATTGTGGTGAATGAAGAAGGGATGTGGGAATGCATAAACCTAGGAAGTCGCCAGCAGATTAGCAGCCTTGAAGAAGAGGTTAATCACAGACACAGTGGTAAGTCAAATGAGAAAGTTAGATTTTTTTTCAAGTTAGTGAGGGAAAGACACACATGGATGATCTTTCAGAAGGATTGACTTCGTATTTATCAGACATACAAGGAAAACAATGACATTCTAGATAGAATAAATGGCATGCAGAGAGGCAAAGAGGCAAGAGACAGCAATTTTATGCCATGGTGAAAATTTTATGAGCATGCTTTCTCAGTTATAATTCATCTCTTAAATAAAAAGAAATGGAACATCAAAAAATGAATGAAGAAGCTGCATTACTATATTAGAGAAACCCATATAAATTGACATTAATCCATTAATCTGCCTTCTTTAAGTATGTAAACTTATTTATATATAATTGGATTTGCTCAACTGAGCAGGAAGTTTCAGAAAAGAAGAGACCCAAGTTTGAACTTTTGTTTTGCTAACATATTTAATCAACATATTTAACCTCTTCTGATCCATTTTAAAATTGTGTACAGTCTTACATATCTCTTGTGGTGATTATAATATATGTGCAATATTATCAATATGCAATCCATGTTTCCCTTTTTTGTTTTTTATATAGTATATGAAACATTTATATAGTATATGAAAAATATTGTGCATTTTTGAAGAATACAAAAAAAATCCAGTTCTTAATTTTACAGAGTTCATAAAGGATTAACCCTTAGATAAAAGAAACTACAAGGTTTACATCAGGAATATTTTATAATTGGCTTAAACTGTGATTGAAATTCATAATAACAAAAGGTTAAATATTATTAAAATTTTAACAGCAGTATTGGCCTCAGACAATGGGAAGAATATGGAGTTTTTGAGAAAAAGTTGTTAGCAAAAATAAGGACCTAAAAGCATAAAGGGAAGGTATTGAGTCATCCACCTTGGCTGAAACACCAGGGGACTCTCACATTTATGGAAATCATGAGGACAGCTGGCTTCTAAATTTGCAGCCTTGCTCATAAAAATGACATGAATCAATTTACTCCCCCTCAGGAATTCTGAATGTGAAAAACTAAAAAAACATGCTCTTTGGTGATGAAGAACAGTCCCCCAAATCATGTTATGAAAAGCAGATATAGGATATGTTGTACAGGGACACACTAAGGTATAAGAGAATGTTAAGAAAGAATGCAGAAAGAAGTGGTAGTAGAGACCATGTGGTTCTGAGATGCGGAGAAAATGGATCAAGTTCTTGATCTACTAGAACCTATTCCCATTCATTTGAGAATTGTATTTACTATTTCAACATATATGAAATCCTTAAGAACTTTGTATTTTTTCAATCCTTCTAATTTTATCTAATACACTTTAAATGGATTACTGTTGCAAGCAAACAAAATCCTTGAATAGAACAAAAAAACCTTTACTTAGTGGCATTTTCTCTCTTTTCAAAAATTTGTCTTCATTTTTGTTTAGTTTAAGAGGGTTGCACAAGTATTTATTCAGTATTGCCCTCTCAACCTGCCATAGTGGCAGACCACAGGGCAGGAACTTCTGAGAGTTCCATGACCCTGCCTATCACTTGGGAAATCCAAATTCTTCTCCTAGTTAACAAAGGTGAAGCATAAATCCCAAGGCCAACACTGCAGCTGGTTTCCTCCTGCAAGTTTCAACTCCTCTCTGGGAAGTCAACTTGCACAGTGCATCACAAATCTGCTGACACAATTGCACAGTACTCTGGAAGGAGAAAATCTGTACAACCTCAGCTACTACAATTGCCTATAATACAATTATAGGCCTTGAGCCCATTCACCCACCTAGTATTTCACAATTAAAGCGGACCTTTGAGAAAGCCACCACAATAAGGCTATTTATAACTAAGAAAGTCTCACAAGTCACTCTGCCGCCCTGCCTCTAAGGGGTGGTGCTTGCACCTGCCATAGGAGTACAAGAGAGCAGGTTAGCCCAATGCAGTTCTGCCCAGCTTTACCCCGTGTGTGTGGCTGAAAATGGAACCAGTGCTCCACAGACAAGTCCATGGCCTGAGGCATCACAGAAGTTTATGTAAACAAAGATCAAACATATACCTTACTACCACTATCTTAGTCAACTCTTACCTACAAGCACCACCTACTGGCCTGGAGGTTGAACTGCACAATGCAATATAAAATCAGCTGCACAAGTGCACAGTCCTTGGGAGCAAGTTAAGTTCATAGAGACCACCACTTCCTCATTTCTGTAGGAAGATGAGAGCATATTCACACACCCATGACACCAATAATACAGTCAGCATTTGAGAAAACCACAAATTTAGGCTACCTATAAGGAAGAAATTCATACAAAGTTTTGGTTTCCTGAAAGCACACAGAAACAAAGTCAATTAACCTGATTTACTGTTACACCCTTAAAAAGAAAAAAAGTCTAAACTAGACAAAAGTTAATTAAAAAATAAGAATGACAGTTTCTCCCGGTAAGAGGGAACCAGCACAACAATTTCAGCAGTATGAATAAACTGGAGTGTTATGAAATCTTCAAATGACTACACAACCTCTCTAACAATGAATCCTAACCAAAATGAAAATCCTGAAATGTTAGATAAATAATTCAAAATATGGATTGCTAGAAAGCTCAATGAGATTCAAGATAAATCTGAAAGCCAATGCAAAGAAATCAGAATATCATTTCAAGATTCAGATGAGAAATGTACCAAAGAGAGAGAGATTTTAAAGAAAAGTCAAACAGAGTTTCTGGAAATGAAAAAATTATGGCAGTGATTACAAAATACAGTTGAAAACTTCAATAATTAAATAGACCAAGCGGAAGAAAGAATTTCAGAATATGAAGATGGGTCTTGTGAATTAATCCTGTGAGATAAAACAAAGAAAAAGAATTTTAAAAAGCAGAAAGTCCTTCTAATAGCAGGAGACTATGTGAAATGTCTAAATCTATGAATTGTAGATCTTCCTGAGGGAGTAAAAAACAAAAAGTCAGAAAAACCATTTGAGAAAATAGATAAGGAAAATGCCTCTAGTCTAGCAAAAGAACTAGACATACAGACACAAGAGGCTCAAAGACTTCTGAAAAATACATTGCAAGAAGGATCTCATCAAGACAGTCATCATACTTCTGAGGTCAACATAAAAGAAAAAAATCTTAAAATTAGCAAGGTGAAAGCATCTAATTTTCTATAAAGAAAATTCCCCTCAGATTAACTGGAATTCTCAGCAGAAATTTTGCAAGCCTGAAGAGATTGGGAAATTGTTTTCAAAGTGCTTAGGGAAAAAGAAACAAAACAAAAACTGTTAAACCCAAATTTTCTATCCTGTCAGAATAAACTTCAAAAATGAAGGGGAAAGAAAACTTTTCCCAGGCAAGCAAATGCTGAGGGAATTTGTTAGCACTAAACTGACCCTACCAGAATTGCTCAAGGGAATTCTAAACATGGAAATTAAAAGTTGATACTTACCAATACAAACACACGTACACATATAATGCTAAAAGGTATCATAAGAAAATTAAACAAATGAGATTACAAAGCAACTAGATAACAATTAACATTATAACAGGAACAAAATCTCACATATCAATATTGGCCTTGAATGTAAATGGATTAAATGCTCCACTTAAAACATGTAGACTGGCAAAATGGATTTTTTTTTAAAAAAAAGATGCAACCAGATAATGCTTATGAGAAATCTACCTAAATGGTAAAAACACTTATAGATTGAAGATAAAGGGGTGGAAAAAATGTTCTATGCAAATGAAAACCAAAAGTGAGCAGGAATAGCTATATTTATGTCAGATAAAACAAACTTTAAATCAGTAACAGTAAAAAAAAAAAAAAAAAAAAAAGACAAGGCCACTATATAATGATAATGGGATCAATTCAACAAGAATATATACTTATTTTAGATAAAACAGACTTTTAATGAATAAAAGTAAAATAATAAAAGAAGATTACTATATAATAATAAAAGGATCAATTCAACAAGGTATTAAAATCTTGAATGTATATGCACACAACCACAAACCAGAACTAGTATTAATACTACTGAAACTGTTCTAAGAAACAGAGGATAAAGGAATCATAGTTAACTCATTCTAGGAAGCCAGCATCATCCTGATACCAAGTCCAGGCAAGGACACAACAAAAAAAATAAAAGTACAGACCAATGTCTCTGATGAACACAGATTCAAATATCCTCAACAAAATACTGACAAAACTAATCTAACAGTACATTGAAAAGTAAATACACCACAATCAAGTAGATTTTATTCTGGGGATGCAAGGATGCTTCAACATACATGAGTCAATAAACATGGTTAATTACACAAGCAGAATTAAAAACAAAAATCATATGATCATCTCAATAAATGCAGAAAAAGCATTTGATAAAATTCAGCATCTCTTCATGATAAAAACCCCCAACACCAAACAAGTTAAAAAGTCACAGAAGGAACATACATCAACATAATAAAAGCCATATAAGACAAACTCATAGCCAACATTATACTGAATAAAGTTGAACGCTTTCCTTTTAAGAACTCGAACAAAACAAAGATGCCCACGTTCACCACTCCTACTCAACAGAGTATTCTAAGTCCTGGCGAGAAGAATCAGGCAAGAGAAAGAAAGAAATGGCACCAAACTAGAAAGGAGAAAATCAAATTATGTCTGTCTGCTGATGATATAATTTTGTACCTGGAAATTCCTGAAGACTCCTCCAAAAGTCCCCTAGATTTAATAAATGAATTCATTAAGTTTCAATATATAAGATCAACATACACCATTTAATGCATCTTACACCAGTCATAACAGTTATTATTAAAAAGTCAAAATAAACAGATGTTAGCATGGATGTGGAGAAAAGGGAACATTTATTCACTGTTGGTGGGAATGGAAATATGTACAACCTTTATGGTAAACAGCATGGAGAGCTCTCTAAAAATTAAAAATTGAACTAACATTTGATCAAGCAATCCCACCACTGGGTATCTATCTATCCAAAAGAAAGAAAATTATATTAAAATATATCTATATTCATACGTTCATCACAACACTATTTATAACAGCAAAGTCATAAAATCAACCTAAGTGTCAATGAATGAAAAACTGAATAAAGGAAATATGGTATTTATAATGGAATACAATTTAGTCACAAAAAAGAGCATGAGATCATGTCTTTTTGTAGCAACATTAATGATAGACATTATCTTAATTGAAACAACTCAGAAACAGAAAGTCAAGTACTGAATCTTCTCACTTATAAGTGGGAGCTAAATAATGTGTACATATGGACAGAGGGAGTGGAAAAATAGACATTGGAAAATCAAAGGTGGGAGGGTGGGAGGAAGTTGAGGGATGAAAAATTACCCAATAGGCACAATGTACACTATTTAGGTAGTGGTTACACAAAAAGCCCAGACTTCCATCACTACCCAAAATATTTGTGTTAACAAAGTAGCACTTATACCCCCAAATCTATTACCCAAAAAAATAAAAAAAAAAAAAAAAAAGATAAGAAAGCAAGCCAGGTACAGTCGCTCATGTCTGTAATTACAACCCTATGGGAGGTCAAGGTGGGTGGATTGCTTGAGTCCAGGGCTTTGAGATGAGCCTCAGTAACATAGTAAGGCACTGTTTCTAAAAATTTTTTTCTTAAAAGATAAGAAAAAATTTCAAAGATGTACAAAGTTACTAATCTTCATTTATGTATTTAAAAGACAATCAAAATATGCAAAGGTATTAAAAAGGTAATCATTATAAACAGTCGTTTTTCACTGACATTCGTCATACTTGCTTTGTGATTTAATAATGCATCATAGATATTCTTTTAGGTCAACAATTATACATTTAATTAAATATATTTAAAAATAGCATAGTATTCCAAATAATAATTATCTCACAATTTGTTCAACATTTTCCTCCCTTGAAATTAATGGAAATAAATGAAGATATCAGAAGAAATTGAAATTATATATTAAAATATGACTTTTGAGAAAGGACAATAGAAGAACCTCTAAGCAACCCTGATTAAGGTCAAAAGACAGAGTAATAGTACAATTGGGAATGAGACAAAAAACAGAGTCAAAGTGAAAAATTATTATAAAAATATCATTGCAAAAATTTCAGAATCGCAAAGAAATTAATGACACTGTAGAGAACTATTGAATCAAAATCTACCCCTCTGAAGTAGTACACATCAAAAACCACACAAGGATCCAAAAACAAATTTAAAGACCTACCATTTAAATTTGCAAGGATTCCATGTGGCTTTAGAGTTAAGTTGATTTTAACCTTTAACAAAGTGATAATTCAATTGTCATTTAAATTAGTTCAGAATAATAAAACATATGAAAATTTACAATACATTATATGATGATAGTCACATCCTTAATACAATCATCTGATTCAGCAGAAAAGACTATCAACAATACATAGTAGATGTGTAAATAATCTAAGAAAACATTGGAATTTCATATTGTGTTTTTAGAATTTAGTTCCTCATTGTCCAGAAAAAATTTGCTTCTACTGTAATATACCAATATGGAAAAGTCTATTTTCAGCTCTTACGTCTTCACAGGATGCCACAGTTTTTGGAATCTAACATAAATTTTAAAAACAACCATATGTTTTGCAGCTACATAGAAAATACAGAAGCACTAATTACTTCTGCACAAAGGGATCATTTCAGGTAGCAAAAAAGTAAACACTTTATATTTTTTCTTACTATTTTTCCCTAGTTGATGAACTCTGTTAATGTCTGATACAATTGCAAATGCAGGAATTTAGGATTTTATGTCAAATTTTACATTAAAAAATATATAAATTTTCTTATACAAAAAAAATGTTGCCACTAAACTTGATATATAATGAAAATCAGAAATTAGCAAATGATAAAAAACTAAGGTGACAAGATTTGAAACTGCAGAAAGACCAGGACAGATATTAGATTTTCACTCAATGATTTTGGAGTACTTTAATACTAGAGCCACCCTGCATGTTAATCATTTTGTGGTAATTGTTTTACAGATGATTGTGATTTAGATAACTTTAGTAAATTATACCCTATCATTTTTAATGGGCGCTTAAATAGATATGTAGTCTTACTCTGAAATTTTATTATAATGTTCTATAAACTCTAACATCAGTTAAATATTTCTAAAGCATAAGTTTAATAAAGCTAATGGCTTTTGCTTTCCCAGTCAGTTTACTTAAGATATTATATCAGCAATTGTTTTAATTTTTCTCAGAGCTTTCTTTTTTATGTTAGCATATATGTATGTATTTTATTTCATTTAATGTGTTTAGTTGATATTATTGTTGAAAAGCCCAGGATCCCTGTGGCTTTGACACATTTTAATATTTAGAAGAGATAAAGAAATTTACTTTTATTATTCTCTGTTCATTATTTTTGTTTGTGGCTTATTAGGTTTTATATCCAAAATACCTTTAAATTATAAAATTCATATTTATTGTATTCTATATCCCAAAGCCGTTTGTATAATATAAATTGTTAAATAAGTTGTGAAATCAACAAGTTAAGAATGATACCTTTAATACTGTTTAAATGACTAAAGTAAAAGTAGCTTTTACCTCATGACAAAATGTATAATTTCCCCAGTAAATATTATTTAAATGCAATTCATATTCTTAACTGTATCAATGACATTGAATATTAAGACTCTAGAGCTTATAATAAAGGCACTTGAGTCATATTGATTACTTATAATGAATGTCTTAAATTAATGGGTCACCTGCTGGTTCAAAAGCTGGTACAGATCTCTAACTGGGAAAAAATGGCTGGTTTTAAGTTGATTTATAGGTCCTGGAATCGATGATGAAAACAATAATGGTAACAAAGCTTTCAGCAAAATTATTTAACAAATATAATCAAACATTTAAATTATGAGTATTTCTATAATGACTAGCTTGCCACATCATTTAGTGTTTGGTACCTGGGTTTATTAATAGCTATTTAATTCATAAAGATCTTTTTTTTACATTTTTTCGCTAATGATTCATTTTGTAATAGGTGAAGTGTCAATAGGCTGGCTTATATAAATATAAGTTAATGCAATTGACTAAAACTGTGTGCACTACTGATTCATTTGCAGGTTTTTACCTAGTAATAACTCAAATACCAATAATAAAAATATAGCTTATAGAATTCCTTCATTTGATTTCTTCATTGGGATAGCTACTCAGTTCAAGTCAGTGTTCAAAGCAGTTGGAGAATGGTGAACCAGACAAGCAAGATGAAAAAGAACAGCTTCAACAATTATAGACTGGATACTTTCAGATAATCATAAGTAATATAAAATTCAATTAGAATGGGTATAAACAGTTTTCAAATCATTTTCATGTATATTAATGTCATTAATAGTCAAAATAATGTTAAGTGAGCAATATTATTATGAAGTTACACCCGGAATTGTGGAATTCAAAGGGGTTATAGACCTGACTTAAGACATGAAGAGGGGAGGAAAAAAAATTGAACATTTTACCTTAACTATAAAATGGAAAAAATCAATCAAACCATATAAAAATAAACCCACTTTAAAAGTCAAAATTCTCAGCCATAATTGAGCCAAATAAGCTGAGTAGAAGCATTTTTAACAGAAAAATGTTTTGATGTCAATTATATAATTTAAATTATTTTCTTCTATGCCTTACACTTTGTACCCTAAACATGATAAACCATTATTTTTGTTGGTTTCAATCAATACACGTGTCTGAACTTCACTAACAAAATATATTGGCATGTTTATTTTTAACACATTTACTTAAGAGATTTACCTTAACAACTTGATTTTCTACTAGTAAGCATGACATTTTGTAATTGTCCTGTCCTCAGAGTTTGAGTTTAAGGATCCCTGAAATATTGGCTCCACATGAATTACCCAAATTTGTATATGTATAAATTGCCCCAAAATATTCAGTTGTTTTTTTATTGCCCCATAATATTCAGTTGTTATTTAATATACATGTTAATTGCCTCAGGATACTCAGTTGTTATTTAACATACATATGTGGTTAAATATATATATATATAACATATATTTTATATATCATATTAATTAAATATATATATTACTTGACATATGTATTTAACCACATATATATGTGGCAATAAATCATCTCTCAAGAAAATATTTTTAATATGTATGATGAAAAGGTCAGTCATGTTCTATCAAATAACAGTAAATATTTATTTTATGAGCTCCAATTATTGAGAGCATTTACAACCTTTCATTGAAACATGTGTCTCCCAACATGTTAATTCTGTAGTACTCTGAATAAAAGTAATCAAGAATGTATATAGTATATGGCAAATATTTCATTATTTAGAATGTAATTTCCTAAAACATCTAAATCTTGCTTTAAAAAAATAGAACAGTATGATATAGTATAACACAGTCACACATACACACACACACACACACACACACACACACAGTTTCCTTTTGAAAGTCAAAAAAATATTAGGAGTTTTTAATATTATGGTAGATGAGCTCTTATACACCCAATCTACAGATCTTACATGGTGGAATATAGATTCAAAGTTGCTGTAATAATTCAGAGTCTATGGCCTTCTTCCCTTACCCACTCAGGATCCAGAACCCAGAACAGTGGCATGATGAAAAGTTTTGTAGCCAGCCAATTCAAGCTGGAAAACTTAACTCTGTCATTAACATGACATTATATCTGGAAATATTTACTTCTCTTAGTCTCTGTTTACTCGTCTGTAAGACTGGAAAGTGAGAAGGGTGTAAGAACAATTTAATGAGGATAACAGACTTTTTAATAAATAGTTATAGAACCACTGGATATCTACTGTAAAAGAGTGAAATCAGACCCCTGTTACATACCATACACAAAAATTAATTCAAAGGTTTCATAGATTTAAATGTAAGAACTAACACTATATAACTCTTAAAAGAAAACATAGGGATGAATCTTAGTGACCTTGGATAAGGCAGTGATTTCTTAGATACAATAACAAATGCATAAGCAACAAATAAGGACATAAATTAAACTTCATTATAAGGAAAAAAATGTGTGTTTCAAAGGATGTCATCAGTAAAGTGAAAAGATGATGCACAAATAGGGAGGAAATTTTTGCAAATTATGTAACTGATGAGGTACTTGTATCCAGAATATACAATGAACATTTACAACTAAACAATAAAAATATTGTAATTTTTTAAATGACCTAAGAATTTGAAGAGATTTTCCTCCAAAGAAGATATACAAATGACCAATAAGCACATGAAAAGGTGTTCATTTGTGAAATGCAAATCAAAACAATGAGCTATTGCTTCATACCTAGTAGGATGTATATAATAGAAAAGACAGAAAATAACAAATGTAGATGAGGTTGTGGAGAAATTGAAACTCTTAAGCATTGCTGATGGGAATATGAAATTATGCTTCCCCTATGAAAAACACTTCAAAAGGTGCTCAGTATTCAAACAGAGTTGTCATATCACTGAGCATTTCTACTCTTAGGTATATACCAAGAAAATTCAAGATTTATATTTATGTAAAAGCTTGTACACAAATACTCATAATGGCATCATAAATAATAGTCAAAAAGTGGAAACAGCCCAGATGTCCACCACTGATTAATGGATAACTATCTATTTATTTATTTATTTTATTGTACTTTAGGTTCTGGAGTACACGTGCATATCATGTAGGATTGTTGCATAGGTACATAGACGGAAATGTGGTTTGCTGCCTCCATCTCCCTGTCACCTGCAGCTGACATTTCTCCCCATGCTATCCCTCCCCAACCTCCCTACCCATGCTGTCCCTCCCCTACTTTCCCAAACAGAACCCAGCATGTGATGCTCCCCTCCCTGTGTCCCTGTGTTCTCATTGTTCAATACCCACCTATAAGTGAGAACATGTGGAGTTTGATTTTCTGTTCTTGTGTCAGTTTGCTATATATTACATTTATAGATTTGCATATGTAGTACCAGCCTTGCATCCTGGGATGAAGCCTACTTGATCGTGGTGGATAAGCTTTTTGATTTGCTATTGGATTCGGTTTGCCAGTATTTTATTGAAGATTTTGGCATCTATGTTCATCATGGATATTGGCCTGTAGTTTTCTTTTTTATTTGTTTCTCTGCCAGATTTACTCCTGAGTCTAAGCCAAGAAGTGGAAACCCTGAATAGACCAATAACAAGGTCTGAAGTAAAGGCAGCAATTAATAGCCTACCAACCAAAAAAAGTCCAGGTCCAGATGGGTTCACAGCCAAATTCTACCAGACCTACAAAGAGGAGCTGGTCCCATTCCTGAAGAAACTATTCCAAACAATACAATAAGAGGGAATTCTCCATAACTCTTTCTATGAGACCACTTTATCTTAACAAACTTGCTTTCACTTTGCACTGGGGACTCACCCTGAATTATTTCTTGTATGAAATCCTCTCTTGGGGACTGAATTTATTTCACAATTACATCAATTTGAAATTTGCTGGAGGTGAACTGTAAATACTGGCAAGCCACATTTTTTAGAAATTAAAAGTTATCTGACATAATATTCCCTTCTTGATGAATAAGGTCTCCTAATTCTCTGGGGGCTATTGTTAGCTTACATTTACCTTTCATGACTACATTAAAAACACCTCCTTTGAAAAAAGAAATAGAACTACTTGATTACAAAGACTGAATTATACTGTCATTAGTCTTCAGTTCAAGGAGAATATCTTATGTTAAATGAATGTAGAATGGTAAATGCCACTGCTAACATAAATGTGATAACTACTGTAATGAAAAATATAAAATTTACAGTGTTCTTCAAATGAAAAACATAAGTCTAATCATAAGGAAAAGAGGTGGAAAATTAGAGGCAAGTATGGACGAATACGTCTAGTTTAAGAAATTATAATTATCAAACAAAACCGAGTATTATTTTTTGTACTCATTTATTAAAGTTGTCATTAGAAGAGAGAGAACTAGAGTTACCTAATTTACTTAGCATCAAACAGGACCTCAACATTAAATATTCCACCCTACAGTAACATCCTTTTAAAAATTCGCCACAGTAAAGATACAGTTTTGCTCATTAAATAAATGACAGTTGAAACAAGAAATGGCTAAATATACAAGGCCTTATAACTTTAAATTCAAGGAAATCATAAATAAGTATCAGGCAAGATTCTATTTCCTAATCATCTATGATTCCTTTTCCTACAACATAAATGTTATAGATAAAGTTGATAGATTTGATAAATGAATGATGCTGTGTTCTATTTTGCTGTATTAGGCAGATATCAATCCTTGTATTAAAGAATGATAGAAGGGCTGATGCCCTTGTCTCACAGCTATTAACAATTTTGCAAATATTATCTTAGTATTTGAATAGTCCACCAATTTGACTAAAGTTTACTCCAGACATCTCCACAGAGTAGAAATTATCATAAGTCTCTGATAATATAAAAGTCTAAAGAAAAAGTTATAGATTCAAGATCTAGGACCATTCAATAGTCAGTCCTTAGGAACTAGTCATCCAGTCCCCCAAATAAAGCAAAAAGACATAAAACATTGCTTATTATAGAAAAGGCTGAAAATCTCAAAAAAAACCTTTCTATCTGTGGATAACCATGAAGCAGCCTGCAGCAGTCTCTCAATATTTGTGCATCTCAAGTAGTCGCTTATTTGCAACATAAGATCAAAGTAAGTTCCTCAAAATAAGAAATGCCTAGAGGAAGAGTAAATAAAATACTGTAAAAACTACCTTTATTTTCAACTTTTGTATTAAGAACATACTCAAAGCATGAGATATTAACATAATAAAAAATTATAATTATAATGCTGCCACATTCTGCACAATTTCAGGAAGAACCAAGGTGATTATGCTGCTACACAGTGATAGTAGTGTCCCTGTGACAATGATATAAACTACATCTTGTAAAAATAATGATATGCCTAACAACAATTCAGGTAGTTACAAAAGGAAAAGATGGAAAGACATAAAAGTGTGCTAGTTAAAAAAGAAATCTTTGTGGAATGGAATCAGTGAATTTATTGTAGTTGACAAACTAAGAAAAAGATGGAGAAGCACATTATTTACAATTAAATTTTGGAAGGAAGTTGCTAAGAGAGCAGGGAAGTCATGTTGGTGCCTGAAGACCAGGCATCAATTAATACTACATAAGGATGACAAATCAAGGAACATGTATGCAAGTATTTTATTTAAATATATATATTTCAATTGCAAAATACTCCATAAAAAATCAAAAGACAATAGAAGAAAATATTTGCAACATATAGTAAATATATTGGTATAATAACTCTAACGTATAAAAAAAAATAGAAAGTGATAAGAAAAAGACAAGCAAATCAAGGGAAATTTATTTAAAGAATAACCAATCCAGAGAAAGCATAATCCAGATGAACAACAAATATATAAGTAATGATGATGATGTAAGTTTTTGACCTCTTGATTAATTTTATTTTAAAAATTAATAATTCTGTGATATGAAATAATATTCAATTGCAATATGCTTTTGGAGAACTGAAACATACATTTGCTTATGATTTCATACCATGGCAGTATGAATTTCTACACATATTTGGAAAATAATCAGAAAATGTGTATTAAAATTTGAGCAAACTTACATGGGGGAGTATGTCGTAATGAGCACAAAACACCAATAGCTAGGAACTTACCTATGTGGGTGATTACTGTAATATTGTTTGTAGGTGAGAAGCTGGAAGCAACCTTTTAAATTTAGGGTAGGAAATAGACAAATGATAGTCTATCAATATTACTCCTCAAAGTAACATAAGAGATATAGAATTATTGACTTTGAAGAATTCCCATTATTTACTATTAAGCAACAAATGATATTATTTTCCCAACCAAATAAGGGTTTGCAGATTAAGCAGTAAAAGATGACTGATGCAGTTGCTTCCTGAGCCATGTGGTGCCCAAACCTTGTTCTGTTTTTTGTTCCACTAGTCCTAGAGGTATATGGCTCTTCACATACTACTTCTCATAGTCATGTTTAAAACTGAAAGAAAGGACAGGGCTCAACAAGCTTAAGAAGGGACAGCTGAGCTTGTTTCTCTTTAAAAACTTTCCTAAAATCCCACCCAGTGAGTGACATCTCTATTTTTCTCACTGCCAATAATTGTCTCATTGTATCCCTGTCTGAAAGGAAAACTATTATGGTAAATATTTTAACAGAGAAAACTTTCTCTGTAAAAAAAAAAAAAATAGAAAGAAGAAGAAGAAGAAGAAAAGGAAGAAGAAGAGGAGGAGGAGGAGGAAGAAGAAGAAGAAGAAGAAGAAGAAGCAGCTCTATTTGTAAGATAGAAGAGAAAAATCAATATTGGATGAGTGACTAACAATGTCTGCCACTCCTGTGGATGTGCACATATGTTTCATAGTGCTGTATGACTCTAGATGAATGGGCCAAAAAATACAGCAATCTGCTAAGAGTGATTACACCACAGGGGTGGGAATGAAGGTTAGAAGAGATTATTAACGTCTTATATCATTTTTGTAGTGTTTCACTTATTATCATAAGAACACATGCACTTTTTATTTTAAACAAAATAAATGGAAACAAATGAAAGAATAAGTTAGATGCAAACATGTCACAATAGAAAAAAAACAATAAAAAATTCATGTTAATTTGCATTAAATATTACAGTAGAATGAGCCTAATAATTTAATGTTTTATTTAAAATGTTATACTGGTCATAATCACCAGATTAAAAAACAAATTTAGTAAACAGTCTTAGTCCTTGGGAAATGGAAGAAAAAGAAAAGATACAAAATTTTATATACTTCCATGTAACTTTTAAAATCACATCATGATGGTTAATACTGAGTGTCAACTTGATTGGATTGAAGGACGCAAAGTATTAATCCTGGGTTTGTCTACAGGATGTTGTCAAAGGAGATTAACATTTGAGTCAGTGGGCTGGGAAAGGGAGACCCACCCTTAATCTGGTGGGCATCATCTCATCAGCTTCCAGCAAATATAAAGCAGGAAAACTTGAAAAGGTGATACTGGCCTAGCCTCCCAGCCTACATCATTCTCCCATGCTAGATGTTTCCTGCCCTAAATAAAGCACTCCAAGTTCTTCAGTTTTGGGACTCGGACTGGCTCTCCATGCTACTCAGCTTACAGACAGCCTATTGTGGGACCTTGTGATCCCGTAAGTGAATACTTAATATATTCCCCTTTACATATACACAACACCGATAGGATATAATACTAATACGATATGTATATCCTATTAGTTCTGTCCCTCTAGAGAACACTAATACACACGTGCATGGAATAATTTACTGTATAAATAATAAGTACTTCAGTGGGTATCATTTTGGAAAATGAATATGAAGGAGGAAACAGTATGAATGAGGGTTTCAAATGAGTCAGCCATATTTGAAGATGGTGAGTGCCTCAGGCTGACAGAGTTGGAGGAAACTCTGAAGACTCATTATGGAGCCACACATAGTGGCAACAGGGTAAAGAGTTTGAAATGATCTTGCAGTCAACAGAGATTTATGTTTAAATTAAACTGAGCATGGAATAGTGAAAGTCCAATTTTTGTAAAAAAAAAGGAAGTTGGAGGCAAGACTCAAGAAGAGGAAGAAGATAATGAGATGTTAATTTCGCTAAATTGTTATAGAAATTATGTCTGCATGTTCTGGGATATGAATATGATATGTGTAAAGACAATAAAATCAAGAGACTGTGGTTGTTATCTAGATTGACAAAATCGCTGGAGTAATTTGCTTTATCTAATAGAGAAAATCACATTTAATAATAGTGAGTTTAATTTAAAATAGCCACCTTTTTCCCAGTTTTGTAAACTACATCTAGGTGTCATCAAATAAATGTGTGAAGAAATCTGTATTCCAAGTAATGAACATATGTTTCATATTGAACAACACATTTTCTCATAAACACATTGTATAAAGAACATCATTTTACACCATATAACTTATTAATATGCTCCTCCAAATTAAGGTTTTATCTGGAAAGTACCTCTAAACTTTCCAAATAATGCATAATTTATGTGAATATATTGTAAAAATATGTATAGGAGTGCATATGTTGGTGCTGAATATTTATTTAACACAATGCTTAAATGTTAAGTAAAATACTAATATCTGAGTCTTTTCTAAAGACTGTAAGCTATGGTATTAGGCAGGAAAGACTAAGTTATCCAGTGATAAAAAAACAACCATGATTATCAATGAATCAAAACAAATAAATAAAGAGGTATGCATTTCTCATACCAACTACACATTTATCTCAGGTTTTCCTACAAAATGGGACACAGGTGGATGAAGCTTCCTCTGTCTGAAATATGCTTGGTCACCATGGCAGAGAGAAGGGAACATGCTACTGAGGGTCTCTTAATGGCTTCTACGTGGAAGTTACACATGTTCTTTGTAGTCATATTTCATTTGCCAAAGGAAGTAGTGTGGACACTGTTTACTTCTATGTACCGGGAAGCAAACTAGAACTACAGATTGAGCATGCTAATATCTGCCACTGTAATATATTAGTTTTCCTTTATAATGAGAAGTAAAGAGATTGGTAAGCAAAAGTAAAAAAGAAAACCCAGCTGAAACAAAACTATTTTCCCTGTACTTAACATTAACACATTTGGTATGTGTGCTCTGTAACAAAGATTAGAATGAATATTAAATATAATATTAAATATAATTGTCACCTTACCTTTATATAAATTTAATTGTTAGAATTATGGAAAAGTGTGGAACTTGTAAATCATTCCAAAACGTTTTTTAAAATACAGATTTCAGTCTTAGTTACTAATCAATAAGACAAGCCATGTATATGTTCTGTATAACAGATTAGAACATACGACATTTTAATATTTCCTATAGATTGCAAAAATAAATATATTTCCTATGTTTAAAGACTATGTTTAAAAGCAAATCTAAATAAAAATTTTTATGTAGTACTCTCTAAAAACGTTATTTTTGAAGTTATTGTCACTATGCTTTCATGAATCTCTAAAATTAGAATGATTAATGAAAAAGGGATTCCTTACATAATGTGGTACAGCATATCAATAATATGCATCTGTTTACATTTTTTTTTATTTAGGCCATAAAGAAAATGGTGAAAAGTAGAAACCGACACCATCATTTATTTCAGATGATGTGTACTCTTTTCTAAAAGTCAGATAAATTTGTCAGTGTCAAGCCTCAAGTAGTATTAATGTAATCATAGAAATAAAAATCACTCATAATCTCAAATACGATTAATGTAATAACAGAATTTTTTTAAAAACCCATTTACTGACTGGTTTCTGCCTACCAGGCATGATATCATAGTTATTTCACATATATATGTACTTTAAAGTGTTTGGAACATCTCTAGGGTTAAGTATCACACGCTAGTTTTTAAAAACAGCTTACTGAAATATAATTCACAAACCATAAATTTCATTCTTTAAAGTATACAATCCAGCATCTTTTAGTATAGTCACAGGATCATGCAGGCATCTCCCCCACCTAATTTTAGAAAGTTATCATCATCTGCACTTAGCAGTCATTCCCCGCTTCTGCCTTGCCCCAGGCCCTGGCAACCATTAATCTACTTTTTGGACATTTCATATAAAGAGAGTTATACAATATTTATTCTTCTGTGTTTGACTTCATTTACTTAGCATAATGTTTTCAAGGTTCATCCATGTTGTAGAATGTATAAGTGCTTAATCCCTGATACATTTATGTTTGAATATAAAATAATTTGTTGGGAGCTGTGATCCAAGATGGCTGAATAGGAACAGCTCTGGAGTTCAGTTCCCAGTGAGAACAACAAAGAAAGTGAGTGATCACTGCATTTCTAAAAGAGTTTTTACTGCCCACAGTCTGGGAGATTCCTGGGCTGAAAAACACCATGAGCTTCCAGCATGGCTGTTTCAGCTGTCACCATGGGTCTCCCCACAAAAACTCACACAAATTTGGGTGGCTGTTTCAACTGGCGCCTGGAAAACCTGGGATAGAGAGTTGCTCATTCAACTGATAAAAAGGGGGCTGAAACAGGGAGCCCGGTGATCTGGCTCAGGGAGTCCCACCCCCACAAAGACTAGCAATCTGAAAGGCTCTGGATTGAGGGTTTTGCAGCAAGTACAGCTAGACCCGGGATAGTCCAGCTTGGTGGAGGGGAAGGGCATCAGCCATTACCAAGGGAGTCCACCACTACTGAGGCAGTCCACCATTACCAAAGCAGTCCACCATTAACGAGGCAGTCCACCACAACTGAGGCAGTCCACCATTACCAAGGCAGTCCACCATTACATAGGCAGTCAGCCATTACTAAGGCAGGCTTTCATTACCAAGGCAGTTCTAACTCTACCTCTGTAAACAAAACCGCAAGGAAGTTCACACAGCAGCTGGGCAGAGCCCACAGCAGCTCAGCAATGCCTCTGCTGGCAGACTATGACTAAACTACCTCCTAGCTGGGCAGAGCATCTCTGATAAAAGGCAGCACAACATCAGGAACTTATAAATGAAGCCCTGCCTTCCCAGGACACGGTACCTGGGAAAAAGGGTGGTTATGAGTTCTGCTGCAGCAGACTTAAATGTACCTGCCTAGCAGCTCTGAATGGAACAATAGAGCTCCCAGCTCAGCATATGAGCTCCTATAAGGGACAGGCTGTCTCCTTAAGCAGCTCCCTGACCCCCACATATCCAAAGAGACACATCATAAAGGAGAGCTCAGGCTGACATCTGGTGGGTACCTTTCTGGGATGAATATAGCAGAAGAAGAAACAGCAGCCCTTACTGTTCTGAAGCCACCACAGGTGATCTCCAGGCAAGCAGGATCTGGAGTGAAACTCCAGCAGTCCTACATTCAAAAGTGGGTGAAGGACATGAACAGACACTTTTCAAAAGAAGACAGATATGAAACCAACAGAGATGAAAAAATGCTCATCATCACTGGTCATTAGAAAAATGCAAATCAAAACCACATTGAGATACCATCTCACACCAATTAGAATGGTGATCATTAAAAAATCTGGAGACAGCAAATGCTGGAGAGGATATGGAGAAAAGGGAACACTTTTACATTGTTGGTGGGAGTATCAATTAGTTCAACCATTATGGAAGACAATGTGGCGATTCCTCAAGGATCTAGACATAGAAATTCCATTTGACGCAGCAATCCCATTACTGGGTATGTACCCAAAGGATTCTAAATCATTCTATGATAAAGACACATGCACAAGTACGTTCATTGCGGCACTGTTTACGATAGCAAAGACCTGGAACCAACCCAAATGCCCATCAATGATAGACTGGACAAAAAAAATGTGGCAGATATACATCATGGAATACTATGCAGCCATAACAAATGATGAGTTCATGTCCTTTGTAGGGACCTGGATGAAACTGGAAACCATCATTCTCAGCAAACTGACACAAGAACAGAAAACCAAACACCTCATGTTTTCACTCATAGGCAGGTGATGAACAATGAGAACACTTGGGCACAGGGAAGGGAACAACACTCACAGGACTAGGTGGAGTGTGGAGGGGAGGGAAGGGGAGGGGCAGCGAGAGGCAGCAGGGAGGATCGGGAGGGATAACACTGGGAGAAATGACTGATGTAGGTGATGGTGGGTGGGGGGATGGAGACAGCAAACCACCATGGCATGTATGTACCTATGCAACAATCTTGCAGGATGCAGGATGTGCACATATACCCTAGAGCCCAAATACGATTTTAAAAAATAATAATTTTTTTTAAAAAAACAGAAGGCAAAGTGGTGAAAGTGCAGCTACTCCATAGACAGAGTAGGACATTTCCAAAAGTAAGGAGAAGAATGTATCCACCCCAGGTACAATAATCATTTATATATATGATTTAAAAAAATCATGGGGAGATGTGCCCTACTACAACGGTTTGTGATAAAGGATTAATTTTATTAATCACTCTAATTTTCAAAAATCAACATTATTATATTTAAAGAAAAATTAAGAATGCTTCTGTTCTCAAGATATTGGGATATCAGAACACTTCCAATTCTAGGTCTGCTCAGTAAATGTTATCAATCTCTTCCCTTAAACATACACATCTGGAGGCTAGGAATACCTAACTTTCTGGGAATACAGCCCAGAAAGTCCCAGCCTTATGTTTCCTAGCCCTCACTCAAGAGGGAGTCACTCAGGTTTGAATGCCTCTGACAAAAGAACAACTTTTATTTTACTTCTTTGCACTCGACAAGTCAAACCAAAATGAGAAATAATCGACTTTCTGATCTTAGCCAACCAAAAATTGCATAGAGATGACTGTGTGATCATTCTAATTGGAGAATGATTAAAAGAAAAAAAAACACAAGGCTTCAACTAACACTACACTAAATTGGGCAAGTTACTATTTAGCTTTTGAGCAAGAGTATTTGTATGAATGAATTAATACTGAGATAGGCAAGCTGGATGTTTTTCTGTTTTGAAGAGATTTAGACAAAAATGAACAAAAGCCCGTTATTCAAGCTATAGCTTACCTAACTACCAGCCAGTCAATCATCAACAAAAGACTCAAGAAGCTATTAACAGTAAGTCCCTGGCTTGGATGACTAGGGACTTCCACAGGACCCCACATGCACAGTCTGACTTAATCCTCAACTTGTAGTTATTTCTTACTCATTTTAAGGCTAAAAATCATGACCAGGTAAAGATTTAAAAGGTTAATGTTATATGCAATGTATGAAGAATCATGTAAAGTGTTGCTTTAGTGCTAGAGAAATCCTTCTCAAGTGCTGGAGAAATCCTGCCTATACATGACCTGATGAATCCCTTCCCTATAGAAAAAGACCTAAAAAATAACCCACATATCTTCCAGGGAGCAGCTTGGCTTTTCCTTTCACAGTGCTGACTTCCTTGTGCACATGCTAAATAAACTTCTGTTTCTCTTTGCTGCTATGTATGGTGATCTCTCATGATTTCTATCCTGGGGGATTACAAGAAACCAGGAGTACTGGTAATAATACCACTAAAATTTACTGAATTCTTGGAAAGTAGAATTAAAGAAGTGAAAGAACTACGTAAAAGTGCTTTATAAATTAGAGGATTCTTTGTATAGTTTAGATATTAATATTGTTATTATTATTATTATGGTTACTGGATTATGCAGAGAAAACAAATAATGACAAATATTTAGAAAACCAGCCTACACAGGCTGACCTTCTCATTCTGGTAAGACAGTGTAGTACAGTGACAGTAGATTCACTGCAAGACTCCAGAATGAGGAAGTATAAAACGTTCATCTGACAGATCCCAGGGCAGTAAAATGCTGTCGTAATTTTCTATTCTACTGAGAAGATTACTAAAATGGCAGTCTCTGAGTGCAACAGAATCTGTGACTTGTGTCTAGCCAATAGAATGTGGCAAAAGTAGTGAGATAATCACTTCAGTGATTAGATTATGTACTCCATTTTTAGCTTACTTGAGTGAGAACTTCTACTGGCTTTGAAAAAATAAGTAGCTATGCTTTTAATGTCCCATAAGCAGGCCACATCACAGGAAACAAAGTATAAGGGGGTTCCTAGGATGTGAGAGCATTTCCTGGCCGATAGCTCGCAAGAAAGTAGCAATCTCAGTCAATATAACAACAAGAAACTGAATTCAGCCCAACAACTACATAAGTCTGGAAAAGAATCCAAAGACTCATAAAAGAAAGCCGTCTGGACTGTATTTAGATTGTCACCTTGGGACACCCTGAGCAGAGTACCTGAACTTTTGACTCCAAACCTGAGAGATAATGTAAAGATGTAGTTTAAAGCTGCTAAGTTTTTGGCGGGGTGTTATGCAACATAAAACTAATACACCTAGTAGTGGAAATGAGTCGCTCTATCCAGTAAGTGTAAAAGGTTTAACTCATATTTTATAGACAGGGGAAGCCTTTTTATCCAGAAAAAAAAAAAAAAAAAAAAAACATAAAATGAGAGGGCTTGGGGCTAGTCTATAAAAGCAAAAAACAAAACATGTAAGACGCATTAAGAGAAATATCAGGAGAAATTAGCAAATGGTTAGCAAAGTTATGTTGACAGTGTCTATATAGTTGAGTTTGAAGGAATCTATAAAAGAGTTAGTTAGTCGCTACTACAACATAAATTGCAAGCTTTTCTCTTAAAGGCTACCACAATTTAAATGCAAAAAAACAAAACAAAACAAAAAACACAACAAAAACAACAACAACAAAAAAACACTAGGAATAGAAAGCTAAGAAAGCCAAACATGAATGGCTATTCTAGAGTATTACTTTATTAATCTTAAACCATGTTTTATTTAGGAAGGTCAACATTTATTATTATTGTTATTTTAATTTTGCTTTAAAAGTATGAAATAAAAATTTACACATTTCTTTAGAATCATCATAGGGTGTTACTTTTATATTAGCAGTAGAGAAGTGTTGGCTAATTTTTCTTTATCAAATTAATGGAAATGTTTTTATATCAAAATACTCTCATCAAAATTCTGTAGATTGGACATGTTCACAACTTGCTTATATAATTATAAGAATGTCTTCAGAAAATATGTAATACACAAACATGAAGTCACATGAACAAAATAAATCAAGCCATTTTAACTAGTTATTCCACAACTGGAACTCTGTCCTAAGGAGAGATCTCAAATATCCAGAGCCTTATTGCAAATACTGATTATTGCTCTATTATAGCAAAATTACCTCAATCAATTTAAATATCTCAATGTGAAGAAATTATTAACTCTACCAGACATTAAGGGGATTTAGCAATAGTTTATAATTAGTGAGTTTTTGACATCTCTAAATCTAAGTCCTCAGAGGAAGCTCTGGGAAAGAAATTAAGTCCACAACCCATTTCCATTTTTCGGCACCTCTTGTTTTTTCCATGCCCTGCTTTGTCCTTGTCTGCAGAGCTATCTCCTCCCGTATGAAAATTTATATTTAATGATTGTGAACATTTCTAAAGAATATGGCTAATTTTCAAATCACATATGTGTAAAATTAGACCCTTCAAGTGAGATTATATTGCATGTGATAACCTCAAAAAGAGCTGTGTGCTTTCAAAGAAGACTTTGTTCAAACTTAAAGATTTCACTCTCTTCCCCAGTTGCCCGAGAAGAAAAATCACAGTTACAGCTGCACATGGTAGCAGGTGAAAAATCCCTGGCATCAGAAAGTGAAAGTAAATGGTATTACTTGAGTGTTAGCCTGGGAACTGCGAAGCATCTCAGGTAGTTATCTCTGACAGAGTGTCCGCGGCAACCTCCTTTCTTTCCTCATTCCAAAGTTACTATCTCTACTCCATAGCTCCAGTGAATTTCTATGTGTTGGAGTCTCTGCCAATTGTCCCTACTCCCAGCTCTAAGCCATGAAAAGCATAAACAATGGATCAAAAATGAGGGAATGCATGCTCCCTGGATGAGGAAAAAAAAGATGAGAATTGTTCTACAAATTAATGTCTATTTCACCTATTAGGTTGGTTAAGCAGTTGAGTACTCCAAGTAGTCAGAAATAACTAAATAATTGTATCTAGTAGACTTCCTCTTACTGCTTGTTGATCAAGTAATGACACATATCCCTTCCAAAACATGGAAATAGACTCCAGCTGATAAAACGCATCTGAAACACCATAAAAAATACCTGTGAAACTTGTTATTTTCCTTGAAAGTAAAATCACTCATATTTTTATATAAATGGCATAACTCATTAAATTTTTGTCATTAATAGCAAGCTTAATTCACAATATTGCATGCTTTCTAGAACTCTTGATGGTTTTTCAAAATAAAAATTTAAACCTTATAAATTATTTATTGGGAATTTAAGTATATATAAAATACTGGAAGCATGCCATTTGTGGTTACATATAATATTTATATATCAGATATAGGTTTTTCATATAATTTGAATCAAATACATGTAACACTTTTGCAAATTCAAAGCTAAACAATGATATTCTGCAGATAAATTTCCATAAGTTAAAAAGAAGTATATGCATTCATTGGTATTTACACTTGAAGAAAATTGGTCAGAAATAACTTAATGCACTCTCTGTAAGTATACCTCAAGTAAAAAATAACTCTTGCTTTATTTAATCTAAATATGAATCTTAAATACTTTGATCTCAAAGTGTTCAAATACCATTCCTTTTAGATTTGCCACTGAGATGGTAAGTACTAAACATATCCAACTGTTTCAGGAAAACATGTGGCTTACTCAAGTATTTATTGTACAGATAAAAACTCTTTGACATTTAAAATTGAGACAATAGGTCTAACTTGAACTAGTTGATTTACTCTTTGAAAGATAGGAATTAACATACCTATAACATGTTTTCTAAAATGAATTCATTGGTTTTTGTCTTCATTCAAGTATTTATTTAGTCTGGCCTTATATGAAAGGGATAGCTTCAGAAACGTCTTGGTATCTGAAGAGAAATAATATCTCTAGGTATACTGTCGGATCCTCAATCTATTTATTAACTGTGCCGTTTTTGTATGGATAGGTGTATGGGATACTAAATGGTTGATGATATATTCTTGATTAAAAATTTAAAAAACATTAAAGTCTCCAGGATTTTGAATGTTCCCACCACGAAGAAATGATAAATGTTTGAAGTCACGTATATCCTAATTACCCTGATTTGATTATTACACATTGTATACATGTATCAAAATATTCTATACCCAATAAATCTGTGCAATTATTACATGTCAACTAAAAATAATAGAAAAAATGTAGCTTAACAGTGTTTTCCATCCCTACGCAGCTTTATTTAGGAAATGGCAATATCAATCAATGTACCATGTGATATTCAAGTCCTCTTAAAAAAAGAATAAAAGAGAGAGCCTTATTTTTCTAGAATGTGATCTTGGAAGATTCCAGATTGGAAACCCCATGGAAAGTCTAAGCGCTTAACATAATTTGCATTCCTTTTACTTGTTTATTATCTGACTTCCCACTAGAGGGCAGGGCGTTCTCAATTTTGTTAACTGCCATACCCTCATGTCAGTTAGTAGGTGCTCGAACGCCCTGCCCTCTAGTGGGAAGAAAGTGAACACAAGAATTGATTAATTATGCAATCCAACTTTTTTGGATTCTATGTTAAATAATAAAATTTACCTGTGCTCACATCCACACAGAACTTCACTGTTTATGACACGTATAACAGGAAATTCCTGTCTGCCTTGTGAATTTGTGGTGTTGATATGAACGATTATCAGGCTGCTCTGAAGTTGAAACATCAGACAACTGTAAGCATCTCAACTGATTCAGCGAAAACAAAACCTTTGTGAAAGCACTCTGGCTGCAACTTCTGGGTTTACAATCAACTAGGTTTTATCCACACTGTGATGTGTGAGCAACAGGTGCTTGAAAGCATCAATTGTCCAATCAGGCCCCTGTGAGGATGGCAGGAAGCTGTATAATTTCACAGAAACTTATAGTGAAGATGGTGCTAAAAGAACAGGGAGTCTGTTCAGAGGAAGTCTTCTGTTTCTAATAGATTCTATAAAAAATATACTACCATTTTAAAATTTGCTAGAATTTTATTGCAAACTACCGTTTTCATTAAAATTTCCTGTAAGGACACTGAAAGAACCCCAAGAAATTTTAAATGCAGTAGTGAACTATACATAGTCTTTTATGAGATTGTACTTACCAGAAAATAGCTGAGAAAAGTAACATACACATTTCACAATTTTAGCATTTCCTATCATGTAGCCATGTAATTCTGTGTATTCTTCTATGTATTTTGTCTATATGATAAGCATTGGAACTGAGACATTTAAAAAATCATTGCTAAATGGGAAAATGTCAAACACTCACAAACAAAATTAATGAAAAGTCTATTCTTGAAATATACAAAAAAAAATCATAATGAAACTATCAGTAGTTGCTCTTGCTATATAAACTTATAAATACTTACTATTAAAATAGTACCATACTTATGTTCTCACATGTTCAAGTTGTATGTTTTGAAATTAATATATATTTTATAAAATTAAATATGTGTTAATTACAAATGGAAGCTTTATACATATGTGTGTATAGACTGATGTGTGCTGAAATTATGTAACATATTTTCAGGGAAAAAATGATATCATCCATTTCACAATATAATAATTGCCATACTTTTGTCAAGTTTTTCTTTTAATAGATTATTTCTAAATATCAAGGTCACTGGAAAATCAGACACGTCAGCTTTATATGCTAACATCAAATATGTGGCTAATAATGCTTGAAAAGACACAATTGGGAAAATATAAGAAAATACTCTCCGAAGTAATTAGGCTGTCATATGAATGACTCTAATAATAGTCAAAAGTCTCCCTTAAAGCTCTCCCAAAGACTAAGCTAAAATCGGATTTTAATTTTTTTATTTATATATTCTTTATATCATTATGTGTTGCTCAGAGAGTAGTAATTACTTTGAGAGTTTTTCCATTAGCACACTCAGTGAGATTGTAAAAATCCTGAAAGTGAGGGAATAAGCTGAATCTGGTTTTGAAAGAAGATGGTATTTCATGTAGAGAGAACAAGGAGCACAAGGACCTGAAATCAAGCCTGTTGTGTCTGAAGTACAACCGGGGGACCAGGGAGCAGGAGCGGCTCAGCAAGATGGAAAGGATAACGCACAGAAGAAAGAGGGACGAAATCACAGAGTTCTGCAGGCGATATACTCCAGGTGAGGTGGGGCAACAATAGAGTTTTGAGCAGAGAAGTGATTATCTGCCTCTTCGTTAAGAATAATCCAAAAGTCAGTAAGGTGGAGTAGGAAAATCAGTTAGGAGGTGCTGTTATAATCCAGGTAAGAGATTTATTTTCCAAATGTCTCGCCAGTTAACCGCATTTGCTGAGAAATAAAATCCGTATTTTTCTCAATTGACATTTAATGCCTTCTTCCCTTCTAAGTGGGTAGAATTACTATAATAATGAAAACAACTTGATACGCACTTACATAATCAGAAATATATCTAAGTTTTATCACCTATAAAAATAGCCTGTTAAGATATTGATTGTAATTATTTCGAAGAGATCAGTTTAGTGAAAACAGGCAGCTTTATAATATTGCAACTTGTCACCAAGAATGAATCATAATCAACGCTCTTTTGTGATGAACCACCACAAGAATGACTAACTTTTTACAATAAAT